>NC_135500.1:182128593-182439843 GCF_052857255.1 Amblyomma americanum
GGAGGCGCCCACAAATTTCCGTCGAGAGCCCGCCTCGCTCATTTGGCTCTTTATAAGCAGTTTAAAAGCTGCCTCGCTGCTTTGCGTGAGCCCCGGCATCCCCGTAGCCGCAGCAGAATTAATGTCCAGGCAGCAGTGAACCAGCAGCATCTGCCTGCTGCCTAGCGCAGCAGGCTGAGGTACCGGCGCCGGCAAAACACGCCCGCGATTCGCCCTGCCCGTATTTTTCCAACAGCCCACACACCATTGTTGCACCGTCTGAAAAAAAAAAAAGTTTTGTGTGAACTCGCACGCACACGGACGGCTTAGCTATGTGTTATTTACAAGTAGCAGGTACAACAAAAAACACAGAAAGTTACCTGCTCTCGCGTATATTTCAGCGGCATTTTCTCGCAAAATCACAGGACCCGTCGATGACAGCGAAGACCTCCCTCAGATCACCTGCAATACTTACAAGCATGTTAACGTCGTCTGCGCGTCGTCTGCTCAAAGCTGTCTGCATGTGCACAACTTTTCCGGACCTCCTTCGCGGACGGTGCCAAGGTTCCTTGCACCACAGCGACACCACGGCTGCACCCAAATCATTGGTGCAGCGCACCGTGAACCGGTGCCGGCGGTGCAGAAAACCACGGCTAGATCGAACAAATCTCAGGTCTCGTACGCGGCATGGACGCTCGGTGGCCTGTACCCTACATAGTGCAAGCATTTTAAAGCCAAGCTTAAACACCTCTTTCTGTAGCCCATTAACGGCTCGGGCTTGGCCCGGTGACCTTGGCTTTACATGGCGTACTGAAGCTATCACTTTTAAGAATTGTCAATAGTTTAGCTCTGGTTAAACCTAATGCGTGCCTGCGATGGCAGGTGCTGCCGTCGGTGGAGCTTGTGAGACCCAGGTTGCTCTTCTCGGGCAACCTCTCACGGCCAATGATTAATTTACCTGCCACGGTAGACCAGGCTTCACTCCTACATTCTAAACACGAAAGCAATAAAAAGGGAGGAAGTTGTCCTGTACGCACTCCCTTTAAGGAGCTGGGTATGCTGTCCAAGCCCTGGGGTAGGTTTCCATCACTAAAAATACGAAATATTTGCGGTTGGCAATGGAAACAAATTTTCCCTTTAAAACAAGCGAAACTCTAGCACATTTGAAGATTTTAACCGAGGTTTCAACATCCTCGATTTACTAAACTCAAGGCCTCCGGTGCCACGTTTAAAAGCCTCGTCCCATTGCTAACTGCAATTAAGTCACTATGCTTTGTAGTGGGAACTTATCTCACTTGCCAAGAGAAAGCATTGCATGTATTTAGTTAGCGAAATCTACTCCAGAACTTGGGCAGCATACCTGGCCCTTAAAGCAAGTGCGCTAGAGGACAGCTTCCTCCTTTTTTTACTCTCATATAGGCTTATTAGGGTTTAGAGTGAGGGCTTCTATCCATTGACATATCGCGCCACTTTCTCATTGAAAGAGCCCGGACAGCAGCCTACGCCAATGGGGTTCCGAACTGAGAGCTCCAATCACTGCTACAACCGCCTAAACAATTTCATTAAAATATTTTCACCACCATGCGTGGCATTCGCCCTCTAATGCTCGCACATTGAAAATTCTAGCTTTTTAGTTGAAGGAGGTGAAACGCTAAGGTGTCCATGTGCTGTGCGATGTCAGCGCACGTTAAAGGTCCCCAGGTGGTCTGAATTATTCCGGAGGCTTCCACTACAGCACCTCTTTCTTCTTTCGATCCCTCCTTTATTCCTTCTCCTACAGGAGCCCGGTTTTGGTGTCCACTGGCTTGATATGTGAGGCAGATACTGTGCCATTTCCTTCCCCCAAAACCAATTTTCATTTAGTCATCGGAGACTATGTTCAAAACTGTCACACTCGGCAGTTTTAGCCTTTCCCCAAAAACCAATTTTCATTTCAGTTTTATCCAGTCAACACCCTGTTGTGGTGGCTCAGTGGTTAGAGCGCTCGGCTATTGATATCCAGTTTCCGGGTTCGATTCTGACCGCGGCGGCCACGTGTCGATGGAGACGAAACGCAAAGGCGCCCGTATGCTATGGGATGTCAGTGCAGGTTATAAAGATCACATAACTTCCTAAAAGCTCTCCCCAAAGAAATTAGTCAAAGGATAATGAATTCGACCACTTCCTCGTAACATGCACCTCGACTGAAACCACAAGCGATGGGAAGCCAGGGCAGTGACCCTTCATGAACGATATGGTGATGAGCAGAACGCCATATGGGTGGATGCTGCATGCGACCAGCATGGAGCCGCAGCAGTTGCGTACACTTCGCATACCTCTCCAATTATAAAAGAATTACCCAAGGAACTAACCCAGAGGAAGCACAAGAAATAGCTGTTGCGCTCGGCAGCTTCAGTGCCACCTATATGCTCAGTGATTCAAAAACTGCAATGCTAAATTATGCTAGGGGCAGAGTCCACCCTGCCACCTACTAAATACCGACCCAGAACTGGCCCCCCCTCCTGCAGCACTGAGCTCATCTGGGTGCCTGAGCACTCTGGAAACCCCGGCAATGAGGCTGCCGATTCTTTATCCCCAGGGTCTAGAAACCAGGCACAGGCGAACCTCATGGGGTGTTGAGGGCAGATGTACCTTCACTGAACTCACTGTGTGCTGTGCCCAAAGAAAAATACTCCCCCCCCCCCCCCCCCCCCCCCCACGACTCTTCCATCACCACGAGGGAGCAACACCTAAGGCGCCGTCTGCAAATGGGAAACGGGAACCATAGGAGGGTGTTGACCATACCTACCCCCTCTCTCCTCTCCCACTAGTGACCCGTCCCACCTTCCTGCACTCTGTGCAATGCACAGAAGTAAAAATACATGTATGCTCTCGGTGGTCTGTACTCTAAGTAGTGCAAGCATTTTAAAGCCAAGCTCAAATACCTTTTTTTTTATAGCCGTTTAGCAGCTGACACTCTTGTATTGGAAACTGTGGACGTGTCCTTGATAAGATTTAAAATTTCAACTGAAGGGGCTGCGTGGAAGTCTTTTATGTTATGCTTGGCAGAGTAAAGTAAATCGTCCATTCATGACACAGTGGCATTCAAAGAGGCTGCATTTACCAGCGTCGGCATGAAGCTCTATGGTAGGCAGGAGCCAGGTCAAAGTTTCACATGTATTGTTTGACGTATAGAGAGCCCTTTGTAAAGTGTGACCATAGCCATGACAACAAGCATTTCCACCAAAATGAACAGCAGCTACACGTCAATATCAGTAATAGTACCTTTGCAGCAGCAAGCAGAATAAGAAGGACTACATACCAGAAAAAAACAACTGCAAAGTGAAATTCAGCCATGCACAGCTTCTTTATTAGTCAAAAGTAAAAACAACAAGAGTCAAAAGTTATTCTACAGGGAGTAGTGTCAATTGCTGTGAACGTAAAAACTTAACATAAGGGCAGACACAGAAAAACTACATCAGTGCATCACAGTGAAAAGCAGTAACATCTTATAAAAGTAAAACTTGACAAAAGGGCTGGTGTATGAATACCATATCAGTGCAGGTCACTCACAAGCACTAAAACCTTGTAAAAGAAAAAAGCTAACTTGAAAAACTGCATATCACAAGTGCAGACATATGAACACCGTGTATTTCATTCAAAAAGAATAAAATGCTTGAAAGTTAAAACTTCATGTAAAAGCAGCCATATGAACACCACACTGGTGCATGTCACTAAAAGGCAACAGATGCTTGTGAAGCAAGAATGACACAGGGGCATGTATATGAACGCCACATAGGTGCACGCCACTTGAAAGCAAAAACATGTAAAATAAAAACGTTACATGCAGGCACCTATATAAGAAGTGCTTGCCATGAAAAAGCATTAAAGTGCTGCAAAATTAAGAACCTAAAACAAGAAGGAAGAATACCACTGTAATACATGCCATCAAAGAGCTCCTCAAAATGTAAGAACATCATATGTTCTTTTTTTGTTCTGTTTGATATGTTCAAAACATGACTTGTGTCTTTTATGCTTTTCACTGATTGGCACAAAAACTATTGCTTTTTTATTGTTCCTTGAGCAACCACACTTTTAATGTTTTGTACGGGTGTGCATTCATTTATGCCCATTATGCTTTCTTTTACCTCTAACATGGTGCCATGCTGAAGATTCAAGGCTATTAATACACACAAGCCTTTTGAATAAATAACACTTCTGGATAAAAGTGCTATAAAACATGAGGTAAAAGCTGCCTAACATATCAACATCCATAGAGATGACCCGTTTGAAGACATAACGACTAGAATACCAGAGTACTGCTTAAAACACAGAGCCTCCTCGTTGGCATGAATGCCATGAAAGCAAAAAATGCCGGAAATCATATCAACATTAACAACTATTGCAGAAGCTGAATTGTCGGCTAAAACATCAACAGCACAGGAATATATTTTTACAGCAAATAAATTAAGTGGACAAATACAGTGGTAGGTGCAGCTGCTGCAGCTTCTAGCACCAGTAAATAAAGGGCAGAGCATCAGTTATCACAGAATGGATACTAGTGTATATACACATACCCAACATGGCGGCTGTAACAGGCACTTGTCATACACGCACACACAAGAAAGCAAGTAAGCAAAGCAAAAACCTTTTGCTTTGACATAAAAATATAGGATTACAAGATATAAGAATACAAGATGGAAAGAAACAAAAATGAAACATTAGATGGCGATATGAACAACATGACAGTAGGTGTGACTCCAGTGTGGTTTTCAGTAATCTTCCCTTGCCTGGAGGAGCTGCAGGGCTTCTTGCTGTGTTGTTTCTGCAATGCTGCTTACCTGAAATCAGGATTGTCACAGCCCTACATAAACATCGCACAGCTCACCGCAAAAGTTCTAATGTGCTCTAAGCAAACGCAAGGATAAAAATATATCAATGTAGCTTGCTCACTGCAATGCGTACATTCTGTCTTATTTTATGGCACCAAACTTGAGGTATGTCACTTTTCAGAGCAATAGCTCAACAGGACAAGGGACCAAAAACGAGTAGACACACAAAGCGCTTTGTGTGTCTGCTCATTCTTGGTAGCACTCTCTGTGTCTGCTCATTCTTGGCCCCTTGTCCTGTTGCGCTATTGTTCCGAAGTATGAACCAACAAGCCCGAATTTCAACAATGTCACATTTGTAAGAAAGAAAAAAGTATCAACTACTTCTTCTCGTGGCCAAATGAAATGATGTGGCTTTCTTCCCCAACTGTGTCACAACAAAAAATATAGCTGCCGTTTAAAAACTTGGGCTTATCACAGCACTACCTTCCAAAACCATTTTTATGACCACATAATAACTTTCCTCAGAGGCCACATGATCCGTGAGGTTTTACGCCTCCTCCTAATCCTTATCCCAAATGGGGAGGGGAGCATTTTCTACAACTGTACCTACTCTACCCTTGGTGGTAAGCACGCACTCACACATGTACGGACCACTATTGGGATGAACCAAGAGTGACAGTCGCGGGTTACTGCCTCTAAAATGCATTCACTCTGAAAGCTGACTGCATAATAAAGGTATAGAAACCAGAACTACGTATGTATTCTTTTAGGAGTGTACAACTCCTGTTTGCAATCATGCCCCGTGTGAATGGCCATGCATCCCTGCCACACTGGTGAGTCTTTGCACAATGTCAGAATATGTTTGT
Organism: Amblyomma americanum; assembly: GCF_052857255.1. NCBI lineage: Eukaryota > Metazoa > Arthropoda > Arachnida > Ixodida > Ixodidae > Amblyomma > Amblyomma americanum. Next base: position 182,134,250 of record NC_135500.1, read on the forward strand.
GTGAGCATCAAGAAATATGTTACCCAACTCCAGACAACTTTCACACACACTAGTTGACTCCCATTACAACAAACTCAGCTAAGATGAATTCTCAGATAAGACGAACAATATGAGAACGTTTGGTTGGTTTCCCACAGCCTCAATGTAAAAAAAAGTTCACAGAGACCTAATTACATTGTGTTGGCAATACGATATCATTAGAAGCTGTCGGTGCCTTTATGTTGAGTTCTGTGTCATTCTTTCATGGTTGTGTTTGCGGACTTCTGCACATCTGTCTGCACACAACCAGAAATATCTTTGGGTTATCCAGGTTGTGATTTCATGTTTCCCGGAAGGTGTCTAGAGGTGGCGACACAGATGCAGTGGAGATACATTGAAACATATAGTTGTCGCTTCCTTTCCTAAGAATTATGTGACCAAAGTTGCATTTTTTTCCTGGTGAGGCTTCTAATGTTGTCGCATTAAAAAATCTGCTAAAGAGGAATTCTTTCGCGTGTCCATCGGTTAAGACGAACTTTAGCAGTGACCTGACCCACGGCGACTCTGTGCAATGGTACTCATGGAGCCTCCACGAGGTACTCTCAAGGCAAGCTAGAGAAAGAAAAAAAACAAAAAAAAAACGCTTCCTCGCCAGAAAACGCGTTCCATGGAAGAAATCTTCCCCGCATCTTTAAGTCACCCTCTAAAGGTAGCTTCCCCGTGCCTGCACACAAAGGTGTGCGGAGAAACATTCTTTTGGGTACAGGCAGGGAAGGCATGCTTAGGACTCCATCAGATCGACCTGCGTGTATCGCGTGCCATGCATTGCCTCCAGAGGACGAAAAAGTGAGCAAGCACAGAGTACAGCTACAAGTCAGCTTGGCACTTACACAATTAGATGGAAGACGAATTTTAAACCTTTGTGGCATTACAGCAAGGGTTTTCAAGGTGCAGAGACAGGTGCATCAAGTACCAGTCGTCAATGGGTACCTGCTAGCATACTAGCACCTGCTAGTATACTTGATAACTGCTGCACTTTAAAAAGAGTGGGACAAGATAGGCCATGTGCTTTCGGAGAGTCTGTATATCATGAGTAGCTAGCTGGGCACCTTCAGTGCACTTGAAGCCATTGAGAAAGCAAAAAGCAAGAAAAAAAAAACAAATAGTAGTCACTGCTGAAGGAAGAGGAAAAGAAAGGGTGAAAAAAAAAAGACATTACTGTACAATGCTGTTTTAGAGTAGGATGACACGAGCTTTCTTGTACCCTCACTATTCAGCTCACTTCATACATAATGCTCTCTTTGCAATTATAGTATCACTGCAAGGTAATTTCATTCACTCCTCTCATGTAATAGATATTTTGACACACTTAGCATGCTTATATATATTTGGTAAAACAAACTTTTGATAAGATGAACAAAATGGCATGGTCCCTCCAAGTCTGTGTTAAAGAGAGTCTACTGTGGTTCCAAAATGTCGGTGAACGTAGTAGAACATATTACAACATGTGCAGGCAACATCATGCCAACTCCAGAGGCATGCAAGATATGCAGAGAAAATGATTTCTTACTCCTTGATGTTGTGTCACCTTGAAAACCTTGCCTTTAGATGTCAACTCTGGACGAAATGTTGTGCAGATAAATTGGCTCGTGGAACTCAATTCTTCCAGCACGTCTGCTCAAGGAGAGAAAGTCACTCATTAATGAGTGGAAAGATGAAACAGGAAGTTTCCAGAGGTTCTGCTTCGACTTAAGGTCAAGTGGATAAGAATTTGCAACTCAACTGCTACAAACCAATGTGGTGCAGTAAGTTTGCAGATAATTCATACTGCAACTATAATACAGTGAAAACTATTACACCGTGTATGGCACTTTTTGTCCAAAGATGCCCTTGTGCCATAAATGCTCATTATCATCATCACGAAAAATCATTATATTACAGTACATTACACAGTGCATTAGGGAATAAAAAAATGAGCCCATTAAGAGCAAACAAGGTTCACCTGCTCCCTAATGTTTATTTAAGATGAGTCGAAGATAGACACAATTATATATGCTTTTCTAACTTTTCCTATCCTGCACACTCATCGCACAATGACAGAAATAATGCGGAGTAACATTTTAAAGCACAGAGAAATGAAATGACATCTTAATTTTGCCTCATTGCCATGATTCTAGCATTGCAGGCACATATTTTCACAATAGCTGCAATATTTATGGTACCACCCTAATGCAGCCATGCAGGGCAGCTGGGGAGCTCAGGCATTCCAAACAAATGATCCACTCCATTGACCTTCATTATGCGCCACAGATTTGAACTCACAGTTCTTTACTTCATCTCGGGTTGGAAGTGCTCTCTTTCCGGGCAAATTAACTTATGAAGCCAAACAGCTACTAACTCCCAGTGCAGTTTAGCAACTGCAAAACTAGGCTCAGCTGCTGTTCATGTATGATATAGCAAGCTTGTTGTTTTTATTTTTAGCTTTCAAATCCAATCACACTTAACAAGCATTTGCACAGACCAGATGTTTCCAACCAAAGCAGCAGAATCAATTGCTGTGCAGCACCCAGTATTAGAGCAACAGCAGTGCATGTGCTTCTCTAACCTTGGCACTTTTGGCACTGTGACTGCAGATAGCTCTGTATGCTGCTTCAAAAACCTTTAGCATGCTATATACATGCAGTGCAAAGTGTTCAAATATGTGCATTATAGCATCATCCTTCAAGCATTCAGCAGTGAATAATAGCTCAGATGTTTTGAATAAAATGTGCATAGAATGCTGCAGCAAGTGTGTGATAGACTTATATGACACAAAATACTAATAATGCCATCACAGATCTGAATCAATTGGTACAAGCTAGCAAAGTCACTGGGAACACCTAGGGAGAAGCATGGACATCTTGAACCCACAAAAACATCACTGGTGGGCCATACAGGAATGACAAAGATTGCTGACTAGTAACGGGTGGATTTATGAGTCACTCTTTGAAATGACAGCTGTGGGTGGGGTTCCATTTGAACCATGTATATTTCTTGGGACTCTTTTGGTGAAAAATAGGGTCCACCATAGCTTTCCTACGTCAAATTTCTTGCTTAGAGGGGAGGGGGTGACCTGTCCCCTTCCCTTTCTACATATTTGCCTCCCCACTAGAAACCAACTGTTTCTTGTGCTGTAGTCATTGTACTTCCCATCAGTACTGCAGCTTGGTCTGCCTGCTCGAGAAACTATGAATGCATAAACCACAACAAACTCTGCTCCCCAGAAATTGAGAAAGGACCTACCAGCGAGGCACTGCCGATGCTGCGCATCTAAGCAAGCGTCCACCTCGTCAAAAATGTAGAAAGGGGCAGGATCACATTTCTGCAGGGCCAAGATGAAGCACAATGCCACCACCGTCTGCTGACCTCCAGAGAAGCACTCGATAGTCTGGAGAACTCCTTGTGCACTGAACGATGCCTGTTGCAAAAAAAAAAGACCAGTGAAGCAAAGAAGACTTCAAAAATGCAGTCACCAAACTAGCAGTTTTGAATTCCCAAATTTGTCCAGGCTTTTTTTTGACTGCCTCATAAAACACTGAGCTGTGAACACATATGGAACCAAGCTATGCCGATTGCTTTTTCTTAGATATTTGAACCAAATGAATGCGTCACTTATCTAAGCAGTAGGTGTTCATCAATTATGCTTGGCTCTTCAAATGAGCAAACATATTGTTAAGCTCAGAGAAATAACTTGGCAGCACAATCAATGCTGATCACTTCAATGCAATTAGAGACAAGTGCCAGTAATGCTTGTCTAGCATAAGATTATGGCTATAAGGCAGCACTACGCTATAAGTATAAAGCTGCGCTATGTATCTGATGCGTCTGTTGTTTTAGCCTGCCCCTTATTATTGTTTTCAATAACAACAATGAACAAATCACTGTAAATCTTTGTAAAATCACTGAATAAAGCACAAAGCTCACTAACACCTGAATCTCACCTGTTCTCGCTCAGTACTCCTTAATAACCTATATTACATACAATGTGCTGATCTTGTCACAAGAATTTTAATACTGCTTCGTTGGTCTGCCAAAAGACTAATGTTTAGGCTGCACAAAAGGAAAGAGGAAAAGTCTGCAAAGTGGGAACTTCAGGCCTAAAATATCTGTGCCACAAGTGCTCGCTCCTCGGCTACAAGATCGAACTTGCTCACATATCATTTGTTGAAACCTCTCTCTCCTGTCTCATTGCCAAGAGACACCTTCTTGCATCATCTGCACACGGGTCGGGACAGATTTTTTTTTTTTCCAATTCTTTTTCTTAGTCTGACCATAGTATTAAGCAGTTCCTCCTAAACAACGTATTACTCATGAGCCATGGTCTTGAAGTGGTTCATTAATAAGAGCACTTAATATGAACGAAGAAGCTCTACACCACACATCTAACACCCTGCCAAATGCACAGCACTTTCCGACATCTGTGAGCGATTTCTTATGAGGACACCAAATTCTTGACAAGAGAGAGTGTGTGAATGTGTGTGTCAAGCTTAACAGCTGGTAAACTTGTCTATAAGACCACAGCGCTTACTCAGTTTAGCACCAACCTGCCTAGTCGGCACCTTCAGTGTGTCAGTCAGACATCTTTTTCAATGACGGAGACAACAGAACAGCACTAGCAGATGGGATGGGAGAGAATAAGACAGACACTTGTGCTGATTAGCAACTGAATGATTCATTGCAACAATGAAGACAGCAGTATAAAAGAAACATGGTGAGCAAACACAAAGGAACAATCATAAATTGGGAAGTATCATGAATTAGGAGCTATCATCAATCGGGAAGTATCAACAACCTGGAAATCAACATTTGGAAAGTAGCATATAGCGTCACAAATGATTCCGCATTCCTGATACTTCCCGAATGATAACTGTGTCTTCGTGTCCTTGCTCGCCATGTTTTCTTTATACTGCTGCCTTCCCTGTCACAATAAAATTAGTTGGTTTCCAGTCAGTGCAAGCGTCTGCCTACCTCTCCTCTTCCTGTCTGTTCCCATGAAACACATGAATTCTGTAAAATGTCTTCAAACAACTCCAAACATCTTGCAACGCCTAACTCTAGATTGAAACATTTAAAAAACATCTCAGCAATGGAGGTTTATGCACAAACATTTTAATAACATGCTTTCAAATGAGCTTTATTCACAAACGTTTTAAAAACATACTGACAAAAGAGGTTTATTCACCAACATTTTAAAAACTTCTCTAAATATACGATTTCCATGCAAACCTTTAAAAATTTCTCTGACGAGAAATATATCTGGGAACATTTTAGCGAGGTTTTTTAACAGCAGTTTGTTCTGAACGTATCTTTGCATGTACTGTATGTCCAAGTACTTGACACAAACAGCCGGTAGATGTGAACTAACGCCGCAGTGAACCTAAGCCCAATCATATGAATTTTTATGCATCTTTTATTTCGGTGATCAGTGACGACTGAGCTATTGTCATGTACATGACTCAGTGCCAACTAACTTAGAATAATTGAGCACGGCCATTAGGGCAGCAGGAATGTCCACGCAATAAACATTGCAAAAAGCTCCTTCTTCGAAGTCAATATACAATAAGAGTAATAAGAGCAATATAGAGTGCGCGTCAGATGTATCGTACGTAATAGGGCGCCCTTTACGCTTTGCAGTTCAAGCTATACTGCACATATCTGAGCTAACAAAATCTGCAGCTCTAAAAAAAGCATGACTACTAAACCGAATGAAATCCCACTGATTGATTTTAAAAGGTTCTAAATATATAGCATACTGATCTTGAGTCTATAGGCTTCATATATAAGCCGCCATTTTAGAAAAAATTAAAATGCCTAAATGTGTTCTTCAAAAGTTCTTATGAAGAAGTTTTCTAGATCTTTTTTTGGTGGAGCATTACCAGGCATATAACACCTCTTTTTGCCTCATTGTCTGCAGAACATCTGAAAATAGATTTCTTCGAGACCTTACCATGCACTTTTGTAGACGTTTGTAACACGCTGCGTAGCCCTTCTTGTGTTTTGTGGGTTCCTGCTGTTCTGCCGTTTCCATCAAGATGGACCGATCAGCCCGACTCAGCGCTCTTCTTGAATCTTTCCCAATATTCATGAGTTTTACTGAGGACCACAATGTTCACAAATGAGGAAGTAAGTATGAAATGAAAAACCAATACAACCTTGAATTCAATGCTTTCATATGTTTCCCCATGGGTCCTTCCCTGAAAAAGAGAAAGTGACTATAAGTTATTTATATCAATATTGCAAGACACGTTTTCTAAATGTGCAATATGTATGTTTTTAAAGAACAGACATCTTTTTTATCTTCTGTGCTACATGAAGAATGCAAAAATTAGAACAGGGAACAAACTGAAGGCTATGGCTCACCGAATGCAGCTTTCTCAACATACTATATACACATTGTGAATGAAATCCAAAATAGCATTTTTTAAAGGAAAGGCTCAACTGTTATGATATACTGGCACTGGCACTAAAAAACATGAAAACAAATAAGTTTTGTGGGTAGCTTGAAGATCAGCAAATATAATAATACTAATAAAAAAATCACCACGAGACCACCAAAAGATACTGTCAATGTTAGCTTAGGTACATTTGCATTTCCCTCAGTTAATTGTAACGATATTGGCTTATTATTGTTATTCTTATTTTATCAACAGTCCAGCCCGTGTATCTCAAACCCGGATATTTCGAATTATAAACATTCTTGAACAACTTCTACGAGTACAAATTATGTCGGTAGCACTGTTTAAGTATCCAGAGACAGAGTTCGAATTTCAATGAAATTACAGAATTATGCCCTAACAATCTTATTTACAGCACTCAAATTCGAGAATGGTGGAAAGTCCCCAAATGCCGCACAACCTATGGACAACAAATTCTCCTTAATACTCCTCCACGATTATGCTCAAGAAAAAGAAGGCATTAAAATATTCAGTATGCCCCTTTCATCCATGTGCCAATATTTCGCTGTGAATATGCATCAACAGTTTTCTTCATGCTTAATTTCAAAAACAAGTTCTATATTATGTCATCTTTTGTTTTATTCATGCAAAATCTTAAAAAATAATTTACATAGGCTTCAAAAACATTTGACTGATCTTGCTATTTTTGCTGAGTGTTGCGTCTTATATGCATTATATTGCCTTTTTTTTCTTCTTTTAGTTCTAAATGCTTGTCACTTTTTTTCTTTCTTGTTCCTTTTTTGTCTCTCACTCTGCTGCTGTGTAAGCCATAAGGGGGCCGAGGATTTCTCAAGCCGTAGATGCACGGCTTTTCTCTCAGCCTCCTTCCACTTCTTTGGGGAAAATAAAACATCCATGAATGAATGAATCAATGAATATCTAATAAAGAGATTATCCCCTTGAAAATCCTGTGTAAAAGTGCAGGAAATTGGTGCGGCATATTGAGCTTCAATTTTGTAGGTCGTTAGATGTATCGAACTGCGCACCGCACCCTTCCAAGTGGTGCTTCTCCTAACGATGCTCTTCAATGACTTAGAGTGCAGAGAAGAGTTTGCTGCACGGCCTTAGGCACCTGCTGGCAGCGCTATAGAGCTGTGAAACCTAGCGATGATGAGAACATTGGGTGAGCTTTTTGATGATGAGAACACTGGGTGAGGGTACTTTTCAATGTCTTGCACTAATTTTTTGTTCCACATTGCTGTCTTGCCATGAAGCCAACCTAACTAACAAAGCCTAGCGGCGCACCTCGCCTGGCGTTGTTTGCTGCCGAGGACGTTGCAGAAACCAACTGTCCCTCAGTGCTATTAGGTGATTGTAATTATAGCGTACAGGTGGTAGGTTTAGGCACCTCATGATAAGCGGTTGCTACTTCTAACAAGCTGTCCACTGAGGCTTCGATGTGAAGCTAGTTAGGCCTATCAACACCCAACGAGCATTGCCCTGCCATTGTGCTGGCGTGTGGCACGTCGATGCAAGGAGCACTCAATATATTGAACTATTTCGTGATCCCCTTTAAGTTCAATACATCCAGGTTCGACTGTATTGTGAACCACCACTTGAAAGGGTGTCTTTATTGCAAGAACAGTCTAGTACACCCAGTGTGTGCTGCTGAGAACAAAGACGAATGATGACGGTAATGAGTACGCACAGATGAAAGGAATGAAATTTACGGTTATCATTTCTAGTCATGGATTAGCGGATCTCAACTCAGCAAGAGAATGACCACAACCTGGTGATCCAGTACCCCAGCACCATGGCCACTTTCCTTATCACTTGAGAAAACAGGCTATGGCAGTCAGCCCTCCTGAGCCAGCAAGAATTTTACACTGTACCTCACAACACACAATACATTCTTCAGGTTCACTAATCAGTACTTGCCCGACCAAGTCGTCTTTTCTTATGGAGCACCATGATGGCATGACCTTGGGGAACAAACTTGCTAAACAGGTCCTTAAAGTAGCTGGACACTTGCTTCAGGGTGAATTCAATGTCGTTAAACTGCTGCTCTTTCTGGCTGTCAGTCATTTCTCCAGCCCTCTATAATGAGAAAACAGAAACAGTCACAGTTGATGCATGTGTAGTTGGCCCACTATGGCCCAACACAGTGCACTTTTCTTTCAGCTATACTAGTATTGTGAAGGTCGCACATTCCCCAAAATTTCAATGAAAGTGTATACATCATTATGTCAATGTTGGAAGCATACTCTAGCTGAGAAAATAATTTTTCATTTTCATAAAAATTTTCCTGATCGCTAATGCCGGGTAAGAAAGAATTTGTTTACAAAAAAAAATTCTACTACAAATTAGGCAATTAGTGTAATTTAAATGCACACATTTCATTTAATTTAGTTTAATTATAAGTGTTGCTGCCAGCAGTCAAACTCTGCACCACAATCTATTTGTCAATCTTGCAAGGTTGTAACAGAAACTTGTGCCATTCAAATTAAGAACTGACTATTATATTATTACCATCATCAACAGCAATGGCCAAACACAGCAAGAAAAGTTAAGCCCCAGACATGCGACAATAAAATAAATAAATATGACTATCCTCATGAACAGCAATAGTCAAACATAGCAAGAAGAGTTAAACCCCAGTTATGCCACTAAAGAAAAGCTCACTAAAAAACTAGAGCCACTCGCATCACTTACAAATACTTTTAGTGAGAAAGCCAATGATAAAACTAAACCAACACTGCATAACAATGCGTTACATGACATGGTTTATGCAAAAAGCATACAGGTGCTAAAAAGCGCAGACAACACACACACAAGGCAGGACTGCAGCGCCATTGCACTTTCGCACTATCTAAAGAAAGTGGCCAGCAGGTATAAGTCAATGTGGTTCTATCTGCTCCTTGCAAGCTGTTGCGCGTTTGCACCTAGCTTGAACAAAGTAAGAAAGGATAGGCAGTGAAAAAGAATCACCAAATCTGTGCCACTGATTGCACTGCTGACGTTGTGTATGTGTTGCCTCTAAGCTGCGGTCAGGAATATATCGGCCAGACATGTCAATGCTTTAACAAAAGAGTGAGGCAGCACAAGATTGCTATAAAAAATGGTTATGGCAGCCACATGGCCACTCACTGCAAAAGCTGCAAGTGTCGTCCAGGTTAGAGCGTGAAATCATCAAAGCTTATTACATCAAGCAGAGGGGTCATATCTCCATAAGCAAGCCATCTGTCTCGCTGTCGGAAGAAGAGATTAGTTTTCTCAGTGGTTCATTATCAGCGTTATAATCATTGCATGGTCCTTTTGGCACGTGTACCTTTGTTATTTCGCCGCTTGTATATGTTTTGCTTTTATGTTTGCCTGCTCGTGTGGTTATTAAGTGTTTTTTTCCGTGAATAAACTTAGTTGGAAGTTGGCGCCAGTTCTGTCTTGTGTGTGTGTTGTCTGCGTCTTTGAGCGCCTGTACAATTTTTGCGCAAACCATGTCATCCTACAACGAACTAGCTCAAATGAAAGTCTTGCTGAATACATTGCAGCCTTTCCTTCACATATAAAGTTAACAATCAAGGATTAACTACGGCCCCTCATTTCTCTACCATTGTCTGCTCTACTACTATTATAGACAGGTCATGAAAACGCCAACGTCAAGACCAAGGCCCACTTGCATCAGGCAAATTAGACAGTTTATAGTACCAAGTCTAGTCTTGTTCACAGTCTAGTCCACTGGATTTGAGTAAACGAAAGGCACATGACTGGCTGCATTTGTCCCATGAGAGAAAAAAAAAATGCAAACACTGGCTAAAACTCTCAGCTAACATTTGTGTTTGTCCTTTTACATGTTCGCACCAGGAAAAGTAAAAAGACAAACACGATTGCTAGCTGGCAACTGAAGCTTTTAGTTAGCATTCGGGTTGTTTTTTTTTTTCCCTCACGGTGCGGTCGAGGAGTCCACCTAAGAATGGAGTCGGTTATACTCCTGTCACACAGTATTCCTCGAAGGGCTTTCCAGCAAAGGCAGCTTTTTTCATGAAAGGAGCGAAAGCTTAAAGGAGCAGCGATGCAGCTACATGGTTCAGCCCAAAGGTGAAACAGTAGTTCAGGCTTAGCACCCGATGATGTGCTCGAGGCGGCTGAAGTGAGTGTATTAAAATTGAAGTCTTCGTTAAAGTGTTTAAAAAAATAAATTCTGTTCCTTTGCTGAGCTCAGACAATTTTTTTTTACAATTTATTCCTTAAAAGAACTGCAACAAAACTACAACAGCTACTCTCCTGAAATATGAGCATAAAATATAAACAACCATACAAAAAGCAAAGCCAGACACAACTTTTGTATATTTTAAGATGTTTCAAACATTGTCGGCTGAATCTATTTTTTTCATTGATTTACTTCTTGACTTTGGGCGGCACTGTGATCGCAGGTTCTCGAAGGCCGCGCCATTGAGCTCCAAAAGTCTCGGACGGGCACCTTTGCCTTCAAGGCCCTTAGTGGCAAAGGCGCAACATTTGTGCCATGTAGCTGCACTCCTTTGGATATAAGGAAGTGATCCTCAAAGGCCTTTGCGGTGCCCATGTGAAAGGGGTATTACTCCCAATTCTTTTGCTTAAATCCTGTGGATGGTCTAGACTGCGAATAGGGCTAGACTCGGAACTAGACTGTCCAATTTGCTTTGCGCATGCGGATCGAATTTCGAACAGCAGCTTGACCTAGAACAACCCACAAAACACATAACTTCTATAAAATGTCTTCAAACATCTAGCAACATCTAACTCTACATTGAAACGTTCAAAAAACATCTCAGCAATGAAGCTTTATCCACAAACATTTTTAAAACATACTGACAAAAGAGGTTTATTCACAAACGTTTTAAAAACACACTAACATATAAGAGGTTTATTCACAAACTCTTTAAAAAATTCTTTAAATATAAGTTTTTTCAAACGTTTTAAGAATTTCTCTGACGAGAAGTTTACTCGGGAACATTTTAGTGAGGTTTTTTTTAACAGAAATCTGTTCTGAACATATCTTTGCATGTGTGCCCGAGTACTTAATTGACACAAAGAAGGAAGCATCCTGCTACTTCCAGTTTTAATGCCAAGCACTTTAGCTTTTTTTTTATTGGACACATTATTTAATAAACTAAGGCAGAGAATGATGAAGCACATTTTCTTTCCTCATTTGCATGTATATTGATGCTGAAAAGGATAGCTGCCTGCCCTTTGCATTCCAGCTATACTGCAGATATCTGAGCAAACAAAATCTGTAGCTCTAAAAAAAGCATGACTACTAAACCTAATGAAACCCACTGGTTGATTTTAGAGGGTTATAAATATATAGCATATATTGGTCTTGAGTCTATAGGCTTCATATAAGCAGTCATTTACAAAAAATAAAAATGTCTAAATATGTCCTTAACGAGCTCTTACAAAGAAGTTTTCTAAATCTTTTTTGGCAGAGCATTAATTAGCAGGCATATAACACCCCTTTTTGCCTCACTGTCTCCAGGAAATCTGAAAAAAAAAAATTTCTTCTAGACATTACCGAATACTTTTGCAGAAATTTGTTATTACTCATTGTGTAGCCCTTGTTATGTGGGAAGGTACACTGTGTCTCAAACAAATCCGAACATTTATGAGGCTTCGAGTAGAAAATCTGCAGAAATAAAACCAGAAATATTATGGGACAGCCAATGTACTCAGCTTGCTAAACTTACGGCAGACATTTAAACATTTTCTGAGCAAACAGCACCAAAAGACTAGAAAGCTCTCTGGAACTCTTCTTTGTCTTGTTTCTTTATATATTCTTTAACCCCCATCCTCCTTTTTGATGTAAAAGTACAAGAGGGTGTGTCCTTATATGCCAGCATCCTCTTTGCTGTCAGATATTGTGCCATGAATTCATGCTGTCACCAATAACCTTGTTTGCTCATGAATAATGATTGGCTGAAATTGCTTGCTTTGTTTGCCCATGGTATGGAAAATGCCAACCTTTGTTGAGCCTTTTTGATGATAAATAAACTGACCACAGTTATGTCACAGGGTCTGTAAAGTGGCAGCAAAACCATCTGCAGTGAATATGTTTACTTGCCATAGGGCGTGAAATTAGCTTTCAGACCCATGCACAATCATAAGTCTTAAGACAGAAGTAAATTTGAAGAATACAATCTACAAGTGCTGATGACTGGGCAGCTCACTTATTTCCAAGATAACACGTTGACGTTGGTTCAGGGTCACAGAAAAATCTTATATGAATGACGTCATCATAAACGTGGGAATACAGTGCTCCTTCATACCCTACGAGTCAGGTCCAGATCACGAAGGTGCCTGCAGACATCGTCAAGCTTCCTTGAGGCCTCCTCGACGAGTCTTCCAGCCAAGAGGTCTGGGGGATCCATTCTGCTCAGGCTCGCTAGAAGCCGTTGCCGTTCATGGTCAAGCTGTTACAAGCATATGGGCACGAACTGGTTAGCATTGCCTGTCAGCAGGCGGTAGCTTGGTGTGCTGCGGCAAACTGACCCAAAGGGAAGATGCTGCTCTCGAGCTCACTGAGCTTGCTCAGCCACTGCGAGCAGTATCGCATCTGGCAGCTACATCGCCCAAATTCTGGCAGTGCACCTTCTCGTCACAAACGGTGGCTGTCACAGCCGTCCCTCAAAATATATATGCAGACTATGTACTGCTTCCTGTTTCGCTTCACCACCAGTGGTGAACCCGAGTATCAAAGTGCACTGCCATTCTTTGCTCTGCTTTCACTTGCTTCTAACCAAAATGTGTGTGCAGAGCTTTCTATATATATATACTCGAAAGATATATGATGTATATGAGAACAAATTAGCGCAAAGAGGCCTCTAATGGTACGGGGTGACTGCTAGGCCAACTCTCAATATTGCAGCATAGGGAAGGTTGGTAGAGAACATCCAAAAGCCATTTATAAATTGCATATTCAATGCATCGCTGCTCTGCAGCGGTTATTAATAGGGGATGAACAACCACTGTGAACTTGTGAAATGGCATGAAAGCGGTGTCTTCATTGCCACTAATCATCACCTACAGTGATCTGCTGCCAAATTAAACTCTTCTTTAGAAATTTTATTCTCGTCATGCAACACTTCCAACCCACTGGTAACCACTGGTAAATGCCATAGTCGACCAGGTGGTGACTCACATTTTTCTGTTCATTCCCTGAAGCTCTGCACTCGACATCTTCAACACACCTGAACATACACATCCTTCTATTTGGTGATTTCAGTTTTCTATCCACTGCCTGGTCTAATAGGGCTTTAACCATATCAAAAAATAACGATAAATCATTTTTGTTAACACCTGTATGACCTTTGGTTTAGTGCAACTTGTTTCCACCCCTACACAAGAAACAAATTATTCTTCAAACATTTTGATGTGATAGCGCTAAGAAGCTCATGTCGCAGAAAATCTGTCATTAGCGACGGCATCATTGACCGCGAGTGAAAAATTCATGAAGAATCCCCAGATAAGCAGCGTATGAGGATGATGAGCCAGCTAGGTCTGTTTCCTTTTAGCGTCGTCACAACCTGCCCACTGGAAGGTGAGAAAACTGCCCACCGTGGCAGGTGGCAGCTAAATTATTGATGGTACGCTTGGGAAGAGCAACCTGAGCCGCACCAGGCCCACCGCTGGGAGCACCTGCCATCGCAGGGCAATGGCGCATTGCTTAACTTATGCGACACTGCACCAGAAAGGGTATGAGGACTCCCAGGGGTCTACGAATGCAAAGTAAAGAATGACCTTCTGCATATATGGGAATTAACTCACTAACGCTATTGCGACATACCCTTAAGGAGCTGGAGTGTCCCCTGAAATTCTTTTTATCTAAACCTGCGTAACAATGCCTCTGTGCTTTATAACTGCAGTCCTCAGCAAAAATTACATATCACCCCAAGGAACCACTTCCCCATTCCAAAAAAGTAAAGCGCTATATTTCGTGTGACCTAATGCTTATGAAGAAGGCTGCTCCTTACATTTGAAAAACATAAATGCCCATCAGTGATTTTGGCATCACCGTAAAATTTAACTAGCATACTACTAGTACTTTAGCACTAGGCCGATTAGTCACAGTACCTGTGAACGGTCCATGCTTCGGTAGGCTTCTAAATTCTTGGAGACTGCTCCAAACATTCTGGCTTTCTTCTCGGCATCCTCCAGCTACACACAAAAGGGAATGAAGCAGTTGAAATGCACTCCTGATGAAGACAACTGGCGTCGTCAACACTGGCACAAAGTGTGCACAAATGCTCGTATAGCTTACAGTACAGCAGGTGAGATCATAACAAGCCGACAATAGTATTTGCAGTGTACTACCTCGATGGCAAGAAACGCAAACAACCAGGCGCCAACACGCTCCGCTGTTTCAATTTCTTTTTACCGCGCTTTTACTTTGGTGATAGCAAGAAGACCCTAGAATCGTCCATGATACACTCAAGGACGACTCTAACGTCTTTTTCGTACCACCCAGGTAAAAGCGCGATGAAAATAAATTCCAACAGTGGGACATGTTGGCGCCGGGTTGTTCACGTTTCTTTCCATCGAGGTAGCACAGGCAATGTACGGTGAGCTGGGATACCACCGCTATTTGTGACCCTACCACAGTTCTTTGGGACCCTACCACAAACACCCTAGGCCATGTGTTCGGGAATTCATACGATTTAACAGTTCATACTCTTATAATCACGGGCAATCTTCCAGTTAATACGTTCCCGGAAAACAAGATTGTCAGGCTGCTATGTTCAAAATTTTGTAAAATTGTACTCAAGTAATATGCATAACGACCAGGCACACATGTGTGGACATAAAAGTGGAGCGAAGCTGGAGGCCTGCGATATGGGCAGGAATGCAGTGGCAGACGCCTGCTCTCGTGGTTTCTCTGCAGTGCCTATGTACAAATGGAAGCATAAAAAAAAAAAAAATCAACAATGCACTAACATTACGAGCAGGCCCTTTGCACGGGGACTCAACATGAAGGGAACAAACTCAATAGCTTCTTTGTGGTGCTTAATAGCGCCTGAGAACTTGACTGAAGTGCTTACATACAAGTGAGCTGGGCCCTTGGTACATGAGGAGCAAGAAAGCTGCAACAGTCACAGCCACGACTGCTTCCCCGTGGGGCACTAGTGCAAGGGCACAAAGCATCAAAAAAATAACAATAACACTCTGGCAACTTTTCCCATTACCGTCGATGAACCGAATGTGTTGCGAATTCTCTGCTGCGCTAAGGACAAGGCAAATGCCGACTGAATTCTGTGAGCACTAGAAAAGGTGAAGTTCAGAACATGTGCCAAGAAATTCAAATTAGCATTTTTATGAAGTGTCAGTAGACGCCTTTGTACAAAATTAGGTAGTTTGGATTATACATTTTGATAATGCATCCTCTCCCACCCTCCCCACATTAAAAAAAAAAAAAACAGCAACAAGGTTTTACTGTGCCTGCACAGTACCTCCCCCATTTTGATTGAGATGAAATGCAAATGGTGCTATTGTGCATGTTCAAGATTTCTTCCTCCTCCTTCCTTCCTCCATGGTGTAGTTAAGTGGCATCACCCCCCCCCCCCCCCCCCCCCCCCCCCCCATGCTGACTCCGACCCCAATCCCGCTTTTACCTTAAAAAAAATCATCCAGTATCACCAATTTGGCCACGCAATCTTTCCCAAGCCCTGCAAGGGCCTCACGAAGGCAGAGGAGCGCTTACTCTTTTGCCTTTATACTAAAGCACTGCAGTGCCCGGCAGTCATCAAACATTTCGACCCTGCGTGCACAGGGGAGTGCCCGCACTGTAGGAAAAGTCTTTGGCCATTTACCACATGGTGTGGGCATGCCAATCAACCCCGCACATTCCCCTTATCCCCAACCCTACCCGAGAGGACTGGGAGGCGGCTCTGCTCGGCTGCTCTGACCTGGCGAGCCAAAAGGGCTTGGTCGGGGGCGCCCCAGCAGCAGCTACAGTTAATGGGCCCCTGTAATGAGCAGCCCACCTAGCGTTTGTAAGGAACGGACACTTAAGGACCGCTCCACTCGCTCCCTGTACATATTTTGAACATAAAGTTTTTCAGTCAGTCAGTCAATTAAAAACACATATCCAGCCTTTTCTGTGCTACTGCTACCCATTAAAATTTTCATACAGGATAATTTAGATTTGAACCACAAAAGGTCAAACTCTACTGTATTGCCACAGGAACACTGCTAGCAATGATTGTTTTAAAAGATCTGACAAATGCACTACCAGGAGTAGGTGCTTCTAGAAGTTATTCCTAGCAAAGTGAATGCCAGATGGACCCCTGGCTTCATTCATTCTTCAACTATGCAGCTTTCAGAACATGATAAAATGGAGGCTGTCTTATACAACAAAAACCAGTGGCCATTATGTAATGTTTATTAATGTGTTTGATAAGCTAATTTTCAGCTAAATACGAGCGAAGACTGAGCTGTAATTCACTCCAGCTGTTTCAATTTGCTGTGTAAAACAAATCAGGATCAGCCAAATTGTGTTGCACTATTACACTATGAATGAGCAAATCAGATCTGAACTTTGCCTTTTTGCAACAAATAAACAGCCAGCAATCTCTTTGCAGCAAGCTGTTCAATGGTGATTGCCACCAAACTTGGTCAGTTCAGGTTAATTCTTGATGCATACTCTGGATTCCACTGGCACTGGCTTCACGAGTTACAAGTGCATGTCACAAAGGATGCAGTTTCAAGGTATATATTTTCTTGAACTAGAGGTGACATGTGAACTTTATGATGCTAGTGTTAGCAGAGATTTAGAATACATTAGTTGGGGAAGCCCTGGCAATGAAAGGTTGCAGAGTTCCACTACCTGACATTTCTTTGCATGGGCACATCTTTCCTCCGGCAAGAAGGTATTAGCCTCACCTGGCAGTGTGTCCTCTATTGCTCCCAGCAGGCTTTGTTACTTTCAAAAGGTCAACATCATGAAACTTTTAAATAATAAACATTAAATCCATGATTTGCACATGTACAATATATATTTTGAACTGTGTACTAAAAGTGCAACATATTTAAAAATGTAATACTGTAATAATAGTGCAACACGTCATCACAGGTGAGTTCCGATTCTTGGAAGCAAGTTAGTTATAAAATACACCCATACCGTTGCTTACAACTCAACTACAGTGGAACCCCGTTCATACGTTTTTCGCCGGACCGGGGAAAAAAAACGTAACAGCCGGAAAAACGCAACAGTGAGGAAAGCTCCGAAAATGAATCAAAATGTGCAGTTTCAACTATAGACAATTTATTTCCACAGAGTGCGCTTAGGACTTAAAGAAATCCAGAATGGTGGCTTGCCGCTTTTGCCACGAGACTGCTTTGCTTTTGGGCGGAAGAGCGCAGCATTCCCCTCTATCTCGGCACGCTTCGAGATGATGCTGTTAAGCATCGACGGTGGGAGACCAAGGTCCTTGGCAATGTCGACTCTCTTCCGCGCTGGCTGCCTGTCGACTGCATTTAATGCGTCCAGCTTTTCCTCAAGGGAAAGCGCCTTCCACTTGCGCGACGCCTTCTAAGCACAAGTTCGGCGTTCACGAGGCTTAATGTACAATGACGATAGCACAATAGAAGAGGAGTCGACCCGTTCAACAACCATGCGGCGACCGTAAAAGTGAGAGCATTTTTCACGAATGGCCACCTAGTGGCGGTCTCTCGAACTGGCGTGCGGCTTCTTGCAGCCAGTTCCATAGCCAAGCCCGGCCAAAACTCGCCAAAAGTCAAAATGATGGTTGCAGCGCATTGCCTACTTCAGCCCAGGCGTGTTCGGGGTGCTAAGTTGCGACGTATTATGCGGGAACGTTTTCACAGCTACTACGTAACAACGGGGTTCCTTATAAATTGGATCCTATGGAAGCTATGCCGGGACCGGATGAAAACGACGTAGCAGCCGGGAAAACGCAGCAGTGAGGAACGTAAAAGCGGGGTTCTACTGTATAGGTTGGCCTGTGACCTTTTTACTCAACCTGACCTCGACAAATTTTGTATGAAATGTCAACAGAGTCATCAACATGCCTTGCAGTCGGCAATGTGAGAATTAGCCACTAAACAAGGTAGTGTTGCTTAAATTACAGTGGGAATGAGAGTCAAGTCATAACCATTAGCAGTTTCTGTCAGGTTCAGTATAATAGCAGTGCTGTTATCCTTTGCAGCCAGAATAACCACGCAGACTTTGTTTTCCAGAAACAACCATTTAGTGAAGCACTGAGCAAGGTCATCAGGCCCCTACATAGGCCAGGAGATTCGTATCAATCCCCCCTTGAGTACAGGGAAAAGACATAATTTT
The DNA here is from genome assembly GCF_052857255.1 of Amblyomma americanum. Lineage (NCBI taxonomy): Eukaryota > Metazoa > Arthropoda > Arachnida > Ixodida > Ixodidae > Amblyomma > Amblyomma americanum. The sequence continues at coordinate 182,152,994 of NC_135500.1, forward strand.
GTCTTTGTTCTGAGCTGAAAATTTCTAGCATGGGACACCAAGGTGTGTACTGTCGGCACTCATTACAAACAGCTACACGTCGTCCATGTGAAATGTGCATGGAATCACTCAAATGAACATTTAAACTTGTGCAGTGAGTGTATTAAGCCCTGAATGTTTGCAAAACCATTACCCATTTGTGTTTTCCAGAGTTCAGCATTAATTACATTCCAAACCTGCATTAGAAGTGAACCCCAGCTGCAATATGTGATGAAAGTGACTACCAAAGCAGCGCTCAACTGCTCGCGAGTGTTTTTGAATAACATATGACCAGCAAAACAAGCCAGGCAACCTCATGAAAATAAAATTCTCTGAATATAAAAATGCTTGTTCACGTAACAAATGCAAAATTCAAATACCAGGAGTATTTCAGCACGACAGCGTATGCATGCCCTCATTTCAAACTGTAACTGTCAGCATCCAAGATTCAAGAAGGTAGACTACGCACTGCAGCAAGTGTGCCTGCTCTCTTCATTGTGAGCGTCTCCATCTGCTTCGAGGCTGCTTCCAAGTCATCCCAGCTGCGTGAAGTCTCTTCAGACATCTCCTGAACATCACGCTCCAGGTTGAGAATCAAAGACTGAGCATCTGTATTGTTCTCAAGTTCTGGAAGTGTCACAAAAAAAGCCATTACTATCATTCATTGGCAAAGCATGAACTCATGACTGGCAACTCTTTTGCTTCAAAACTTTCAAGAGCGTTACGAATGGCAATATAAAGCCTGAGAAAAAATTAAAGATGGTCCTTCTATATATATATATTATATTTGCATTTCAAAACAGAGCAGTATATGTAGCTTGAATGTAGCTGACAGGATCTTCCATTAAAAAGCACATTTGCTAGTTAGGCAAAATGTGGCTCCATGATTGAAAAAGCATGTCTTTATATCATACCATATCCAGCCTTACAAGATTCCGTGATGTTCAAACAAAGCTGTGAATTGAGGCAATGTTGGTGGCTTTTTTGTGAAGGAGATGAAATTCAGATTTAAAAAACTAGACTAAATATATTCCTCTAGACACTGCATGCGTAACTTATGTGCAAAAAATATTTGAAAGGCAGATCAAAATGTGTGTTTCACAATGGTACAAAGTACAGTAAAACCTCGTTAATTCGAACTCGAGGGGGACCGGAAAATTGTTCGAATTAAGCGGAGTTTGAATTAACGAGCGGGCGCTAAAAAAAGTGGCCATCACGCCCGGCAGCACGGGCCGAAGCTAAAAAAAAAAGGCATATTTGAGATCGTTATCTCTTACTACGCGCTACTACACATTTGCGGCGGGCGAAGGAAATAAAGTTAATTTGTTTATGCGGTTGGAGCTAACATCAAAATGCATTCGCGTAAGCAGCAAGCTTAATGATTAAATATGACACTATGCTTCAAAAACATGTTTATTAACAGCAGATTGGCAAAGCATATCAAAGAGAAAAATAATCGGTGATGCGCATTTGTTTTCGTTTTCTTTGCCGTGACTCGACAAGCATCGTCTGCAACTTGCCCAACAGCTCCAACGCAGCGTCCGAATTATCATCGGCGGAGAAGTAGCGCGCAGCCAGATTGAGTGCTGACGCTGTTTCACATGCACTCGGGGGTGGCAATGGATTGTCGCCTCGGTCGGACTCGTCGTCGCTGTCAGCTGTGCTCGCCGCGCCGGAGTTGTGCGGCATCTGGTCACCGCAGGCCGCTTCAATAATCTCGGCATCGCTTAACGGCCCCAATGTCTCCACGCCGCTGTCAACGTCTACGAAGCTTTGGAAGTCAACACCCTCCGATAAAGCAGCGTAGGCAGGGTGCAGCGCGACGGAGTCATCACACTGAGCATCCAGCTCTGCCGTGCTGCAGGCTTCTGGGCCTTCAATGAAGCCGCACTTTCGATAACAGTTCGCGACTGTGTCCGCCTTAACAGCATTCCACGATGATGCCAGCATGTGGCAGGCTCCGAGGAGATTGACGTCGTACGATTTGCCGCTGTCCATACACACAAGAATCCGCTCTAGGAGGTGGCGCCTGTACAGTGTTTTGAGGTTTTTAATAACCCCAAGGTCCATAGGCTGCAGCACAGCCGTAGTGTTTTTCAGCAGAAATGCCAGACGGATCGCCTTCAGTCCGCTGATGTCGCAATGGGCTGAACAGTTGTCGACGAACAACAGAACATTCCTGTTCTGTGCCGCGAACATCCTGTCGAGTGTGCGCAGCCAATCCGTGAAAATTGCTCGCATCATCCACGACTTTCTGTTGAAAGTATAATCAACGGGGAGAGTTTTTAGCCCTTTAAAGCAGTGAGGCTTCGCTGCTTTGCCTATAACTAGCAAGCGGCACCGTTCCGTGCCAGTCGCGTTTGCGCACACCAACACCGTCACTCTTTCCTTGCTTCTCTTCCCGCCTGAACACGTGTCGCCTTTGTAACTGACAGTCTTGTTCGGCAGCAACTTAAAATAAAGCGCGGTTTCATCTGCATTGAACACATCGCTGAGCGAGTAATCGGCAAGGTAGTCCTTTAGTTGACCTGCTGCAACGGCTTGCGCCGGAGCCACCGTGGCCGGAGCATAGGCGGCGCCCGCGGTAGGGTGGCTACCCGCGTGGCCGTGCGTCAGCCAAAAATAGACAAGCCAATGCTTCGACGCTCCGGCAGCGAAAACCTGCTACGGCATGCACCGGAGGGTTGGTTCGGGCAACAAAATTCACGTCTCACCTCGTGCGTGCTGATTTATTTTTTTCTCATCATTCTGCATTTTTTTAAATTTTCAGCGCATTGTATTTGCTACGAGGTGACTTCTATATGCGAGGAGCAATGCCAGCCATCGGCGCCTAGTTCGAATTAACCGACGTGGATACCGGCATATTCGAATTATCGGGAGTTTTGACCCATTGAAATACACAGGGCTTTGCCGGGACCCGGCCGTCAGTTCGAATTAACCGGAAGTTCGAATTAAGCGATTTCGAATTAACGAGGTTTTACTGTACTAATGTGGTGGAATCTACAAAACACATCTCCAGCAGAAACAGTTCTGCACTGGAATTCATTTTGAACAAGACAAGTCTGGACATGTGTTGCCATGGAATACTACAAGAAGCAATAAGCATGTTTTTCATCAAAACTAAGAATGGCTACTTGACATGCAAGTTAAATCTCAATTGAGAAAAAGAATGCACATCGGTGCACTTATGTGCACTGAGACAGGAGCTACAGATCAAAATTACTTTAATTACAATGAAGTCTTTGCACTTAATCGCAGACTCACCTGCAATTTGATTTTTCAAGGAATCCCTTGTTTCCAGAGCAGCAGCCAGTCTCATCTTTGATAGCTCAAACTCCCTTTCTAGGGCAACCTTTCTGTCTTCAAGGGCTTGTCTCTCCTGTAGCAAAATCCAGTTAGCACAGGTTAGAAGTTCTTTTTTTAGGATTTTGGAAAAAGGAAAGAAGAAATAAAATTTTTGTATATATGGTGAAGTAAAGTATGTGCATAGGGTTTTTATTTTTTGTAGGAAGAAAAAGCAAAGGACTGAATTTGGAAAAAAAACATACCATGCATAAAGAAATTAGCTATGCGGGCCAGTTGCTAAAAGTTATGTGGGGTTTATTGGCACACAAGCAACAAAGGGTACCGTGCCTTAAACACAAGGTCAGATCATACTTCTCTTTAAGTTAGTACAACATAAGAATACAGCAAGTAACTTTTAAAAGATAAGGATAAATATAGAGATTTCAAACAGGGCACTGCATTATGCAACTGCAAAACAGCACTTGGTAACACTGGCCACGGTCTGTGGCAACCTGTATTACTCTGCTGGTCAATTACAACAGTGGACAAAATCAACTTTTTAAAGTTTGACTGTATCAAACAAGCCAGAGTTCATGAAACTACACTGGTACATGAAATTAGTGTGAATTTTTGCCCCCAAAACAGTACGCGAATCACATACATTTGCAGCCTACATGTACAAAGCAGGATCTCGGGTAGTAAAAAAAATTTCACATGAATACAAGCCTGGTTATGCATGCAGCATACTGTAGGAAGGCACCTACTCTGTTCAGCCGGTCACGCTCAGGAAGCAAGTAGTACTTCAGAGTAGATTCTTCATTGTTTTTCTTGTGGAGATACTGAAAAGTAAAAAAAAAAAAAGATGTGAAAAACAGCAGCCAGTCTATTCTAAGCACAAAGGTATAATAAAATCCGTCATTATTGATTAAAATAAATTTTTAATGAAAACATACACTGAAGAAAAAATGTGAATCCAGAAACCTTACCAAAAATCAAGAATGGAAAAAGCTATGCCTACTTGGAAGTGAAAATATTGAAGGCTTTGAATATGTAACCAGATATACTTTTATAAGAAAAACAATGATTTAGAAAGGACAGCTTACTATGTGAGCACAGAACTTGAACCTGTGCAAAAAAGCAGAAAAAGTGCTCTCCTTAAACATGAAAAAAAGAAATGAGCATTAGCTCGATTATTGAATAACACCAGTCGTGTCATTCATGTATTTTATTTGTTACTCATTTTGCAAGGCACCGTGCAGGTTGCACACTGTTATGCTGTGTAAACAAGTACACATTTCTACACATGCCATGCTTTTCTTTTATGGTGCAGATTCAATCTAGCTCTGTTCATTGCAGTTGTGGAAACCATACACTTTTTTAAGAAGCAAGGGCAACATTTGCCCATTTATGTTTTTATGAAATCTTTTTTTCATACCGAAGAAATATTGAATCCAATATTAGAAAGCATTTTTTCTCGGTATTCGTATTTCGTTCATATTAGAAAATTTAAATATTCACACACTGTCATAATTGCAATTCATCATCATAAGAACTGGATCCTCAACTGACAAATTTAAATTAAAAACTAGCCAGTCAACCTGTTATTGCGTGTTAAAAGAACTCCATCGTGGCACAGCTACTCCAGGGTCCAGTTTCCCCAGTTTTGAGACAAACAGTGCCACTTAGGGACACAAACAATCTGGTTAAACTGTTGAAGCGGTCATAAATTTAAAGCAAAAAAAAAGAGGTGTGTAAATATTCTACACATAAAAAGACACTACTGTTGATATATAAAACTTGGTACACTGTCAAGTGACTTTGAAACAGTATTTTTGTTACAATAGGTTAATCTACAAGGATAAGTTTTTCAGGTGTGAAGTGGTCATATCAATTCTCACAAGACCTTGGCCAAATCCAACTTCCCCAGAAGTAAGAAACAGAGCAAAAAAATATATATACACAGACTTCAAGCGAGAGACAATACTTTAATTTTTTTGGTTCCTAACTTGGTTACTGCTGACTGGCCTATCACTTTGAAGATGAACCAGAAGAAAAATCTTTCACTCAGTCTTTTGGTCCAACTTCAAGAGATGACCACTCCAGCCCTAACCCACCCGTCCGCACCCTTGCCTTATTCACTTTACATTTACCCCTGACGACGTTAGCCAAGAGAGGAAGCCAAACTCACAAAAATAATGAATAATTGCATTATACTAGCACAAGAATTTATCTCGTCACCAACTTAAGTATCGTCTCACCGCAATCACCATCACAAAGTAGCTGTTCCGGCATGCCACACTACTTCATTTTCTATGTAGTTTATACAAAAAACATGTCTTCCTGCATCGACAGCAAGCATTGATAACATCAGTAACTTTGATTCTGTTCTATTTAACGAATCTGAGCTCAGTAGAATTGTTAACTGTTTGATTAGTCACACGTTATGGCATTATTCTATTTCATCAACCTATTCTCCTTTATAACGCTTCGACCCTGAGAGTATATGTAAAAAATGTAAATAAAAAAATAAACAATGCATGTTGCAGGCATGACAACCTAGCCTTGCCTGCACTGCGTTGTCAGATATTGTCCTAGTCCCTGACACACAGACAGACGTGAAGGTAGCCAACACATTTACTGTCATTACAGAACCAATCATTGTCAGTTACTTAAGGTGCATGACACAACATACTGATCCAGATGTTCAAACCAGATGTCAACGAAACAACGATTCCATCCCTTGCCGTCCCATCTACAAAGGCTCACCTTCAGCCTCTCTTCCTTGACTAGCTTCAGCTTCTTGTTGAGCCTCTGCAAGCTTCGTGTGCTCTCCAAGAGCTTCTGCTCAGCACTCGCGGAGAGGTGCTCCACACGGTCACTGGAGCGTTCCTCGAGCAGGGCCTTCTTCTGATGCTGGTAGCTCGCTGCAGTCTCCAAACGTTTGTGCAGGGCTTGCTCCTGAAAGGAGGAGAGGTGCTGCTCAAAGCCCTGGACAAAATGCTAGCATGAGATCAGGCACATCTGAACTAGCCAGTGCAGCCAGCGCACTACACATAATGTCACACAGCAGTTGGAGCACTTGGGCAAAGAGGGCGCTGATGCACTGAAAAACAAACTGTGTTCCTGGGGTCCCTTGCAACCGAGCCTGGTAACACCGATCATGATGCATGCATTCAACCATCATCGGAACCAGAATGCTTGTCACTCCCAACTACACTCCATTTAAAGATGAATAAGAAGTGTCCAGACCATGCACTGAAAACAACTCGAGTTATCACATGCACTGCAGAAGCTGTTGCACATGGTCAGGATCACCTGAGAGTAATCTGATCGCATCTCGCATGACAAACAAAATGATAAGGGCGCATTCCAGCAGCAATAAATTAGAACATATGAACAAAAGAAAGCATAATAAAGTTTAACCACAATATGAGAAACAGGCATAGGAACACAACCACAAGGGCAACCGGTGAACAACTACTGCTTTCGTCCACTGAACAAAGCCAAGCATTTAAAGGCAGGAATTTACCTTTCTCCATGCCTGAATATGTTCAGGCTCCAATCATAACAGGTCCCCACAAAGCAATACCAAGAATAACAAGAAGGTTTGAAAAAGCTAGCCTCACACACACTGTGCATGCAACAGCTGGTGCTGCTGACATATATATATATATCTGTGCAGCAAGTGAAATGGCAGCAGTCAGGGCATGCCTATAAAAAACTAACTGAAGAACCTTTTTATTCATCCTTTTACCTTTAATGCCTTAAAACCTCACGAGCTTGACAGCTCAATTTTACCTGCTGTAAAGTGTGTTCGTGCTTATAATCGCATAGTGCTCTGGTTTCTTTTTCAAAGGTAGTTTCGGCTGCACCACGAAATCAGAGATGCATTAAAGAGCTGCCTCATTGACTGCAATAAGTTGAGTACCATCAGCAACGAATGAAACGTGAACAAGAAAATCGAGGTAGCAACAAAAAAAACACCAACATATTAGCTCCTGGAGTGAAAATACAAGTGAGGTTGATTAACACTTCTGAAAACTGAAAAAGAGTCTTATATATAGTTAATATAATCTGAGCTCGTATGGAGGTTTCCCTGGCTAAGAGGTTCTTATTTTGCTGGTCGGGGCTCAACTGTCTTGTTCGCATTTCATTTCATGCTGATAATACATTCATTGAGAATCATTTTGTGCCCAAAACGTAAACAAAAGTATTACATAAAGGTGCATCATCATCACCATCATCATGATCAGCCTGACTACGCTCACTGCAGGGCGAAGGCCTCTTCCATGTCTCTCCAATTAACCCTGTCCATTGTCAGCTGCGCCCACCCTATGCCTGCAAACTTCCTAATCTCATCCGCCCACCTAACCTTCTGCCGCCCCCTGCTACAATTGCCTTCTCTTGGAATCCACTGCGTTATCCTTAAGGACCAGTGGTTATCTTCCTTTCACATTACATGCCCTGCCCAAGCCTATTTCTTTCTCTTTGTTTTGACTACAATGTCATTAACCTGCGTTTGTTCCCTCACCCACTCTGCCCATTTCGGATCTCTTAAGGTTATACCTATCATTTTTTCTTTCCACAGCTCGCTGCGTTGCCCTAAACTTAAACTGAACCCTTTTCAGTGGCCTCCACATTTCTGCCCCGTAGGTGAGTACCGGTAAGATACAGCTGTTGCATAGTACTTTTCTCCTGAGGGATACTGGCAAACTGCCATTCATGATCTGAGAGAACCTGCCATATGTGCTCAACCAAATTCTTATCCTTCTAGTTACTTCCCGCTCATGATCCAGATCAGCTGTCACTACCTGCCGTAGGCAGATGTACTCCCTTACCAATTCCAGCACCTCGCTTCGTGCTGATGAAGGTATAATTTACATGCAAATATTCTCAAACAAACATGTAAATAGGGAAGTGAGACTGATACCCCAGATTTTAAGCCAACATTACCAACCACATGTAAATAAAGAAGCAAGCAATACACACCAGTGAATACGGCACATTCCTGATTACATCTGCCACACTGTATCACTGTATAACACACAAAAAATACTATGTTGCTCCAGCATGCTCATTCATTCATTCAGACTTCAGACAATAAGCATCATCCACAATGACCTTCATTCAACTTCTCCACACTCAATTTACTAAGCAATATTTAATATTTCATCAGGAGTTTTATTCCTAATTTCTAACAGGCAGCGACTGTCAGACAGAAACGAGCAAAGAATGTTTTGCTAACAGGTCTCGTCAGATAGAAGAAATAAGAGTTTAACGTCCCATCCATGATTCATAGCACACCTCCACAGATGGAAACACCCTAATGCCCTAGTCTGAGGACAAATGCTTACCTTTGTCTTAATGCCATCCTCAATTTGCGACAGGCTCAAGCGAAGAGAAGTCAGCTTTGCTTCACAGCTTGAAACAGCATTCCTACATGCACAGAATGAACTTCTATCAGGAGGCAACATATATATATATATATATTTATCTATTTTTTATTTTTTGCTCAGTAGAGATGTAGCAACAAGACCCATTCCTGTGATTCTGCTCTACTATTAGCGAATGCAATGAGCATCCAGTCAGAAGAGCAGTAACATGCAGTGTCACTCATCGACACATTCCTGCTGCTGCATTTATTCAGTTAAAAGTTGTTTAGAATCACTTACATTAAGAATTAAGAGCAAATTTTGAGCTAAGGACTACAAATTTCAGCACTATGCTAAAGAAGCATGCATGGCAAAAAACATGGGTGGAAAGTAGAATGCTGAGCTTTACTCACATGTTTCGTGCGACTTTCATGTCCAGCACTTGGAGCTTGCTAGAAATTTCAGTGCATTCAGCAGCATGGCCTTTTCTTTGCTAAGGGAACCAAACTAGTCATTTTATAATTTCACAGCAGAAAGCACACAAAGTGTACCCAAGTCGCCTGTGTACAGACAGCCTAACTGTTGTTTTATTCCAACAAAATGATGTCTTTTTTGGTTTGCTGAACACGACATAAAGAAAAAACTGTTTTCACATGCCAATACACGGCATCAATTTCTATTAATTCATATGAGGTGCCTGTCCAGAGAGCCGACACTTCACTGACTTGTAGTGTCACTGTCTCGACGAAAACTCAGAACAGCTGATCATTCGCCACTGACTGGCAAACATTAGCATTTCCCTGCAAGTGGCAACAGCTGCTGCAAGAGGTACTGCATTGACATCAACTGCAAAGCTCAGACACTTACTTCTTGTACAAAACAGACAAAAAAAGAGGTTGCAGAGTTGGTGCTAAAAAGGATACTGCAAACAGCACCAGATGACTCGTTTAGCGAGGATTCAGCTGACTGAAGGACATCAGATAGCCGGCAGAATTCCTCGTAAACAGTAAATTCATTTTTCTTGGGGTCACGGTAACCACCTGTCATAGCACCCCCGACCCTCACTATGTCACCTGCGTAACAGGAGAGGACAGAAGACAATTTCATCCCAACCCTGCTCCCTCACACAGCCTGCCACAAGCGTTGAGAACAGTAATTCAAACACAAATATTTGAAGCTTTTATTCAACAGATAAGCAGCCACACATTGATATTGATTTACTAATGAAAACCAAAGCTAATTTGCAATGATTAAAACTAAAACCTGTAGCCTCCAGTCTGACCTGTGTGGCATCTGTGCGTGTCAGCCACTGGCTTTGCTAATGCTGAGATGATGAAGGGGTGTAATGATTGCAGTCAGGGCTTTCATTTTTAACAACAGCCCCAAACTTCTAGCCACATAAAATGAGAAACCTTCTTGCATTTACTCCCTTTGACTACCCTCTTGCTGGATTGATATTGGGCAAAGCATTAGGTCACATGCACTCTTTGAAACACTCGGGGATGACGTATACAAGTGCAAGTGTCTGTTGCGGAGGGTCCCCCCAAATCATATTCATATTTCAGAGTGTCTTGTTTCAAGCGCCTTTTAAAAGCAACGTCACACCTACTTTTCTGCCATACTGATAATGAGTAAAATATTTTGCACCTGACGAGGTGGTTTTTATTGAAGGCGATGATCAGTTTCAAACATGCCTTTGCATCGGTGCTTTAGACATGCTCTATATGATTGTTCTATTTGCTTTTGTGCATTTGTTTAACTCTTTGTGATGAAAGCACTTCAAGAACTCTCTTTTCTAACTTCTGCAATGTGCATAGTTTGTTACAGGTTTCCCAGACTATTTTTCCTCTTTCCATAACCAGAGGTTGCTCTCTAGGCTGTGTTTGCTTCTAAGGACACTGTCATCATCTGGATGGTCACATATTATTACACCCATTGGCTAAGCTTTTCAGTACTGATGCATGCACTATAATAAATCGCACATGTTCGCGCTGGTTATTGAATTACTACACAATCCTTACAAGCTTTAGAGGATTCTGTGGTGCTAGCCAGTCGGCAGAAATTGTCAAAATGTGCTCCAGTATCCCCGCTCTGTGCACATATTCAATTCATAACATTTCTATTATTGTCTCGATTGCAGTGGAAAGGCACCAAGGAACAATGGAGCATAAAAAATCATTTTTTTTCTAATGATGAAGGCACTCACTCAATGGTAAACACAACAGTAAGGGCTCTACAGAAAAGTAAGTGCATCTCATTTAACATGACCATAGGCATTAAAGTATCATGCATGCTAGCGCTCACATAGTATTCATGTAATTCAAGCCTGCAAAAATGACATAACCAAAAATTCTATTTCAATTCACAGAGACTTGCCAGAGCTCAATAACGTAATGCATGCGCATTTGACAAACATTGAGAATGTCAGAGCAAGGCGAAGAACTATTCACAAAATTGACCTGAGGAACCAACTGGCCTATGGCCACACCTTTACATGTTACACAAACTTGTTCTGAAAGAAAGAGTGAAGATTAATGAAATATTTAACTTACACATTTACACCATGTCATGAATTACTGCTGCCCATCAGTTTTCCTAACTACCTATAGCATCCACTGGAAGTGTGACAGCACATTTAACTGGTGTCAACAAGCTGCTAAGCTTTCAAAAGTTAGAGAGCCACTGCCGAAGATTCACATGCCTAATAGCGAGGCAATTTCAGATACGATCATATGCAAAAGATGGCTTGGACCTACCTAAAATTTTTAACTAGAAATAATGAATCTACGGTTACTTCTGTCCAGAAAAAAATTTGCACCATTGATATCGTCAACCGGCTTGCAACAGTGTTGTGGATACAGCATATCTAAAGAGACCTCTCTTACAAGGCGCAACACATCTTATGTTGTTTTACTGGAAAACTTCATAATTACGCCAACCACTATGCGGGTAACAAAGACTCACTACATTATAATACTGCTCGAATTTAGTCTGCCGCAATGTGAGCATTAGTGTCAGATGGGCGACCTCAGCAAATCTAACTCAAGTATTACCTGAAAAATTTAGGATAAAGAGACTGCAACAAAGATATGCAAACAGACATTCCACTTCCCTTTGAAGATGCTAACCAGAGCTCTATCTTCAGCCATATGTCGCGAACCTATTGGGCACTTGGCTTCATGTTTTAGTAACAGCTTCACTGATCGGTCCAGAATTTGAATCTTTCAAGTTTTCTTGCCATCTGTCGCACTCAGATTAACTGTTCACAGCAGCTCAGTAGTTGTGCAGCCAGTAGTCGATGCCAAATCCTACGGGCAGCAACTCATCAGCTAACATAAAAAAGCTGGCCACAGGAGCTGCCTGGCTCTAAAGCCAGACACCTGTGGTAGCTACAATTAAAGAACGCAGCCAGTGTAACACGCACTCTTCGTCTCTACGGTGCGATGGCTAGAAAGTGTGCATGCCATGCAAGTGGATGCCAAAATGCCCACCTTCGGGTGTGACACAGTTGGCCCTGTACTTGCGGCATGCCTCCTGGGCAACTTCCAGGTCGGGGCAGAGAAGCCAACTGCCCAGCCAGTAAGGGAGAAGGGGTGCCAGGTCGGCATTTGTGCACTGCACCATATCAATCAGGCGCCTCACACCCTGCATGTGAGAACACGTTTCCACTGGCAGTGGCCGCGAATAGCCAGCTCTTGCTTCAAGTACGAAAGGATTTTAGTTGCACCAAGTAGCACAGTTCCAGCCAAAATTCTATTCATTTATAAATACTATGGTCTTGAGCAATGAGCACACAGACGGATGCCTACACTTCAACAATAACACAAGAAAAAAAATTAAGCAAGAAAGCCGTCACTGATATCCAGGGTACACCTCAAATCATATTACTAATGAGTGTAAACCTGAACACGCCTTAACGTTCAAGCAACCAGTACAGATCAACGTAAATGACAGTGTAAATCAGTGAGGAGTTTATTTTAAAATAAATATACTCTTACAGGGTGCCTTGGAATGTGTAAAGCATCATAAAGTTTTATTCAAATATGGTTCATAACCCAACACGTTAGGTAATACATGCAAAGAAAACCAAGCATCACCGTTCAGTCCAGAGCGACGCGAGGTTGACATGCTACCGACCGAGGTCACGAGCCCATCAGCACTGCGGCACTGTGGCAGTTGCTGTGCACACTGTGGCAGTTGCTTGGCACTTCAATTTCGGTCCTATTTGTAACTACATATGAGCTGCAATTTCTCCTTAAGAGGCCCCTATTGGATGCGACAGGTGGGACACACACATATGCTGTACAGGCTGGCCCCCCTAGAACACTGAAGCAAAGCTACAGAGAATAATGGCATTATGTGTTATTCAAATCACTGGGCTTTGTTCTTATGCTGTGCTTTTCCATGCCAGTTTGTAGTGCTCTTGAAAAATGTATGTATTACAAAATGTTAAATAAAAAGGCCTTCAAGGTTTAAATAACTGGTTATCTGCATCTAAGAGTGGGGCAAGTTCTCCCATGGTTGAGTTAAAGTAAGAGCAACTCAAAACAAGCAAATACATTAAGCCTTTTGTCAGCATAATAAGGTTGCAGTAGTGCTAAAGTTTCTTGCTTAAGACTCGAACTCAGGGCCCTTTAGTACTCTGCTGGACATGAGTTCCTTCCTGCATAACAGTATGCGAAAGCTGAACCGAGATCACATGAACCGAGCTCATTGTGACATTGCACCTATTAGAGGGCACATTTTTTGTATTTGAGTACAACACCAGTAAGGCACCAGTGCCATCTATTTAAGGCACTTGACAGAGGACATAACTCAATGACACAGGCAACAGTGCCGTGTTTTGACTCAAGGTGAACATAAGAAGTGTCCATTCAAACATTGCCTTGAATAGGCCACACTGCGAGCATAAGAGGACTGAGCTGTATATCGCATGCATGTGCATTAAGTTAAGTTGCTATTTGTCTAGCTGCAGTGGCAACGCATGCACCAAAACCTTGGAACAGAGGCATGTTTGTTTTTCCTTCTACAAAATATGGCCACTGCAGGCAGGAACATGCACACACACAAAAAAGAGACAAGTGCAATAGAACTACCACATACATCATCCTGTGGATCTGGGTACTGTTCTCGTATGCGAGTCTTGTCCAATGCTTGAAAGCCAAGGCAGCCTGGAACTTCCAAGTCTCTGAACTTGTGCAGGAGGACTGATGCAGACACGCTACTCTTCACCAGGTGAGTGAACAGCCTGCAGCCAAGAAAAATCAGGGCTCATTTCACACTTTACACAATGGTATGCTGTGAAATTGACAAAGCAGCAGAAAAATTATATGATTTAAGGTATTGATGTGGGAAAGATAACTCTTTCAGTTTGATTTGTGTATCTCTCTTCATTCATCCTGTTTTAGCACTGTTCATCTCAATTTTTTTCCAGTCATGAAGAAAAAGAAAGAAAACGAAGGACATACAATTTGCACACTTTGAGCACCCACATTTCTACTACTGGTAAACAACAACAAAAAAAATCTTTTCTGCTGACTGCACATAGCTCAATAGACTATACATAGCCACAGCAGTAAATAGTGGATGGCTGGGTTGTGGCTCTATTTGCAGCAGCAACAGCCAAACAATAGCTGAATTAGTATATTAGAACAGAAGCCTACTGCAATGAAATTCATGAGACAAGCAACAAATTTTGTTTAAAAATCTGTTTCCTTATGAAATCAGCCCAGGATAGCCACAGACTGGACAGCACAAGGCATGAACATTTATGTATAGAGGTCAGTTCACTCAGTTGTTTTTGCCACCTCAGCACCAATGCTGTGGCTTGATTTTCCCACTTCTTTGGTAGCTGCATCAAAACTTGGCTGTTTTGTGCTGCAGTAAAACTCCTGATACCTAAGAGAGTCAACTGACCAATTTCATCTGACTTTCAGGATCTGTTTCAGACGTTATAAAAAGAAAAGCCTGTTGAAAAATGCCTATAATTGACCTCAGTAATTGCCATGAGGCCGGTGGGGGTGACTGGTGGCTTTCTGCACAAGCACATTCTGTGCTGCAATGACATCATCCTGGTTATCAACGAGCATTGTGCCATGGCTGTACATAAGCATGGAGACTGGTTGCCACTGCCTGAAGAGATGGGAATGCGATAACCTGAAGTACCACGTTCCAAAGCACCACACTGCTTGTTGGCCTGTCATCATCTTTGCATTACCCCTGGCAAACCCTGCACCCCAAGTCAACTATGTGCTACCTTTGCTCAAAGGGGAACGGTCTTCGTGTTGGGAAATTGGTCCTGCCTGTGCACAGGAGTCACTGTATTGTGAAGTCAGTAAAATTATTTGCATACTCCACAGAAGTTACCTCCTTTGCCAACCTCATTGACACATCAGGTATCACTGACTACAACCATGCTTTCTGGGTTACTCATATCGTTCCCGAGCACACCCACGAAAATAATGCAGCGATGCAAAACTAATGTGGCCAATGCCAAATCTCTTAATATTCATTTGGTATGCATATACGGTTGACTTGCAGCTCAAGTAGTAGTTGAGCCAGGGCTGGGCACGATGCTTGGAGCAGAAACAACCTCGGCGAAAGTGTGCCAGAAAGCAATTTAGCCAATATGAGGCTGAAGGTTTTCTGAATAGCATCACCGGAGAGAGAGAACATGATGTTATCATTATGATCCTTAGTCTAAACCCACAAAAGTATCTTTGATACCAAATAAATATGAAATATACAAAATATTGTATATTTTATATATTTGTATATAGTATATTTTCTATACAAATGTTGAATACAAAATTTTGTGTGCACAATACATACAGGGAAAGCTCGTTAATTCAAACCTCGATAATTCGAATTTTCGGATAATTCGAACTACTCTACTTGGTCCGGCAAGCTCCATACAGATCTGTGTATAAAAAAGCCCGTTAATTCGAAAGCGAGTCGGTTCCGCTAGGGATAATTCAAACTACGAGCCGCGCCGTCCCATCTCGGCGGCTTGGCACACAGCATGTGACCAAAAAAAAAAAAAAAAATCGCCTGCGCGTACTTAGAGGCTGCGCACGTGCTAAACAGGGACAGGAGATGGAACCAGATAAAACCTTGGAAGAGTGGGTAAAGCCTAAATGGCGCCATCACCGGCGCAGCGGCCGGCAGTGTGGGAGGGGGCACGGGTTGGGGGAATGCGGTGGCAGCTGCCTACCCTCTTTTCCACGCAGTCTCCAAAACTCAGAACTATCCTATTTACTCCTGTAATGAACCCGGCCCCCACAACTTCTGGCCAGAATTTATTCTTGTTTTCCAGACTAGTGAGTTCCTCAGTTTTCGCTGCCGTCGACAGCTCAGACTTTGGCAGCGAGCCAAGATGCTGCTCGAGTGTGCACAGCGCGTATCTTGGCAGCATGCAAAGCTGCCGCCGCCCCCGAGAACATAATTTTTTTTCGATAATTTTAGGAGAGCTCCTGCAGAGGGGTGGGGGAGAGAGAGGAGGGGCGGGGCGCGCTCGGCGAACTTGGCAGAGCGTCAAGACGTTGCGCACTCTAAGCTAAAGCTTAACTATTTGCATTAGACACTCCTCCCTGTCCTGTCTTTAACGCCGCAGTAAGAAACGCACGCCTGACCTTCAGGGCCGGTGTTCAGCATGTTAGCGTTATCTCGCCGCCAGCTAGCACAAAATTGCCGGATCTCGTCATACTGAACGATGCTAAACACTGTAGCGGCAGGAACACATCTGACCGCGTGCGTTTGTTGATGACGGAAGGACAGACGGAGATATATGAAATCTCGACCCTTCCAAAAAAATCTGTTGGAAACTTTTTTTTCCCGTGTAATGAACCCTCCCCACAAACTGATGTCAACTTTTCTGAGAAAAAAAGTGGGTCCATTACGTGAGTAAACACGGTAAATACTCGTTAATTCGAGCCCTGTTAATTCAGAAATACGGATAAGTACTGTCGGCGCGGCCCCAGCCAATGCCATGAAAGGCTATGACTTCAGACGGGCGCTAAAAATTACGTGCGAAAAACTTTTTTTTTCCTTTGCGAGTGTCGTCGATCCTTCCACCCATCAGTCACCAACGGAACCACGCGATCAGCCGCGATCATGATGCCGGCTTTTGGCATCGTTCGCTGCAAAAGACGCTTGCTGCTATCGCGCGTTCCAATGACTAAGTGGCAGTGAAAACGAGGCTTGCACAAGCGCTCACACTCTGCCATGTTCACTCCCCCCATATGATAGAGCTAAGGTCAAAAGGTCGCTGCGCAGCTTCTTGGCGCACTGCTAAGAAATGTGTTGTGGCCCTTGAGGGTGCGAAACAGAGGGAAGCATTAACGACTGACGCTTTTTTTTCTTTCACATTTTTAGGCAAAAATCAGGTGTGGGTGGGTTCCTTATGCGACTGGGTTCGTTACGAAGTAAATACGGTACATATGCCGTAATGCAAATGGTTCTTGTCAGTTTTTTCGAGGCCATTCGATAATTCGAACATCGGATAATTCGAACTTTTTCCTGGTCCCGTGAAGTTCGTTAATTAAAGTGTGGTGTGCACAATACGTATGTGAAATTTTCACTACTGCAAAATAAATATCTTCAGGAATCATTTGAATACTTGAGTGAGTGGCCCCGGAAGATTGTTCAAGTGGTACTTTACTCTGTATAGTGCCAGCCAAAACTTGTGGCAACAGTTTTGACGTGACAATACTAACTGTTTCCCAAGTGCCACTGCCATGGCAAGAGTCAAAGCATCAGGCACCCGCAGATGATCCACAAGCATTCCAATGTACTCTTGAGCAGCTGGATCATCACGATCTGCCAGCAACCTCTTCAGTCCTTGCCAACCATGGAACTCAGCCTGCAAAGTTGCAAAGGACAACTTGACATTGAGAACAAACTGTAGTTGGCATGCATCAACAGATAACTTTGTTCCCATGACAAGCACACTACTCCTGCTGAAAATGGAGCTTTCATGAGCTAGATAAGGCCAAAAAATTACATACAGGTGTTGCCACCATCAGCTGATTTCACAAACTGTGCTGTGTCAAGACAGTTTCTTGCACAAGAAACCCAGAGGCTAGAATGTACTGCCACTCACTTCAAAATGGCAGCCACAGAATTCTTTTCAGTCTTGATGTCACAAGTTTAAATTGAGTAGCGGCAAAAAATTTTTAATTTAGTTTTCTCAGCACCTCATTTTCCTTCCCTTCTCTGCTAAATAGCTTAATGAGGGTCTCAGTCCTGGCAGTCTTGATGCCGTAGCTAGCATAAGGCGGTTCTCGCACAGCTTCCACCCTCGCCGTTCAATGAAGTTCCAGGTCACACTCATGGTTATAACAGGACGTACTGCATCTGCCACTATAAATGAGGGTGGTGCTGGTGAACACTCTCAAGGTTCGGTTACACTACACCTAAATACTCCAGAAAGCAGAAGATTGGACAGCCGTCGCCGTAGCTCACTTGCTAGAGCACTGGACGTGAAATTCGGAAGTTGTGGATTCTGATTCTGCTGGCAGCATGGTTGATTTCTCTTCTGCTTTGCAATGAATTGTCTTTAAGTGACACATTAGTCACAGTATTACTCTCTCATTGATTAACACCACAAATATTATATATATATATTTTTTTTTTCTGCTGATTTTTAGATAATTTTCTATAGGCGATAGATAGGTTAGTGTTCTTATCCACCTTGGTTTCGGTGACTGTTGGCTCCCTTCATAAGTTTGCCAAACGAGCCCCTGATTTCCTTTACTTTGTCTGCTATATATATATATATATATATATATATATATATATATATATATATATATATATATACATGAGAGGATCGTTTGACAAACATATTAACGAAGCCAACAGTCACCGAAACCAAAGTGCATAGGGGAATGTTTCTATTTTTTTTTTGTTTATAGTGCTAATCAATTGGTTTAAAGAAAATTACTTACAAAAGAGCAGAAAAAACAACCATGCCGCCAGTGGGATCCGAGCCCACGACCTCCGAATATCGCGTCCGGTGCTCTTACCAACAGAGCTACGGCGACGGCTGTCCAATCTGCTGCTTTTGTCGGTATTTATGTTTTTGCGTGTAAGCAAACCTTGAGAGTGTTCACCAGCGCCACCCTCGTCCATAGCGGTGGACGTAGCAGGTCCTGTAATACCATAAGTGTGACGTAGAACGTCCTATAACGGCTAAGGTGGAAACTGTGCGAGAGCACTTTTACCTATGGCATCAAAACTGCCAAAACCGAGACCCCCGTTAAGCTATTAGCAGACAAGGCAAATGAAAATGAGGAGCTCGTTTGACAAACATATTAACGAAGCCAGCAGTCACGACACCAAGGAGCATAGGGGAATGTTTCTATTATTTTTTTATTTATAGTGCCAATGAATTGGTTTAAAGAAAATTACTTACAAAGCAGCAGAAAAAACAACCATGCCGCCGGTGGGATCTGAACCCACGACCTCCGAATATCGCGTCCGGTGCTCTTACCAACTGAGCTACGGCGACGGTTGTTCAATCTGCTGCTCTCCTGGGTATTTATGTTTACTGGGTGTAAGCGAGCCTTGAGAGTGTTCACCAGCGCCACCCTCGACCATAGCGGCGGACGTAGCACGTCCTGTATTACCGCGAGCGTGACGTAGAACGTCATCTAACGGCGAGGGCAGAAACTGTGCGAGAGCCCTCTTATGCTACCTATGGCATCAAGACTGCCAGAACCGAGACCCTCGTTAAGCTATTAGCAGACAAGTTAAATGAAATGAGGGGCCCGTTTGACAAATTTATGAATGGAGCCAACAGTCACCGAAACCAAGGTGCATAGGGGAACGTTAATTTTTTTTTATGTTTTATGCTTATCAGTGGGATAATAATACTTAGATTAATAAATCGCTTAAAGAAAATTACTTAAAGAAGCAGAAAAAACAACCATGCCGCCGGTGGGATCCGAACCCACGACCTCCGAATATCGCGTCCGGTGCTCTTACCAACTGAGCTACGGCGACGGCTGTCCAATCTGCTGCTCTCGTGGGTATTTATGTTTACTGGGTGTAAGCGAGCCTTGAGAGTGTTCACCAGCGCCACCCTCGACCATAGCGGCGGACGTAGCACGTCCTGTATTACCGCGAGCGTGACGTAGAACGTCATCTAACGGCGAGGGCAGAAACTGTGCGAGAGCCCTCTTATGCTACCTATGGCATCAAGACTGCCAGAACCGAGACCCTCGTTAAGCTATTAGCAGACAAGTTAAATGAAATGAGGGGCCCGTTTGACAAATTTATGAATGGAGCCAACAGTCACCGAAACCAAGGTGCATAGGGGAACGTTAATTTTTTTTATGTTTTATGCTTATCAGTGGGATAATAATACTTAGATTAATAAATCGCTTAAAGAATATATATATATATATATATATATATATATATATATATATATATATATATATATATATATATATGGGCTCGGTGGCTGTGCAAGCGTGCACACCACTAATCCGTTTGTCTACATCATGCAGGTGTTCGCCTTCGTCGCTAATGCCCTGCTTCCGGCGTTGTTGGCCCTTCCCCCAGCAAGCACGTCATCCACTGCAGTTTACTGCAGTGACGATCGCATCTTCGCATGGCCCCAACCCGACGTCATCACTTCATCATGCCCGGCAGCGCCTCCCCCTGGATACCATTTCCCCGGCCCATCCTGGAAAGCCTCATCACCAGCAACATCAGCCACGGGATATATAAGCAGCGATCGACCGCCTTCGCCGCTTTGTGGGCTCGGTGGCTGTGCAAGCGTGCACACCACTAATCCGTTTGTCTACATCATGCAGGTGTTCGCCTTCGTCGCTAATGCCCTGCTTCCGGCGTTGTTGGCCCTTCCCCCAGCAAGCACGTCATCCACTGCAGTTTACTGCAGTGACGATCGCATCTTCGCATGGCCCCAACCCGACGTCATCACTTCATCATGCCCGGCAGCGCCTCCCCCTGGATACCATTTCCCCGGCCCATCCTGGAAAGCCTCATCACCAGCAACATCAGCCACGGGATATATAAGCAGCGATCGACCGCCTTCGCCGCTTTGTGGGCTCGGTGGCTGTGCAAGCGTGCACACCACTAATCCGTTTGTCTACATCATGCAGGTTAGTTATCCGCATTCCTTGTATGCTAAAAGAAGTAGCAATTATTTCCTAGTGCAGCTGCCGAGCCCGCAATGCTGCATTTTTTTTTTTTTCTTGTGCTTGAATGCGCGCATGTTGTTCGCTGCTTGCTGATCTTGGCAGGCGATATTGAAACTAACCCAGGACCTAACAATCTCGAGGCTGTATTCGCAGAACTAAAAAAGTTATCCGCCGGTCAAACTCAACTAATCTCCGAAGTGCAAGGTCTCAAAAACCAGCTTATATCCACTGACGGTGCTATAGCTGGTTTAAGTAAGCGCATGACCGATCTTGAGACACATTTGGAAGCCATGACAGCCATAAAATCCGAGTTAGAAATTATAAAATCTGAAAATACTCGGCTATCTCGTCAGATTGAAACCCTTGAGACCCGCATTGACGATAGTGAAAATAGATCTCGCCGTAACAACCTCATATTTTATGGAATTCCGGATTCTAACCCCTCCGAAACGTTTGCGGACTCTGAGGGAGAGGTCATTCGTCACTGCGCTCAACACTTGAGCTTAACCATTCATCCTGAGGAAGTAGAACGTGCCCACCGACTCGGCCGCCATGAACCCAACCGCTCTCGACCAATAATAGTCAAATTTAATTCGTACAAAATAAAAGACACAATACTCTCTAACGGCCGCAAATTTAAAGGAACGAAATTCAGTGTCGGCGAAGACTTCTCCCACAGAGTTCGTAGCGCCCGCAAGCAGCTAGTCACCTTTGCTAAAGCTAATTCCGAAAAATTTGCCCTACGCTACAAAACCTTGCATATCGGTCCCAGGCGCTACATTTTTGATGAGATCTCGCAAACTGTGAAAGAAATAACAATTGCTACACCACAATCAGATTAGCAATCATCTCTTCGCAAACAACTAAAAACCCGCCTCAAAAATATTCCCCTGTCCGCTGTGTTCACCAACATACGTAGTTTCCTTTCCAAGCGCGAACTTATTTCCAATATTGTCTTGTCATCTAGCAGCAACCTACTGATACTAACCGAAACCTGGTTGAACAGTGCCATCGCAGATAGCGAAGTACTAACTGACTTGCCAGACTTCCAAGTCTTTCGGAAAGACCGCCAGGACTCGCGAGGAGGGGGAGTACTGATAGCGGTGAGCCAGCAGTTATCAATGTCGATAATTGATGACTCGTCCGACCTGGAAATCTTATGGCTCCACTGCCACGCTGTACCACACACGATTTTACTCGGTGTCTGTTATAGGGCTCCACATAACTCTCGTGATTTTTCCTGTCAGCTTAATAATTCCGTAAGTAAACTTATCACGAAGCACCCTAACGCACACATCTTCCTCTTTGGCGACTTTAATTTTCCTAATATTGATTGGCAGCACCAGCCCGCACCGACAACTAATAATGGCGAAGCAAGGGAATTTCTAGATTTCTGCTACAATTTTAACCTTACTCAAGTAATATCCAAACCTACGCGCGTAACACAAAACTGTGCGAACATTTTAGACCTATTACTGACTAATTGCCCAGATAGCGTTCAGCCCATTACGTACCTCCTTGAGATTAGTGATCACAAAACTATGCATGTCAACATCGACCTTAAAGCAATTAGGCGCCCAAAATACAATAAAACAATCCGCCTTTACAACAAAGGTAATTATGATATAATGAATGCCGAACTGACAACGTTTTTCGTAAGTTTTTCCTCAAGTTTTCATTCACGAAGTATTCATGAGAACTGGCTAGCATTTAAGAATAAACTTGATGCCCTAGTCAATGAATTCATTCCCCAAATAACTTTCCACGCTAATCCACACAAACCATGGTTTACTAAAAGTCTTAAAAGGTTGGAAAATAAAAAGAAACGCCTGTTCCGCTCAGCAAGAGCCCATGGAGCGCAAAGCGCATGGGCTAAGTACCGCGCTGCGGAAAAATCGTATCAATCTGCTATCCATAACGCCAAGCACAACTTTTTTCATCAAGACCTTCCTAATATGCTCAGCGATAACCCCAGGAAGTTCTGGCAAGCCGTTAACCCTCATCATGAACACACGATTACCCTCAAAGACGAATCAGGCATGGCTATGACCGACTCTGAGTGCGCTACTTTATTCAACGCAGCGTTCTCATCCGTCTTTACTAATGAAACCGATACGCAACTTCATACATCTAATTTACTCTTTGAGCATGCTATGCCGGTAGTCGCATTTTCCTCACTGGGTATTGCGTCCTTAATTAGAAACATGGAAATCTCATCTTCATCTGGTGTAGACAATATTAACTCGAAACTTCTAAAGAACACTAATGATATTTGTGCCGAGTTCTTATGCTTACTTTTTACCCAGTCACTCTCAACAGGACAACTACCGGACGATTGGAAAACTGGAAAGGTCGTTCCAGTCTACAAATCAGGTAACAAAGATTCGCCGTTAAATTACCGACCCATTTCCCTTACTAGTGTGCCCTGCAAACTAATGGAACACGTCATCTATGCTCATATTATAAACTTCCTCGACTCGAACAATTTTTTCCATTCGTCTCAACACGGTTTTCGGAAAGGTTTTTCTTGTGAAACGCAGCTAGCCCTATTCATTCATGATTTACATGCTAATCTCGATTCTAACCTACAGACCGACGCCATTTTCCTGGATTTTGCAAAAGCATTTGACAAGGTACCTCATAAACGCTTAATCCTAAAACTTTCCCGTTTGAACTTGCCCCCCGACATAGTAAAATGGATAGAAGAATTCCTGACTAATCGCTCACAGTTTGTCGTTGTTAACAATCAAAATTCCAATCCGCTACCAGTAACATCAGGCGTCCCTCAAGGTTCTGTACTAGGCCCGCTTCTATTCCTAATTTATATTAATGACTTACCGACCAATGTGTGCTCTAATATTCGCATGTTTGCGGACGACTGCGTCGTTTATCGCACAGTTACTAACGCCTCCGACCCAACATACCTTCAAGATGACCTAAACCGCATACAGGAATGGTGCGACCGTTGGCTAATGGAACTGAACCCTCATAAATGTAAACGTTTGTCCTTCCACCGCCGCCGTAACCCGCTTGATTTCCCATATGTAGTCGCTAACGTTCACCTGCAGTCCGTTTCATCATACAAATACCTAGGCGTCACACTGTGTAACAACTTATCATGGGCTACACACGTTACTAACGTCATTTCCTCGGCTAATAAAACTCTCGGATTCTTACGACGTCATCTTCGCCACGCCCCACAACAGGTAAAATTACTAGCATATAAAACTCTTGTCAGGTCAAAGTTAGATTACGCATCGCCAGTTTGGAACCCTCATCAAGTTTACCTTATCAATGCGCTCGAGTCACTTCAAAACAGAGCAGCCAGATTCATTCATTCCTCCTATTCGTACGATATCAGTGTAACATCTTTAAAAGCGGAATCCAGTTTAGCGCCCCTTTCACTTCGTCGTCGTATTTCTAGCCTCTGCCTATACCATAAATTTTTCCATAGTTCGCTGCGCCGCGCTCCCTACATTGCCCCGCCAGCCGGCATATCCCACCACATTAGTCATCCTTTCCAAGTGTTTCGCCCCCGTGCCCGTACTGTTACCTGTGCCGCTTCTTTTTTTCACCGTGTTTCTGTAGACTGGAACGACCTCTCCAATGACATCGCTACCATCTCATGCCCATCCACATTCGCCGAAGCTGTTACCAACCATTTTTCAACATAACACTTGTTCATTTGACTGTATGTACCCACCCCTTATGTAATACCCCCAGTGGGTCTTTAAGGTATTAAAATGAAATGAAAATGAAATGAAATATATATATATATATATATATATATATATATATATATATATATATATATATATATATATATATATATATATATATATATATATATATATATATATATATATATATATATATAACATTAGAAACATACCGCTATGAACGTTGGTTTTGGTGGCTGTTGGCTTCCTTTATATCTTTTGTTGCCAGACAAATATCAACATGGCCAGAAAGAGTCAACAAAATCTAGTTTTACTAGTAATGAAGTTTGGATGGAGTTGCCCTCCTTAGCACTTTCTCTCCCTATGACATTTACACTCTTCAAAACCTGTGGCACTCAGCCAAAATATTGAGACACAGGCTGCAACTCGACCAGTCTACAGGAAGCATTGGCTAAATTGTGGCATGCAGCAATGTAGAACCAGTTTGCTGAAGATTCTATAGTTACAAATTCAAAACCATCGGTGACAGCGTGCATCTACTACTACTGCCACTGTTCGGCACTAAATATCGCTGCCCACTCACCCTTCGTGCTTGTCAATGCCTGGCTTATGTTGTCTGGCTTATGTGATTATAAACAACAGATGTGTAAATTCCTGAGCAAAGTTTAATTAGGTGTCGACTGGAAGAAAGTGGCCGGTTTAGAACAATGCAGCACAAAGGGAGGTGCACTGGCTCAAACTCGAAGTAAACACGGTGCAGATTAAAACGTATTGAAGAGGTTTTAAAGGCACATCGAGGACAACTGTGTCGAATTTCGTTCTTTGTGAAGTTTTACGGAATTCATAGCTCTGTAGACATTTGTTTGGTAGCAGAGGAGACAGTTCTACCGGAGGATGTTGAGAATAAAATTCGAATACGTTTGCCCGCCACTCTGATTCAAACTCAAAATACTGCAGGAGATGACATCAGGTGTCAGTCAGAGTGCACTATGAGAAGGAAATAGTGTGGTCGAGCAGTAGCCAAAAAAAAAAGGTTTTTATCAGTCTAATTACTTGCTTTGTGCTGACATTAGTACAAATCCTGTTCATGACCCCGACAATGGAGTCTGCAATGAATTGCAAAATGTATTTTTGGTGATCTGAGCTCAGCAAAGCAGGCAGTAGTTTTGAGAGCCTGAACCAAAACAGAACTGGCCACATGTGCTGTCACCAAATGTAGCTTGCTTTGATGCACTTTCCTTGTATAGCTTTTTGCTCATTCTCGAGCTCTTTGTGTGATTAACGTGCATTTAATGACACAAAGCAAGATTTATCTCAATATTCAGGCACACAATCCTTTGTTTTCTCCAATATGCAACTCAGTTAATTGGCTTGAAACATCCGCTTAAAATTCTGCTTCATGGTGGAAACACCCTCTGGTGGCAATGCCATCAGAGGGTGTTTCCACAAGTAAATAGTGGCCTTTTGTCTTTCGTTTTACACTTTTTTTTCAGCTTAAATGTACTTTATTATGAACACTGAAAAAGGCCTACATGTTGCCGGAAAATAGAAACTTAGACTAACCTCAATTTGTCCCTGCCTTAATTTCATTTAATGCACATTATAAAACAGGTTTCCTAACTTAAAACGCAGGTTGATGTGGGGAGAAAGGTTTTGAAAGTGGTTTTAGAGTCAAAATTGAATGAAATGTAAATGCACGTTTTGACAGAAAGATATGCAATAGACATCAGCAATTTACACTGATGTACTTAATATTGAGAACCTTATTTTCTGTCCATTGTGTGCAAGATAAGCATGCTCAACAGATCTGTTTTAATTGTAGTGAGAAGGGAGATTAGTGCACTATGGGGAGTTATGCAAAACTGTTCCAAATTTTCCAAACAACATCAAAATATTTGAGACGCAAGAATTATCCCTACCTTGCCCATTGCCGAGACCATGCGAGGTTGAATCCGCAATAGTTCATTCCGTGCTTTGCTCAAAGCATGCTGACAGTCCTCTTCCAGATGCTGGGCAAGCCTGTACAATACAGTAATGCACAACACCATCAGAGACAGAAAATTACCAATTCTAGTTTTGACCACATATGCAAGCATGTAGAAATGAAGGCCTTTTGTGTTTGTCCTCCCTTGCACATTGCTTGTTGAAGATGAGGCTTGCAGCCTAGTGTGTCCTCTTATTTTCACTTTCTTGCTGAAAATTCTGTAGTCTTTTGTGAAATGCATAATTAAATGAGAAAATTCTACAAGGTGACAAACATCAGAAATTAATGTGCTTTGCAAGTGAAATGCTAAACTGTGCACTCCGAGGCTTGATGCATACGTCAACAACCTCAAGTACTCTTCCTGAATCAGTTACATATTACTGCTACCTGGGCATGGTCCCTTCTTCACATGATCCCTGCATGTCAGCAACATAGTTAGCAATGCTAATGAAATGCTGCGTTATATATTTGCCACAAGTTTTCTTGTGCTCCAATCTTTCCAAAACTGATTGCTACTTCCCTGGGGCCATCAAGACAAACTGAGTTTATCAGTAGTGAGCCTGAGAGTAAGTGAAACAATGTATTTTTCCAAGTCTTCTCTTACTGAGAAAAAGAGAAAGTAGAGGAAAATTAGTGTGGTGCAGACAAGCTGAATTTGGGGTTTTCAAATGCAGCTGCTCACAACTTTACATCGTATTTAAGCGCATAATTTGCGCACATTTAACTTTTGACCCGGATTCACAAAAAAACATTTTTTACTCGGATATTTTATGCACCGCGCTGTGCTAGACCACCATCATACACGCGGGCTCTACCCTACGGCTCTACCCAGTAGCATTCGGCTATTCTGCGTGTTTGTTCGGAACGCTTTTTGAACCTTTGTGCAATGGGCGTTCATGGTGGTGTCAGAGTCCGCTGTTACAATCGCGGTGGCACCAGCGGCGTCGCCACTCAGAACAGCCAGCAGCGCGTCCGGGGAGGATCGGCAGCTGATAGAACAGCCAACACTGCTGTTTTTTTGGCTGATGCATGTGACTCGACTGCCGACTACGCTTTTCTTGGTGGCTCTAACGGCTTGTGTTTGGTTGTTTGGTCTTGTCTTGCGATGGGATATCACAACCATACGACAAGTTTCAAACTGCTTGTCAGCGCCTTATCACGGCGCGGAGCGGCGAAGACAGCGAGAATAACCGCGTGCACACAAGTTTGCCCTTAGACGACAATCGTTGTGTCGGCAAACTTGTGCGCATGTGGCTATTCTCGCTGGCTTCGCAGCTCCGCGCCATGATAAGGCGCCAACAAGCAGTTTTGTCGACGCTCGCGTGGTACTGTTAAAGAATTGTGTGGTGTGATAATTGATTTATTGATTTGTGCTTGCTATCCCAGACGAAGTTACAAAAGCAAACCTACGGAATCCGGAACAACCGAACAATTGGCTGGGCCACAAGCGATGACGCTGTTTTAGCGTCTTATTCAGCTTCATGCATGCACCTTCATGCCATCCCGCAAGGCGGGGGTGAGCGGATTTTCATTTAGACGGCCAGCGTGGGGTGCGGGGGTCCGAGTGCAGACATATACGCAGCAACATACGCTATACCTATATTGCGCGTTTGTGGAGTTTTTTAAGTCGCGCTCGCAAAATCCCCACGTAATTTGTGCACCCCCTTTTTTCGAGCCCTAACTTCTGAATAAAAAGTGCGTAAATTATGCACGTAAATATGGTAATTGAAACAAAAGATAATAATTCCCATTTAAGGCCTGAAATTTCTCTTGCAAGTAACTGGATGAATGAAATGCAAAACCATGGTTGAATCTCACTAAATTCCTATGTTGTAAACTACCACACATAGCAACAGGGATGGAGAGTTGAGCTGGCAATGATTCATACTGACAAGGATTCTACCATTGTAACTAAATGAAAAATGCGATGCCATATGAACTTGACTGAAGATTTTTTGTTGCACAGAAAAACTTTTTATGCAATTTTCTAAACATTTCAGTCGGGCAACATGAAAAGGTGCGCATTCTAAACCCTTGTACCATCTGCGAAACGGGCATACAGTGTCTAAGCACTAAACCAATGCCTCCTAACCAACCTGATGTCTCAATTTTAGTTAGTTTCTAACCACCTGGAAGTGAAAGGCAGGGAAATGTTTATATCAAAACCCAAAAGTTTTGTGCTGGCACAATCAACAACCATATTGTTTCTGAAATTTGACTCTGGCTGCAAGTTAATGGGGCAATCTTTGTGACAATTAGTTCAACAAATATCAATTAACACAGCTATGCATTTTTGCTCTGGAAATGCTACCGCTTGTAGCGACCCTAGCCACTCCCTTTTTTGTGCAAGATTTGACTAAAAGTAACAGGGCCCGATATTAGTTTGCACAGCTGCTGCCAATAATTTATTTTAAACTTAAGCCCAAGTTCTATGGGACGCTGCAAAATCCAATATTGCCTGGCTTTACTGACTCCAATTCACTGAGCTGGAAAACTCCTGGCAAACTCAATATCCCAACCACTTATTATGTGCCCACTAACAGATAACAATTAATGCGCAATATAGTGACATACAGAAAGGAAAATGGTGCAATATGGAGGTGGCCTTACGCATATTTGTTGGCAGCTGCGTAGCTCTGCTTGTGTAGCTGCATAAGCTGCACTTTCATGCTCTCATCAAGCTGCCGCAGAGAATCCAGCTCCGCTTGGGCCTTCTGCTCACCATGACAGAGAACATTGACCGCTTCGTCAGCAGAATTCGCTCTGTGCATATTGGGGTAACTACACACAACCCAGCTAGAGAAAATACTAACAGGCAACATTCCACCTGAATGAGGCAGCATGCAGGGTGAGCGTGACCAAAGCCTCTCAGGACAATAAGCATCAAGCTTAGAGTTATCTGTATCTGGTTGCTAGTGTTTACTATTTCGGGCTTTCTGCTACAGATTCCTTATGCATTGCTTTACTTTGCTGGGAGCATATAATTTCAAGAACAGGACTGCCGAGCCTCTTGGTGATCACTACAGTGGAGACATAAAAGCAGTGGTTCAGGGAATAATGAATGCATAGCTTGCACTCCAAGAGCTTAAGCAGGCAGCCCAGGTGCGGTGACAGCTGTTGTGATGGGAGACATTCCTCAACTAAAACAAACATGCAAAACAATAGAAAAATTATGAGACCACTGTGGCACCCACATTGGAGGAATGCGTAAGCACTGATGCCTCCTTGCCCCTCTTTGCCTAAATTAATCTAGTTCCATCATTGCCCACTTTGAGTCTTCAAATAAAGCCTCACGCCGTCCACACTTCCGATTTTTCAAATTTGGTGCCACGCTTTAGCTCCGCCTACTTCCGGTGTTTTAAAATTTGCCACCACTTTTACCCCGGCCCCGCCCACTTTTCAGACATATTTAGCTCTAATTAACTAATTACACCCCATGCACCTCATGATTTCCCCTGCACGATTTTTTTGATGCTCTATCTAATCCAACCATTCTTTTTCTTATAACTCAATTCGTTCGAATGTTATCGTGATGACAAGCTCGTGCAAGAAACCGCAAACAAAGCCATACAATGCTTGTGCATTAATAAGCAAGAGCCCCTAGACATGCATAGCTTACCTTTTCTTCAGATATGCACCTGTCTCTTTCAGCAGTGCAGCTTTCAATCTCCAACTGCAGCTCTTTGCACTGCAGACATCAAAACACAGACCATCACCAGGAAAAAAAAGCTGAATAACAAATGCCATGAAAATGAGTCCCTTTCGTGTCAAGGAACTCTAAAAGCCAGCTAGAGCCAAGCCTGCTGCCGGCTGTCTCTCAGGGCTGATCATGCACACTATTATGTAACTTCTTTATCTAACAATAAATATCTTAATGTTTACATTTCTCAGCTCCACTTTCCCCAAGTAACCGCTTCTAAAAAGCTAGGGGTGTTGTTCACCAAGATGCAGTGGGTTGAAAGTGCTGGCAAAATATCTGCCACTTTGTTAAAGCAACTGTAAAAAGTGACTGTTCATGGAAGGCTTATTACTCACAACTAGGGTCACATTTAGCATGCATGACATTTCAGAGTTTGATCATACGTGCCTGTTGCTGAATATCCTGCAGAATGGATTCAAGCTTCTGAACCTCTCCGTCAACCCAAATGTTCCGTTCTTCAGTTGTGCGGAAAGTATGTCCATGCCGCACACACTGCATTACTGCATCATTTTCATTTGTCAATTCTTCCATCCTTGCACGAGGAAAAAAGAAAGACGGTTTAGCATGGTTATGCCAAATGCAGTTTTGGTTTCAATTCGAGGCTAGGTTTTCATGGTCAAGCAGGCTTCAGACGAAGATCGACAAAATCGATGAGTGAGGCCTTAGTAATAGTGTAATAAAAATTATGGGGCCTCTTGATGCACCTTAAGAGGAAAATGCGATCATGGTGTGTTCTGGATTCATTGCACACAGATGAAAGCTGATGATGATGACATCCAAAGCACAGCGTGAGAGACTGGCAGTTAAACACACAGGATGTTTGGCTCTGTGGTAATGGCACTGTATTGTTAATTTTTTTTGCTCTGCTGTTGCTGCAACCTTTTTTTTTTTGACCCTGAACCGGAAATAAAGTAAAAAAGGGTGGTAATGGCATATAGTGCTCTAATTGGTCAGCGAAGCTGATCTGTTCGCGCTGCCACAGGTTCAAAACCCACTTGCGGCCATAATGTGCTTTATTTTATTTTATTTAGGTCAAGCAGGCTTTACACAAAGATGGGCAAAATTGGTGAGTGGGAGCCTTAGTGCTAGTGCATTAAAAATAATGCCTTAAACTCCTTTGAGTGATTTCTAGGTGCAGTCATATTTTAGGCAGTAAGAAAAAGATTCTATTTTCTTTCAAAAAGATGTTCTCCTATCAATTGACTGTATATGCTGGAAAATACAACAATAAAAGCCACTGTCCTGCCACATAAGGTGTCTGAAGTAAGCCGAAGAGGTACCTGCTTTTCTGTTGGTCTTCCCTTCTCTCCAGGGCATGCAATGCCTCTATAGTTTCGTTAAGCTTCAAGGTCATGTCCTTCACAGCCTGATCAGAATGCACTAGGGAATCTGCCAATTTTTGCTGCGCCGTTTCAGCAGCACTGATTTCCCCTTGACGCTGATTCTGATGAAGGCTTTCTCTGACCACATCTGCCTCAACCTGGCACAGCTGGCCCCTGAGGTCCTCCAGCCTGGACAGCCTGTTCTGCGCTTCTTCCTTGAGCTGCTTGAGCTTGTGCTTCTTCTCCTGAAAAAGGTTGAACAAGGGCACGATGCACAATCCACAAGCAGACACCTGCGGTAAGTCACAAGACAATGGGCATGATGCAATCTCACCATCGTCATGCTATGGATTTGTTTTTTCTTTTCACTGGCCACCCACAAACACACTTTGCTTAGCTTTGCTTAATTCAATCTCCTCTTTTGCTTTTTCCATATGTCCCTGCCAAGTGCAGGGCAGATGAGCATTATGTTTGGTTAAGCTCTCTACCTTTACTCCTCCTTTTCTTAAACTATCACTCCTGTGCAGTCGCAACTGTAACCACCCGCCGCTTCTGCTAATTTCCTGACTTCATCCCTCGCATGGCTCTCAGATGCCGTTGGCTTTATTGCCCTTCGTTTATGTCAAACTCTGTCACCCCAATATAGTCCAAGTTGTCTTGTTCTATGTATTTAGGGCTCGGAGTTTTGAAATTCAAGCCAAAAAAAATAGACAAGGTAGTTGCCATTGTGTAACGCAAGATTTAGTGACAGCGGTCATAGTATTTATATGTTACGGTATGTTGAGGTAGAGAAAATGAGAGCCACTTCATATTTATGTAGTTCCAGAGCATTCTTTTTAGTTTTCCAACATACTCGCTTTTCCACTAGCTCTAGACACATGGCATCCCTGATGGCCCTCTCCTCTGCCAGCACGTTTTGCAGCAGCTGCCACAGATGAACAGAGCTACATTCCTCCGTTCTCGCCATACTTTCCCTCCTCCTTCCACGGTAACCACCCTCTGGATGGTTCCCATGGTAACCCCCCCCCACCTCCCACTTACGCATTCTTATCTCTTTGCCAAACCCTCCTCCTTCCAGGGTAACTTCATTTCAAATAACTTTAAACATACACAATTTGATTAATTTAACAAATGAATGGGAGGATATTGGATTTACTATTTGAAAAACTTCGAATATTTGCACGCTCCTAGAAATATAATGCACAGTTTTCCATGCTAAGGATGTGCCTTTTAGTTTGTAGCTTGAAATGCCAATACATTTTAAAAGAAAACAACAGGACATAACCGTCTAGTAAAAAAGCAAAGAAAACATTTCATTCTCAAACTTAGGTTCACTCCACGTCTTACCTGAAGTGCACTGGAGATTCGCACGTGCCTTTGTTGGGCCAAGGCGTGCAGGGGCTCTGTTTCGGCAATTTTGACTTCAATCTGAGAATGCAGAGGAGACAAGTCCTGAGGTTATTCAATATTGGATATCTTTGAAATCACTTTGAACCCAATGTCATTCCACAGTTGTTTTTTTGTCTTTCTGCTTCATTATCAATTTGTTTTCCTTGAAAATTTTACTTGTTTGTGCTGGAGGCAAAACATTTTCCTGCCGTAGGAAATACCCTCCTGCAGCTGCACACCTATTCAATATCATATCCATCATTTTCATGATCACTGATGATGCACCGTGAGCACCAGTATCAATAAAAGACATTCAGCGCACAAGAGCTTTTTGTGCATGGGCTTTACAAATCAGACACTGTACATACACTTCTCTTATTAGCTGTAGGTGTATACAATAACATGCAATAAACAACACACATTCAATAATCTCTACTTGCTGCTACTGCCCGGAAAACAGATTTAACAGTCATGGACCCTTTTCCAAGCCCCAAAAGTCAGCTTCTGTCCACAGCAGTAACTGCTGCGCTATGGAAGTGCAGCCTCTCTTCAAGGCAGAAATTAGGGGCAACCATAGGGATTTCTAGAGTGAAAAGAATGCTCTTCCCACATGTTTCTGCCATGATGCGGTCATGAGAGAGAGTTTAACTGCAGCCAAGCAAAACCACTGCACGACAGGTGCATGCCGCTTATCTTTCCTACAAGCACTTGGCATGCATTGCAGTCACGACGAAGGGTGACATGTAGCTCTATCAAGGCACTGCTTCTAAGGGAAAAAATTATTAGCATAACTAACCATGATAATCTAGAATACACATTAGCAATATGGGATCCTCACCAGTCTAACCTTCCTTTAACCTTGGAAAGAATACGAAATCGTGTTGTCTGTTTCATTTATCCTGACTATTCATATTATACTAGTGTCTGTTAAAATCCAGCCAGTTTGCTTAACCTTGAAATGCAACAGAAAATTTCTCAATTGTGCCTCTTTCATATGTTACATCATTCATCTATAGAAGCAATGGTCATAATCCACAGCTCAGTACCTCTCCAGCTGAACAAGTCCAAGTCCATCTATACCCCCGCTGCTAGAATTACTGCTCATTTCTGATCATTTTTTGTCATTTCAATCATCTTGGGACTGGAATGATTGACCGCCAGACACCGTGAATTATAAGAAACCCATCGATTTCAAGAAAGCAATCGTCTAACTCTCATCCCCATTCCTTATGTTATGCCCCATACTGTGGGCTTCTGAGGTACCGATTTGAAAAAAGAGGGTTGCAACAGAAGCTTCCAGCACTGTACGTAACTTCTGCACCAAAGGAAAGGCCATCCTACCATGTTAGAGGTTCTTTTGCTGTCCACAGAAGATGACTTCAGCAGTTTTGTAAAGCATCTGTAGCTTCCAAGAAACAAACTATGTCTGTAGTTTCTCCTAACAATTTATGGCTGCAGCTCTTCACAAAAAATACCATTTAATGGAAGGGTTGCTTGTTCTCTTCACTCCCACAAATTAAAGGTTGGGGCGGCTTTGGGATTCCAAAAAACAGCCAAAATTAGAATTTTTGAAAATTGTTGTATCTGCTTGTAGGCCTCGTTTTTTATGCTGCCCCAAAGTTTCATTGCTGAAATCGACTGGGAAGTACTCTGAAAAAATTGTTTTGAGAATCACGGTAACTCTGCATTGAGGGGAAATGCTCGAACAATGGGCATTTTACTCCGTTATAGTATTTCTATCTAAATACTCACCTTGTGCAGCATATTTCTCTATAACTATTTTATTGATCATAATCCATTTAGTTTTGTTGCACTCCTACAACCATTGTGCTGGTCAAGACATCTTTGTTCTTGAAATTTGTGAATTTTAAATTTCTCATATGAATTTTCTTCTCACTCTAGATATGTCAATGGACATTGCAATGATAAAATTTTTAAGCCAAAATATGTGCTCTGCAAAAAAAATTCGAATGTCTTGACCTGTTGCATGCACTCTACAATGCAATGAACATTGAACCAGCCTTCTACCACATTTTGTTAACTCTACAGCTTTTTTGCCAGGTTCAGAGAAAAAATATATATTAGAACGCAATTTTTAGGAGATATAACAGCGGAATTTTCTGAGAATAGTCACAAAAATATTTCTAATATGCTAAAAATCTTCATGTAAATACAGCAAGAAATAAAAAAAAATCCTGAAAGCTACACTCTCTTTTAAGCCGATCAATTAAATTTATTTTAAATGGCATTTCATGATGTGATGGATGTAACTGGATGACGTTCAATTGTGCCTCTGGTAGACATGTAACAGTTCTCTCATCATCACATTAACTACATCTGGGCTGTTTATGTACTGTGACAATAAATAAAGCTCTACCTACAAGTATAGTGGATCAAACTATAATAAGATGTACATAAATCTTTCTAACCTTCCTTCAGGTTTTAAAACTGGACATATTTCTATATCTTAAAATATCTCTTACAACTTAGCTTATACATAACCCTTTTACGTGGCCACAAAAGTTTTCAGAACAATTTCCTTCTCGGTTGGACATGCAGCTCAGGACTGAGAGACGCACTGAAGTAATCACAACTTCATTCACATTATTTCACTGGTTTCATTATTTTCAAGATTCCCTGTGATAGCAACACAGAGAACTTAACACCTTTCAATGCACATGTAAACTGCAAGAAAGTTATTGATAGAACTCTTTCTCTTAAAACTTTTGCAGCCACCTATACATTTCCAGTTTTGATAAGCTACATGCATAATTTTTAAAGCATGATAGTGTCATTACTTGACCACCAAAATTTAACAAGCAGATCATGTGCTTACCTGCTGCAAAGTCTTTTTGAGGGAATCTGCATCTATTTCGAGGAGGACTAAGTTGACTGTCCTGAAAACAGAAACACAAATGCATGAAGGAAAAGTTGATATTCATAAAAACTATTCTACAATTCTTTGCAAGACTAATAAGAGCACTATCATGCGCTAAAGAGCCTCATATTCATTTTCGTCAAAATAATTCTTGTTGCTCTGGCAGTTGCAATGCAGTACTCAAAGATTGTGCTCTTGCAAGGGTACCTCGCAGCCCCCTGACGTAAAACTGTATCAATTCACAATGGGTGACTGCTTTAGCAGTGACACTGACACCTACGGAAAGCAGGTATAGTTCAGTACATTGAATGCGCTAAAAAACAGCACTTTAAACTTGATATACTTTCATGTCGATTTCTTAAATGCAGATACTATTTGCTACTAAATTTGAATGTAAGCAATAATCAATTGTATTCTGAAGCCCTTTTCTCGGCCGCTGCCGCTTCTCTGCCTATGGCACTCTCTTCATCCTTTTAAGGCCTAGAGTGCTGGAAAGTGCAAAGCCAGCCTGTAGCACCACTGCTTCAACTTGTGGAGGAGGCAATGGCAAGCATGTGAAAACACATGAGGCTACCAGTGTCAGCGGATGTGGCCTCCGAGGCACCTGCGTTGCTGCCAAATAAATGTGGCCCCTGTTGCCGTATTATTGCAGGTTGCTAGGCAGGTACCCAAGAGGCCGCGTCTGCTGTGCTGGCACATGGTAGCCTCATGTGTTCTCATGTAAGCATGCTTGCCGCCACCACTTTGTAGTCTCCGCAAGCCTAAGCAGTTGTCTTAACCCCCAACACACAGATGCATGGATGCATGCATGCATGCACACGCACACATGTGCACACACACACACAAACATGCACACAAACCAGCGCAGCCAATTACAGATTAGCATTAACCTTCATTTTCATTCTCGTTCTAACGATATATTTGTAAAAACTCCCTCCTCTCAATTAACAAATCTGCCACTGGTGAAATTTCACTATTTTTAGTATATGTTCGATACTGGAGTGAAAGCCATGCAGGCACAGTACCTGCATGAAAGAAGAGTGCTCATGGGAAGAAAAAAACAAAGAAGCCAAACAGGCATTTCAGGACCCTAGATTCAATTTTTGCCTAAGCAGTAACTACGTACTGAAAGTTAGAAGTGAACCTATAAGGAGACATGTATACTACCATCACAGTGCTGTAAACCAATTTTGACTCAATTTATGTTTGATAGGAAATGGAAAGTAAATACAGCTGTTTGTGCACTAACCAGACTAGCAACGGCAGTCCATACATTGCACCTCAGTAATAATGACCAAACAAAGTAATTTTTTTTTCCCCTTTTGGTCCTTGCATCAGCAAATACAGCCAAGCTATGTTTTCTCACCATCCGAATAAAAGGAAAAATGAGGCACATCAGAGAAGTCTGAATGTGCAACTGGTACAACACACTGTACAGCTTGAAAGCTGTGTTTTGCACAAGCAGCATAAGCGCACACTCCAAAAACATATATAACACCAGGTTAAAAAGATGCTTCGATGGCAAAGTATGTTACAAAAGGTTGGATCCCCATATGCAGCTCTGTATGGGTATGGCTGTCTTTCCAGACACCAGAAACCACCAGCAAGAAGCTTGCTTGAACACGTCTGTGACACCATTGCACCATACCAGAAAGCAAAGCTTTTACTCCCATGTAGCACTTGCTCGACGACTTTGTAATGGTACAGGCACCACCAGATACCACTCATGCACATTCGCCAGGAAACAGAGTATATGAATGATGCCCACCTGATGTCAAGCTCCAGCGCCTTGTATAGCTTGGCTTCTTTCATGTTCTGCTCATCCTCCTGAAGTTTCACCCTGCACTCACTTATGATCTCTTCAATGCGCTTTCGATCACAGTCTCCAAACTCAGCGCATTCCAGAGTAAGTTTTTCAAGCTGCAGGAGTGCATCCCAGCCAGCAAAACGCTGCACCATGCGCAGGCGCTCCTCGGGTGTCATGTGTAGAACCTCCCGAACCTGGCACATGCCAGTCATAGATAAGTCAGAGTTTTGTCTGTATTCATTTTTTCACTTCAAAATCCGCAATACTTCAAATGGAATGTTTACCTGGCCCTGTCTGATTATGTGAAATGCATTTTCAGATGAAAAGCCAGCAGCATGGAGGTAGTCAATAAAATCTTTCTTCCTGAAAAACAAGCATTTGTATGAAATATTTGTATGAAATAAACACTGAAGGAATTATTTTTTTTTTTGTGAGCCATTCAGTAGGTGCTCTGTGAGCCAGTGTATGCTATACTCCGTACAGTGACCAACTGTGTGGCTAGCAGACCAGTGTAAAAGACCAGTTGCTGGTGCATTGTTGTGTCATTTTTGCTGGGCATATTACAAGAGACAGCATTTGCAGTCATAATTGCATTATGAAAGAGAACAAACTATTTGTGCAAAATTGCAAACTTTCTGGTTATTTCCTCACTAAATTTGGTAAGGACTTGTGGATAGTTATAAGCAAAGAGGAACACAAGTTAGAAAACATAAAAAAATGTTGCCACAGATAATTATGAAGCAATCAATAAATGACTGCTCAAACTTTGTTCCCTGTCCTATTGCTCACAGTTGTACCTTATTCAGGACAATGGGAGCACAAACCAACACACAGATGTTAATTAATTTATGAACAAAAGTAATGATCACTGACAGCTTGGTCTTCTTTTGTCCTATGCATATGCTGTCCCCTGCAAAACGTTCATTGCAGAGGACAACCACGACCTCATAGACGACTTTTTATTATGGGTGCCATGACTGCCCTTCTTGGGCAGCATGGGGCTCTGTTGATGAAAGATCATGAGAAAATTCAAGAGACTGAAAAATGTTGCAGTTCCAGAGTTTGCCCCATCCCTCATCCTTGTGTCAAACAGTTAAGAAGACCAATGAATTAGGAAAAACTGAGGTAACAGGAATTTTGCAGTTTATCTTTTCTCTCATGTCACCAACTGGAGACAAAAGAAACACGAAAATGACAATTCAAACGCACACAGCAAAAAGAGAGTACTCTAACTCGAAGAGGTTATGTACAAAGTCAGTGGTTAATTATCGCTTCTGGAATACAGTGGCCACTTTTTGAAAGAGATGACAAACTTTGCACCTCTTACTGAGAGAAGAAACAACGCTGAAAGACAAAACAAAGGAGATGTCAAGATAGCACAACTCCGGACTTACAACTGCATTTTTCTTGTTCAGTTCATATTTTTGTTTTTGTTTTAACAGCCTTGTACGTATTTGAATTGTTCTGTACTAATACCCACAGAAATAACACCATACTTTTTTTCCTTCATGCAAAAAAAAAAAAAGTGTTTTTGATGGTTTGCTGCTCCGTGCACCTT
This sequence comes from Amblyomma americanum, assembly GCF_052857255.1. Lineage (NCBI taxonomy): Eukaryota > Metazoa > Arthropoda > Arachnida > Ixodida > Ixodidae > Amblyomma > Amblyomma americanum. Next base: position 182,192,157 of record NC_135500.1, read on the forward strand.
CACCATCTGGCTTATACAAACACCAAGTCCAAAAACAAATTATTTAATCCTGGATAAGGAGCAAGCTGTATGCATGCCCCACATGCATACAAATGGTAAAATTGCACTTAGAATGACTATAAAAATTATATGACATCGCTTTGAGGCCGTTTTTACCACTGGCTTTGCAGAAAAAATTGGCACACATTTGTGCCAATGACTTCGTAAAAAGCCTCAAATGTCTTATTGAGATTAAAAAAAACTTGCATCAGAATTAAAATTGCTTCAAGAAGTATAATGAGGCAGTTGACTGATGGAAAGGCTCAAAAGCTCAACAATTTTCAAATTTTACTTTTCCTGCCAACATAGGCCAAATCTAACTGAACACCCACGCTTGAAAAAACACACAGAACACCAAAGGGGGCCTATAAGTGGAAAATAAAAACACACTGAATGATTTGCTTGATAGTTCAGTAGTATTTAACATCTAAAAATATAATATGCAGGTGCACTATTGTGCATTTTCTGGCGATTAAAGCAAATGAGACAACATGCATCCTGCTGTCCTACCAAGAGTTACATTAAGAAGTTAAACCATGAAATTCTGGTCACTGCATTAGGTGGACATGTGTCATCACACCCTGCATTATAACAAACCAACAAACGCAAGTGACTCTCACCCAACTATGGAATTTCCTATCTTCAGTGTTGTGGTAGATGGACCAATTGTCCTTGTCACGGTCACAACATCTTGTTCTTGCTGGAATCACAGTACATTAATACGTATATGTCAGTTGCACAATCAGTAACTATGCCAGCATGACAGAAACTCATCTATGTGCTCATACACAGCTAGGCACAAACTCTATTGACACATCTATGCTTTGTGTGCTATGCAGTCAGACTCGGAAGGAATTTTATGGCTACATGTTGTGTCACATAATTTTTCACAAAGTGATTTCCGCAAACGACTCGCTTGGTGGGCTCAAATTTTCACAAATTTGGCTAGCGTAATAGTTTCAGAATAATCGACAATCACTAAATTTTACAAAGCAGACGTGGAATTTCCCTTCATTCTACCCTCTTTCCAGAGGTCTGCAATATTTCTGGCACTGCAAGGGTGGTTACTTGGTTCATGCTACATGGTGCACCACTCTAACGCAGCCCACCTTATATGGAATTCAGCTGTAGATTAAAAAAAAAGAAGTATGCTGCTGGTGTTGTTCTTTTCCGAGGACATTTCTAGAAGTAGTTCAAACACCGAGTTCCAGAAGCTGAGCTAGGAGCTTAAACATCTCTTTTCTTCGTAAACTCACTATGCAAACACAGCAGATACAGAGTCGTCACTGAATTCCAGATATTTCAAAGGAAGGAGAAAGGGCGAACTTAAAGAAGCGAGCAAAACAGAAAACAAACAGAAACTTAGATGACAGGTTAAAGATTACCCTTTAAATGCTTCTCTTCTAAACCCAGATATGAAAAGAGAGACAGGCCATTTCTAGAAACGATACAGCATTCTCTTTGGGAAGCAAACTCGCCAATAGAGCAGCTTCCACCGCACTTTCCGCTTCTAGTTGCGGATAAGAGCGATGGCGCTGATCTCGGTGACGTGCTATTTTCTTTGTCAGTATACAAGCTGACATTATGCCAAAATTATTCGCGGGACCTACTTTTCATGAGATGCAGAAGTCAGCACAACCAGTCCTTTGACTGGTCCCCTGTTTTTGGGCGCAATAAAAGAGTTTACCTACCTACCTGACTTGCAAAAAATGCGAACATTAAGTACTTGTGAAAATTGAGTCATTTACAGATATGCACGCAGATGTCCAAATTTTTACGAACAAAACGAGACCTCATGCACAAAATTGCTCAAAAGAGCAGTATAACTGCAGTTAAGGAGTAATTAATTAATAATTAAGGAGTAAACTTGAAACAAATGTACAGGTGCCCACAAAAGTTTATGGAACATGAAAATTACAACAAAGCCTAATCATTGGATAGGCTAAGCATACAGCCGTGAACTCAAGCAAGTGCTTTGTATTTCCCAGCCCGACCTGCACAATGCATCCCTCAGTGCCTGGCTGTGCTTTCTCTCAGCGAGTAAATTGACGTTTTTCATGATTTCGGAGTTATGAAAACTTTTGTTAGCACCTGTATATGTTTCTAAGTTTAAAACACCTCATGAAAAAAAATATATTAAAGTAAGTTTCAATGAACTTGGCAAATTCACAACAATAAAGGACTCGACTTGGCCCAGACTCCTGTCAGATCACTGCCGAGCACTCTGAGGCTTTCCTCTCCCTTGTCCCCTTTGTTACTACCAAGAACCATGTGCCCATGAACCTCTCGCTACAATGAAGCTGAAGGATAAGCCAGGCAGCAGTTATAGCTGCACATAACAAAAACAACAAGGCACACAGTGAATGCAAAGCAATAACACCATTATTAAAGCAACAGTCTAAATTAATGCAACCCCAGATGTCATTCGATCTTTGAAAACACGAAGGTCCTGTCAGTATATTCACATATTAAGACTAGTTCACAGAAAATTTAAAAACAGAAAAGGCATTCTGGATAAAAATAAGCATGACTGTCCTGTTTTATTTTTCATTGTGTTGCAAAAAATGCTACATTCATGCCATGCCTGGTGGTTTGTGCGCACCTGAACAGGCTGTCGATGAGCCACAAGTAGGTTCTGCATCTCTTTCTAGTGTGTATCAAAATCGTGTGTATATACACCCAGATTCCTAACACAAGTTACGAACAACTTAACAAACATGTTCATCAGGCAGAAAGATATGTTATCACTGCTCCAGTAACAAGTGCTGTAGCTTGATGGCTGTACTGCCAGAATTAACATAAAAACATGCTTATAGTGGAAGCATCTCTTTATATATTAACAAGTTCACTGCACAGTGGGCCGCCGGTAGGTCATGCCCTGTATTACTGCTGTGCGGCACAAATACTGGGTGGCCCTTGGGACAGCTCTGATTTTTGAAAGCATCAGCTTAAAACACACATGCCAGGTTGCCATTGGCATCTGTTTTCAGTTCCAATATATTGAGTTCACCAGAGGCTCACCTGGGCCATGCCACACACAAGAAAGTCTGAGGGTGACCCACCGGTGGGCCACGACACACAGGGACCAGGGCCCTGAAAATTGCTGCCGCAGCGAATGAATTTAAAGCAACATTTTTTTAAAGTTTTTTTAGTGTTAGTCTTTCGTCTCGTGTCCCGTTCTTGTTGTGCTGTGAGCAAAATGATGGACACTTACCAACTCGCCAAAATTTCCGCCTTGCTGAATTTAATGCAAACTAGTATAATATATTAGGATCCAAACCATATTCAACTCAGTGCACAATCTCCAAAACTTTGGATGGCACAGAGGATATCCACTTTTGTATAACTGGCCACAGAGGACAAACACTATGATGTAACAAATAAAAGAATAAAAAAAGCGTCCCAGCCCCGTCACAGAGCACAACAAAGTTGATGAGAGTGGTTGGGTATGGAGTGTGTATTGAATAAACACTTTCATGTTTACAGTTAAGAACACATAATATGCACAAGCAGAACTTTCTTGCTCGGTTCTTGTATAGCGAGACTGCCCTTCACATTCTAAGCAGGCTAGTACCAAATACAGATTTTTGCAGAACTTGCCACAGTACTCACAGGCAGACGGCGGCTCTTATTGTTGAGGAGCATTTTTATTGTGGCAACATTGGACCTCATGCCAGGTGCAGTGCTCAACACAGCCATGCGTTGCAATCGAGAAAGTGAGCCAGTTTCCAACGAGATCAAGGTTTCGATTGCTGCAAATAAAAGTTCGAAATAAAACAAAGTGTGTCAAATTAGGTAGGCCTACTTCCACACCTGACATCTTGGCAGGTACACAGTGAACATTTCCTGCCACAATATCTAAGAACATTCGACCTTCGCAGTTTTCTTTGCAGGAGCTCTGAAATGGCAATAGCATGCTCAACTGTCACAAGAGAGCGTAATATTTCTTTGAGGTAAAGCGAAATAAAGGGATCCCAGAATGCAATGTGGAGTACTATATTTGAGTGAAAGTAAATATGTAAGTCTGCCGATCATTCTCTACTTAAATACTTTCCTCGTTGGCACTATAATGTGAAAAAAAAAAAACTGCACTTCAAGAAAAAACCATTAGATCTGCCTTATATTATTGATAGCAGATGCATGAAAAAAAAAAGAGAAAAGTTGAGAACTTGTATTATGGAGCATCAAACCCAAGCCAGTCACTCTTTAAGGGTGTATGCCACTAGAACAGGGCACAAGGAAAACACCACCACCAGGAGCAACATTTTTTTTCCTTGCTTGCAACACCCCCAGCAACACCATTTTTAAATGATTGCACATGCAAGACCAAAATTGTGAACATATACCTCAAAATCAACATGTAACACAATAAAGACAGCATTTGCTATAGAAGGTGTATTGACTAAAAGTTTACGAACTTAGCTTGATTGAAACAGATCTCTATCCTTAACGGCCTAAAGATACATAAAAAATCGCACCACTGCATTTTCTCCTACAAGTAACCCAGAGTGAAAAGGGTTGCGTTTGTTGTAAAATAAAGATAAATGCTCTTTTTCAATTACTTTTCAAAATGAATCAAATCAATCAAATATAATGAATAAAACCTTGTTCACCTTACCTTTACCCAAGTGATAAACATGATATACTAATCTGAGTGCTCCTGCCAAAGCTATTATTCCCTTCTGGTTGATGTTTTACACCTGGTAGGAACCCTGATATTGCATTCCTTACATGGATGCATGGCCACAGTGTACTCTTCGACATCAGTTATGTTTTTCGCTGTCTCACTCTACCTGGCCATTGCTTTATCAGTTGTCTGCAGAGTTTTCAACTTACTGACTGCTTTGGAGCGGTATACCTCCCAAGAGATGGTCACTGAGAATAATGCTGTAATGAGGAAAGAAAAGGTGCAGGAACTCCCTCCACTGCAGTTCAGTAGACACCTCAAACACGCTGCCTGCCATGAGGAAAGAGATGAAGGAGGAAGGGATAGTTGGAAAGGAGAAAAAAAAATTGACTGGGGTTCAACGTGACCTAAACCTAGTTATACGAGTGAAAGACCTGAACCTAGTTATATGAGCGAAAGCTTCATTAAGCATGGTCTCCACTGTCTTAAATCAAATGTCAAGGGTCAAGGTAAGGTACCTAATGGTCATAGTCATATGATCACGTAGTCATACTGCCATAGCCTGGGCCATACCACCACGCAGCTAAGTTCGGTTTGACCTTGTGAGGCATTAAAGGTGATCGCCTCATCCACATTTGAATTGGAAGTTGCACCCCGAGGATTAGAGCCCTCACTCTAAAAAGCACTCCGAATGAACAGTACACGGGCACTTTTGCATTTCACTGTTGCCAGGGCCGGCGTGACAGAGACCAAATTACGCCATGAGGGATCGAGGGATGAAGGAGGGTGAGAGAAACAGTCGCAATGAACAGGTCCTGAATAATTTAGCTCGGCTAGAGTTGGAGTGCCTGGGTTCAAACTGGACTGCGGCTGCAGCATTTCGATGGAGGCAGAACGCAAAAGGCGCCTGTGTGTTGCGCAATGTTAAACGGGCTGTGAAAGGGGGTTTCAACAAAGATGCGATGTGCCTAGGATGCTAAAGGACGCCGCTTCACAGATATCCTCTAGCAAGAATTTTTTAGATGCATTCTGTGGAAGCTGAGTTATCTGGACGCCGCTTCACAGATATCCTCTAGCAAGAATTATTTAGATGCCTTCTGTGGAAGCTCAGTTATCTGCAGTCAAAATCTGAATTCCCGCATCTTCGCAACTTTCCCTCTCCTCTCATCGCTTTTTGCACGCTGAAATGTCAACGTTCCTACACCAGCCCATCACTCGCCCCCTCCGCCGGCTGCCAACACGCGAACCAATGCTAGCAGTCTGCTGCTGACGTCGTAAGGTGCACTACATGATGTATGGAGCGCGGATGCTGCCGTACGAGCCCGGATTTAGGCGAGAGCCCAGCACCGCAGGTCGCCACTAGGCACGGAAGCGGGAGTTTTAAAAATTGTATTGTAAATTATCGACTCGCTTTTGAGGTCTTCTAAGCAGCATGAACGCTCGTTGGTCTATACTCTAATAATGCGAGAATTTTATAGACAACCTCAAACACCCTTTTCAGAGACCCTTTAAAGATCCCCAGGTGGTCGAAAGAAATTATTCCGGAGCCCTCTATTATGGCACCTATTTAAATTTCTCCCTTTCCCTTTCCACTCCCAGCTTCTTCCTTTCTCTCATAGCACTGCTGAGGTGTTCGTCATGAAGTGTGTTACACTTTACTCAGTGGACAAGCACTGAAAGATTATTATTTTGCGAGGGTATTGAGGTCATCTAGGCAGTAACCACTGAAGAATATGCTCCTGTCGTCCTGAATATTATGAAGAATATATTCTTATTAACATTGGCGATGTCATTGACATATAAATTAAACAGAAGTGGGCCCAAAATACTTCCTTGCGGAACGCCAATTTTGATTTGTGTCATGCTGGGGGAGCACCCTTTGATACCGACGTATTGATATTTATGGGATAAATAAGAGTGAATTAGCTCCACAACATGGCCCCTGATGCCATATCTCTGAATTTTTTCAAGAAGAGTGTCATGACTTATGATATAAAAAGCCTTTTTAAAATCTATAAAGACAACTAATACAATCCTTTTTGCCTCGAAGTTTTCTATAGTAGGATACAACTTAAAAAGCAACAGTTGTCAACACTGCGCCCCGGTCCACGGAATACTGTATTACTCCGCTAGCCAATCACAATAGTAAACGAAATAATCTTTTTAATGTTTGACTTTGTTAAACAAGCCAGGTATAAAAATTCTAGTGCTTTTAACTTTTTTCTCGTGATTAGCTTCCTGTTTAGGTGACAAAAGAAGGTTTAACAACGGACTACGTTTTTGTCATGGAGGGATTCTGTGCACCTGTCCTAAATGTGGGCGGAGCTTCACTGCAGACTTAAGTTGTATCCGACTATAATATAAATTCTTTTTGGGCTACTAATGCAGTTTCAATGGACAGACCTTTTTGGAAGCCATGTAGAAAACGAGTGAAAATACTGTGGCGATCGAAAAATTGATGCAGCCTTTTAGCAATGACTTTCTCAAGTCCTTTGGAAAAACAGGTAACAGGGAAATTGGCCCATAGTTGGCGATACTATTGTGATCACCTTTTTTAAACAAGGTATCACTCTAGCTATAGTTGCATTTGCGTGGGAAAAGTCTGAAGGCACAGATTAAGATATGATATGAGTCAATGGAGGCGAAATCAAATCTATAACATGCTTGACAGGAGAAAACTGAAGTCCGTTTCGATCATGTGATGTGCTGTTTCATAGCTACATGAAAACTGCGTGACCTTCTTCGTTGTCAACTGGAGTGAGGAAGACTCTGTGAGGATTGTTCAATTCAAGATGTTCTACCGCTTCCGGGTTACACTGCGACCGCGAGTTATCGAAGAAGGAATCATTAAATGCATTAGCTAGGTCGGATTTGCTTAGCTCAACAGCATCCATAATTAAATTATCAGGAGCCTTCATCGTATTTGAAGGGTTAATGCCTTAATTGCCTATGTGTAGGGGAAGCTATTCTTATACAGTAGCATGAACTTGCCTAAGAAACTGTCATAGGCGTTATTAGGGCATATCATGGAAAGAATGTTCAACCATGTCTCATTTTCTGTCGCTCTCCGGCAATTCTCAAGTCTCTTTGTAATTATTCTCTATGATTAATTGCCGGTAGTAACCCTGATCAGACGACCTCTTTATATCATGCTAGTCTTTACACATGTAGATTCCCATATGACCACTGATGTCAAAGCAGAATACTCCACTTTTAATGTATTCTGCATCAAAATTTGTGATAAAAAGATCCAGCAATGTTTCCGTGGTGGTAGTAATGTGACTGGGCTCTGTTATTACATTTGAGCAGTCATTTGAAGCAAGTACTATTTCAAAATTGTTCCTAATAGTATTACTACACAACATATCAATGTTAAAATCACCACCCCACACAATGTTATACCTCTTATCATTAACGAACTGAAATAGGGAATCCAAGAACTCAAGAAAAGCACTCTCACCGCCGCTAGGAGGGTGGTAAAAAACTTAAAAAAAACGGTGGAGTTGCACAGAACTGTCAAAACTTCACCACAATCAGTAATGAAGCTTAGTTCACGCACCAGTTCACATTTCATAGATTGATTCACAAGTTGAGACATGCCGCCTCCTTTCCATTCATTTTGACGATTTAGGAAAAATGTTTCATATGAGGGAAGCGCAATTAAACACATAGTCATTCACATACCATGTCTCAGATATCATAACGACAAAAGTTGAAACCAAACTTGCCAGCAGTGTAAAAAAGTCATCAAATTTGCTACAAAAAGAGCATGCATTAATGTGAAAACATTTCAAAGGGGCATTGTACAGAAAGTCACTTCCATGGTGCGTTTTTAAGTCTATGGGAGATTGGAGCAGGAATGTTTGTGCTAGTCGAAGTTAACATCGATTGCCACCCATCTGTCCTTATGAGTGAGGAGTATTCCTAGATACTAGGCATTATCAGATCCATGTCATGAGTTGAAGCTAAGCATATGATTGCTGACATTTCGGCTTGCCTAACAAGAATTTTGTCATTAGTCATCCAAACAAACTTCCAGTTTGCTGCCCTCCCAAAGGAACGCACTGAGCAACTGCCTATTCCTTCAAGTCAGGTGTTCATTAACGGATACGGAGTTGTCTGGGCCATCAAGTCCGAGGGATTCGGATGCCAAGAATGTCTTCTGTGCCTTTGCTAAGATTGAATTTTACTTTGATGGATGGACAGGTGAAGTGGACGATGACATTTTTCAATTTGGATGCACTTTCCACTTTATGGCATGCATCTGTAAGCTCCTCGCCCAATTTCTAAACTATGGCCTTAACTGCAGCGACTTCATCACAGACTTTAGGTAGTCCTTTGATTTCTAGATTATTTCACAGGTTTCAGGTAGTCTTTTGATTTCTAGATTGTTTGGCCTCGGTATTGTTCTAGCTGGTCCACTCATGCTTTTAACGCACCTTTTTCTCTAAAAATTGAAAATTGGTTTTTGGGGAAAGGAAATGGTGCAGCATCTGTCTCACACATCAGCCATATGACTGAAAGTTGGATCCTGAAGATATTCCTTTCTATTCCAACCTCCATTCCCTTTCTTATCTATTTTGACCTCCATATAATTTAAGAAAATTAAAGTGTTGGTTGAAGCGCCATATATTCATTATCCCAGAATACCTCATAAAACAGCCCCAGGTGTTACATTTTGCAATGAACATAGCTTAGCAGTGCTGCACTGATTTTCGAGCACATATTGACATTCAAGTTCTGTTTTTGTGAATGAGCTGTTTCATGTCATCTTTGAATTCTTTTATGTCTTTCTGAATTTATATAAAATTGTCACAGATATCCAAACAAAACTTGACACTTTCCTTAAGTGAGCGCATTTCAAGGTGCATTTCTCCTCCGGAATTCATCAAGTTGCTTGCCCAATTCCTTCCCATCTTTCCTTGTCAGACAAGCAGACCAAAAAAAAATGAAAAAAATGAAAAAAAAAACCAGCAGGCCAATTTAGGAAAAAATATGAAAAGTCATTTAAAAAATGTGCACTCATCTGCAAAAGCAGAAATAAACCAAACCAAACTTTCAGTATGTCATTTCGCATATTGGTGGTTTCTGAGAAAAGGAAATAGTGGGCAGTCTCTCACATGTGTCAGCATGGTCAAACAAGGGATAAAGGAGGGAATGAAAGAAGAAAGAGATGCTGTAGTGACAGGCTCCTGAAGAATAACCCCCTGCAGAATATTTAACATTTAACAGAACCGGTGGGGGGGGGGGGGGGGGGGGTATAGGGCACCTTTTTCTTCTCCCAGTCCCTCCTTTATGCACCCTCCACGGTAGAGGTGCGAGAGAGATGCCCTATTTCCTTTCCTTTCCCCAAAAATCAATTTTTCCTTTTCCTAACAGCCAATTTTTATTATTATTATTATCATAATCATCTTTTACAGCGCTGATGTCGCACAGCACGGGGGCCACTTTAGAGTTTCGCCTCTATTAGGGAGCCTCTATTAAAGCCCCTCTATTGCCAGAAAGCGTCATGGAGGAGCTTTAGCCTTCATGAAGAGCAGCTAATAAAATAATAATTGATTTTGGGGGAGAGGAAATCGCGCAGTATCTGTCTCACATATCGGCGGGCACCTGAACCGCGCCATAAAAGATTTGGCTAAAGGAGGGAGTGAAAGAAGAAAGGAAGATATGCTGTAGTGGAGGGCTCCGGAATAATTTCGACCATCTGGGGATCTTTAAACGCGCACTGACATCGCACAGCACACGGGCGCCTTAGCGTTTTCCCTCCATAAAAACGCAGCCGCCGCGGTCGGGTTCGAACCCGGTAACTCCGGATCAGCAGCCGAGCGCGCTAACCACTGAGCCACCGCGGACGGTTTCGAACCCGGGTACTCAGGCTCAGCAGCCGATTTCCCGCTTAATTCTGATTGTTCACTGAGAAGGAACACCAAAGAGGGCAAGATTGTAAATAAATTTAGCGTCCTTCAAAACGCTACAAGTGGATCCAAATAAATAAAAGTGCACTTAGTTGGGAATGCAGAAGTGAAGGATTATAGCAGCGGTATGTACTGAGCGTTGCGTGGCTCAGATAAGTCGAAAAAAATTTATCTCGGCTTCACCGCTCGCTTAATTGTTCGGGCTCAAATTACGCACAGAGGTGGCATTACGCAGTAAGTATTGTTTTATACTACGGTTATTTGTTGACGTACTTGCCTGAATCGGTGCATAGTATGCTACGATGCCGGACCAAGAAAGGCGGTCCCGCAAAAGCTTAGCGTGCGTCTGTGCGCGCGCCCCCCTTCAGAAGCTCTACTGTCAGCGCCAGCTTTTGGCGGCACAATGGCAAATGCAGACGAACGCGTGACGTGAAATTAACGAGTGCTCCCCGACCTTTCGGCGGCGAGAGACGGCGCCGCCGGTACGGCTGTTGTGAAACAGTCTTTTTTGGTTCGGCACAATTAAAAATGAGGTAAAAAACAATATGCATACCATAGAGTAGGTTGCTTTTTCCAGCCCCATTCTCACCAACTGCAAAATGCAATTGAAAGCAGAGTTAGCATCAAATATGTGTAGTTGATCTATTCCGTCCTTACCGATGATGTTGATGCCGGGAGAGAGTGGGCCAAGAGTTGTTTCATTCTTGTAGCTAAGGAAGCCTTCTAATGTAACCTGTAATGAGAAAGCGATGAAAACTCTGTTGCCAACTTTCGGCGGCTGAAAAATTTTCAGAAAGCTTGTGAACGCAGGTATTAATTATTGTCTGAATGCATTACAATTATGTACGAACTTGCCTGTAATTTCTATGGTTGCACTTTGTCAGAGAAAGTGTCTCACTGTCTGTCTCTAACTGGAATAACAAATCCCTTTTATACTGACCAGTTCGCTTTACAATATCGATACCCATGCATACCTTGAGCTACTCCGCTGATATGGCAGTACTACGTGCATACGGCATTCTTTTCAGTCTAAAACTACTGTCGCCCATTATTTAATTTTTTCTTCTTCTTGTATAAACGTTGCCCACTCGCAAGTGGAGGACAAAACAAAGGAGAATTCTCAAACTTCTCACTCTCTCCAAGGGCGAAGCCGACCGTGCAGCGACAATGAACTGTCCATCACACCAACAGTTCCTCGGCGTGACTAGGCTTTCTTCATAATAGCTGCGATTTTGAAACCCCTTCTGATATTCAAAACCAACTCAGTAAGCAATGATACTTATGGACTTAATTGCAAGCGTCACGATGATAAAAGCAGGGCGACAGGATAAAGCTCCATTTTTCAAACTGCCAGGTATAACGGAATACACTTGCAGCTTCCCAGACGATGGCGCCAACGTCGGCACAACCGTTATTCTCGTTGATCAGCATAGCATGCCTGTGAACGTGCTTACCTGCTCTATATGCATCTTGATGGAAATGCAGATTGCGTCTCTGAGAAAACCAGCAAGCGAAAAGTTGACTTGCTGCACCCCAAGGCGGAGCGAAGCTGCAAAACCGTTGGCAACGCGCCAGTACCTCGCTCTGCCTTCCGCTGCGTCTGCCCTCTTCCCAACGACTAACCAACGGCTGACGGTTTCTCGGCGAGCGGCCGATTCAAATGAGTCACGTGATAAAAGGGCTGTGACGTCACATTTATGGTGACGGCTTAACGCCTCGACTTGGTTTTGAGCTTTTTTTTTCTTTTTTAACAGTTTATGAACTTACTGCCTCTTTCAATCTTCTGCGTTCATTTTGGGAAAGAACGAATGGACAGTTTTTGTGGCGCGCAGCTCCGCCGGCTCCGCTATCTGCAGCAATGTATGCGGAAACTTTGTCATGTGTACATATGTAAATAAAAAAAATTCTAGTTACCTCCCAGCAACTGCAGTCATGCACAGCAATGACCGCAAAACAAAACAAAAAGCGTTTGCTATCGTGATATTAAATTTGCTGGTGGGTAACTTTTGCTGTCGCGGAGAAGCGCGGACAGCGGTAAAACGTCAAGCCGCTTTGCACGAAAGCAGCTGATTCCACACCGTGTTATTGATTTGTTACGCGGCGCCACAAATCAAGCTACTCTGCGGTTGACCTAAGTGCGCAGAAAAATGTGACCGAATGCAGTGGAGGCTACGTTTCTGGCGAGCGAACTTGCAATGAGCGCACGGAACGAAATCGACGAAGACAACTTGTTGAAGTCTGTGTTGTTCGGCTGTTTCGATCGATGACAAAAATGCCAAAAGGTGAGGTGTTGCAGCATGTGACGAGTGGTTGTTTGTTTCTTTCCCCTTGGGAAACAGAAGACGACCACGAAGCTCCATTTGCTGGGAAAAATAAATTGATTTGCCAGCAGCGTGTCTTATATATATGTAGCTGTGTGTCGCAGAGGTGACGACGGAACTTACCTCTTCTGTGCACTAACTTTACAAATTGCCTCCCGCACCCGCTGTACGCATTTGCTCACCGTCGGTTGTGCGATGCTGACGTACGCCTCATTACCAACGGCAGCTTGAAAGCCGCCCGTAGCAAAGAACCGCGGTGCACATAGCACCTGCCGCCGCACCGACAACGCGCTCGCACGCGCACCTTCCAGTTCATCGGCGACTTCGTCGCACAACCACTCCACCGTCTGCGTCTCCAGTCGAAAAAGGCGTCGAAACAGCTCGTCCAAGTAAAACGCGTCTTCGTGCTCCTTCCTTCGCCGCTGCTCGCGCCAGCGCAGCCTCCTCAGTCGTATGGCCGCGTACACCGCCGCCATTTTCTGTTAAAATTGACAGCCTCGACAGAACACGACAGACCGCCTCGACAGGGGGGGGGGGGGGGGGGGGGAGCTAATGGGACTGCCGCCCAGGGCCTCACCTCGGACAGTAGGAGAAGGGGGCCCATTTATTCTAACCTGCTTAGTAAATGGAATCATGGGCAATGGAACTTCGAGCGACACGTATGAAGCGAGAAAACCAGAACGAGCAGACGGGGCCCCCCGCCTATTGTAACAGCATGCGCTTAGCCTGATTATTTGGGGAGAGCTTGTCGAGCTGAAAAAAAAACAGGAATCTCCCGCCCTTTTCTTACGAAGCGAGGTGCGTTTGCTTGGAAGAGTTTTCGTGGTTTCCTCTCAGTCCGTCTGTCCAGTGCTGTCTGGAGAGGAGGGGCAAGGGGGAAAACCTAAAACATGTGATGCGGGATGACTACCTGAATCTCCCTTGCTCGTCACCACCACGCCACCCTTCAGCTCTCAAATAGTTCCGCCGCTGTCCTCATAGAAAGGATGTGCTGCAGTACCCAACAGTGCCTGCCATTCGACTTTTCTTTACCGTGATGGTAATTTGGGCGGGGGAAGATGAGTCCGATAGCAGACGACGATGAGTCTGATGGCAGAGTCTAGGTAGGAAAGAAGACGTCACACGTGCTTTTGTCCGCGTGCCGTGGTGCATGGAACGTTCACTGTTCGGACCAGGGTTGTCGAAGAGTGGAGGGGGAAGCTGGAGAGCTGGACACAAAGGCCTGTCTCCAGGGCCCATTCCTGCTTAGTGGCTGCGCACTCTGGCGCGCGCTCGATGGAAAAAGTAGGTCAGACTGGCCGCCGAACTTTCCAGACAGAAGTAGAAAAAGATGACTCAGAGGCGACGGAGGGCGCGTAACTTCGCCCGCGCTAGGAGTCGCCATCTCCCCTTCGTTCTCGCGCTCGGCGTCGACGGGGTGAAAGAAAAATTGAAAACCTCCAAGGACGATTGCTCCTAGCCAATAGGAAGACGAGACCGGAACGGGAGAAGGAGTGAGTTTGTACGGAGAAGGAGAGAATTTGTACAAGGAACTCTATGCGTATGTGAACGCCTGCTTTGGCACTAGTAACGAACAGACAGACGCGGCGCGCAACTATGAAAGGAAGTTCATCGCGGGCTGCGATTCAGCCGTGAGCCGCCGGTTAAGCTTGCATAAGCCCGACCGCTGAGGAGCTCACGGGGGACGCACCACTCTCGGCCAGCCACACGCACCATCCAGACAGCGTGCGCCAGTCATTGGGACGGCCACCGTTGGACACCTGCGGTCGCGTCGGACTGACGAAGTGCCCGGTGCGATGAACAATTAGCATCCATTCATGCGAAAATGCTCGGTCGGAAGCATCAAATTGGAATAGTTTGTATATACTACTTCTCCCGCTATTCTCTCTTCCTGTCCCCTCACCTCTTTCATTTCATTTCTCCACTCTGCCTGCAATCCTTTAATTCCGCTGCCCCAGCTCAGGTGCTTCAGTATCGATGGCAGATGCCGGGGCTAGCAAAAATCTTTTTCTTCCTTTTTACTATTATTTTAATAAAAAAACCACTACCACCACCACCACCATCAAATTGGTGCGTCTAAACGAAAGGCGAAGTGAGAAAGAGAAGAGTGTGAAAAGAAGCTACCAAAGATGACAAGGTACCTACTGAATGCAGCTTCCGCGGAGCAGTATGATCGCTCTACCCAGAGTCCGTGTAAAACTCCCAATAGTACCGACTGTGCTTCTGTGGAGGACTTGCCAACTCCATCACCACAGTTTCCTGGCAAGAAGCAAGGTTTGACTCATATTGGTTGTCTGGATCCTGTGAAAACGGTGCCAACCTCGGTCGTCCATATTTCTGAGCAACCGATGCTAACCGAGCCCTGTCCTGTTCTTGAGTCAGCAACGTCTATGCAACTCGGCCTGGCCCCTGCCACAGAGCTCCAGGTGTCCGGTCCGCCACGCCCGATTTCTACTACTGCTGATCAACAGGTATACCAAACCTTCCCGATGAGCCTCCTCCTACTGAAGAGCGCCAGGAAACAACACTCCAAGAACAGACTCACTTGTTTCGTGTTATTTTGGCTTCAAATAATCATGTTCCCGCCCACAAAGCTTGCCTCGAGAGGACGAGTGAGCCGGCTTCTCGTTGCGGCAACAGAGAAGTACGGACACCCTCGCAGCAAGAGGTACGTTGCGAGATTCTCCGAAGTGACCCTGCTAAGTCGCCGGACGTTATTACTGACAGCTCTCGGAATGTATGCCTTGAGAAAAGGCCATTGCATTTTCAAAATCGGGCAGAAAATTTTCCGTCTTCCGAAAGGCAATACAAAACTCAGAAACGCTATATGTCGCCTCATCTTTTCGTGCGAAAGGCTGTAAATGGGGAGGCGTACGAGCGACATTGGTTAAAGTACTCGGAGTCCAAAGGTTCCGTTTACTGTTTCATGTGCAAACTGTTTTCGATTTCAAGCAACCCCAGTGCTTTCACCACGCACGGCTTTTCTGATTGGAAAAGAGCCGAAGAAAAGGTTTGGGCGCATGAATATAGCGTCGAGCTCCGGGACTGCGTGGCAGCATGGCTCGCCCGCTCTAACTCGAGCAGCACAATTGACAAGGAGCTGGTTAAGCATCTTGTCACTGAGACCGCTTACTGGACAGAGGTGTTGAAGCGCGTTGTCGTTGTAGTTAAGCTTCTAGCTGAGCGCAACCTAGCGTTTAGGGGCAGTGAGGAGATTTTTGGTTCACCGAGAAATGGCAATTATATCGGAGTGCTTGAGGCCATTGCCAAGTTTGATCCCTTTCTAGAGAAGCACGTCAAACGCTACGGGGACAAAGGAAAAGGTCACCCATCGTATCTGTCAAAAAACCATTTGTGATGAATTTATCGATCATATGGCAAAGGCTGTCAAGGAACGTCTCGTTGACGAAACGAGACGCGCAAAGTACTTCTCTTCAATTGTTGATTCGACTCCAGAACTTACCCACGTTGATCAGCTGTAAGTTGTTTTACGACACTATTTAAATGGGAAAGTGTACGAACGCTTTCTTGAATTTGTTCCAATCGAATCGCATACCGGCTTGTATCTTTCCGATACCGTGATGTCCCTCTTGACGACCAATGGCATCTCAATTGATGACTGTAAGGGCCAATTATGATAATGCGAGCAATATGTCAGGAAAATGCAAAGGACTGCCAGCTCAAATCAAACACCTGAACGAATTGGCAGTTTACGTCCCGTGTGCTGGTCATTGACTGAACTTAGTTGGCGCGTGTAGCATGGACAGTTGCCTTGAGGCAGTCAAATTTTTCACCGTAATTCAGAGACTGTTTGTGTTCTTTGCTGCCTCACCTAAGCGATGGAGGCATCTTTTGGACAGCATGGGCGGAACTGGCCAGCAGCTTGTTTTGAAAAGTCTCTCTGAGACCAGGTGGTCAAGACACGCTGAATCATGTAAGGCCATTGTGAAAAATTCCAGTGCAGACTTGTGTTGCCTTGAAGCTATATCAAAGAACGAGGAAGAAAACTAGGAACGAAGCGCACTCTTTCTTCAAGAAAATGACAAAACTAGAGACTGCGTTCATGGCGATCTTCTGGAGTGAAATCTTGCAGCGCTTTGACAAAACGAGGCTTAGCACTTCAGAAACCAGGCCTAGACATTTACACTGCTGTAGACCTGCTGAGCTCTCTAGAAGGCTTTGTTAATTCCTTGCGACCTCTCTTTGATTCCTTCGAAGAGAAAGCACGCATGCTGAGTACCAATCAATGTTATCAGGATGAGGGCAAACGCATCGTTTAGAGTAAGCACCCGGACGGAAAAAGCGATAGTGCGCTACAAGGTAGAAAAAAGTTTATCGTTGAGGCCTACAATGTTGTACTTGACAGTCTAGGTTCTGCTCTGGAAGTGCGAAAGGCTGCCTACACTTAACTCTGCGAAAGGTTCGGATTCTTATAATTGCTGACAGAAGTTGGGGGCGAGTCCTCTCTTGCACAGCAGGCTCAGAAGTTGGTGAAAACCCACAGAAATGATTCTGAGCTGCAGTTTTTTCCATAGAAATCGTTCAGTTTGCAAACTTTCTGCACAACTCTGTGTGCCAGGACACGAGTTCCCTGGGAATAATGAAGTTGCTGCACGAAATAACGCTTATTGATGTGTTTCCGAACCTTCCCATTGCTTTGAGAATGTACTTAAGCATACCCGTGGCAAACTGTGAGACCGAACGATCGTTTTCCAAGTAATCGCTGATAAAAAATCGCCTTCGTTCAAGCCCCCTTGACGACAAGGTGAACTGGCTTGCTATTATGTCCATTGAAAGTGACCTCCTCCGTCATCTATCCTTCGAACAGACTATATCTTTTTTTCGCCAAAGCGAAGGCGCGAAAGATTCCATTTTAAAAGCGGACATGAATAGTTCTAATAAGTTCGTTGTGTCGCCTCCCAGCCTCCACGTTGCCAATGAAACGCTGAGCAGTGTAATTGAAGATATGCAAATCTTCGCTGTTCGTCTCATGTTTGTTCTTCTTGTGATATTTAGCATGCTTATAAAGAACTGTATTTTTGCTGTTTTTGATATTGCCACATTTATTTGGTGTCGCCCTTGCTTGCTTTACCTTTAACGAAAATATTTTCAAATAATGTTTTGTAATTAAAGTTTATAATTTTCATCTGTATGCTATAGTGCATTTTTATGGTGTTTGTATTGCCTTAAGTATTGTATATATCTATTGCATATTTATAGAGTAACGTGTATAACGATTACTGCAGTCTGATGCTTGAATTTCAATAAAGAATGTTTTGGATACAACCATGCGTCTCGCCACGGGATTAAACTTAGTGATGCAAACAAAGCCTAGCTTCAGAAGGACCGACATCTGAGCTGTGTTGTATTATTTGCTTTCTTGTTCATCCTGAGTGCACTAAACTTTTCCTTAAAGCCTAGCTTTTGCTGAAAACAGAATGCATATTAATCGCAAAGTGAACATATGTGTTGGTGTTTACGCGTTTCAAGCAAGTATTGTTTTCCTTATAATAATAATAACAGTAATAATAATCCCGTTGATTGCACTTCGTTCTTTTTAATTTGGTGGAATTAAAATGAAACATGGCATATTTCTAGTAGCGTAGCATGCGACAGGGAAGGGGGGGGGGGGTCTGTATAGGGAAAGGGGGCCTGCATGCGCATTAGCCCAGGCCCCCATTTTTCTTAATCCGGCCCTGCCCCTAGGGACTGTCACAAAAAACTGTCAATTAGCGGCTGCATAATTAGGTGTGCAACGTCATCACTTCTGCCACATCCGTGACGTAATCTGCAGCCAACCATGACGCAAAAAAGCAAAATGGCCGCTGGCCACAACCGTCCATTAGGAGCGAGGCTTATTGATACCTTCATATATATATATATATATATATATATATATATATATATATATATATATATATATATATATATATATATATATATATATATATATATATATATATATATATATATATATATATATAAAGGGAGCCAACAGTCACCGAAACCAAGGTGCATAGGGGAATTTTTTTTTTATGTGTTGTGCTTATCAATGGGATATTATAGTACTTAGATTAATAAATCGCTTAAAGCAAATTACTGATAAAGCAGCAGAAAAAACAACCATGCCGCCGGTGGGATCCGAACCCACGACCTCCGAATATCGCGTCCGGTGCTCTTACCAACTGAGCTACGGCGACGGCTGTCCAATCTGCTGCCCTCGTGGGTATTTATGTTCATTGGGTGTAAGCGAACCTTGAGAGTGTTCACCAGCGCCACCCTCGACCATAGCGGCGGACGTAGCACGTCCTGTTATACCGCGAGCGTGACGTGGAACGTCATCTAACGGCGAGGGCGGAAACTGTGCGAGAGCCCTCTTAAGCTACCTAAAATATATATATATATATATATATATATATATATATATATATATATATATATATATATATATATATATATATATATATATATATATATATATATATATATATATATATATATATATATATATATATATATATATATATATATATATATATATATATATATATATATATATATATATATATATAAAGGCCAGACATGCACTCGTATCAAACCACTAAACCTCATTTAGGCTCGAAATGCAGCCAAACAAAGAACGCTATGAATGAGCCCACTCTAACAAGCAACGATTACGCGCGCTTTGACAAGTATTAAATAGCGAAGGCCACGCAGGTCGTCGAACAAGTGCAACTGACCCAAGTCGATGACCACGCAGTCAACGCTGCGGCTATGATTACAATCGTCACAACGAATTCTTGTAATGTAGCAGTCCAGCGAGCACACAACTACGTATAGCGCCGATAATCACAAAAACACTCCGTGCAGTTGCCGCGCAGCACGACCCACATGTTCTCGCAGCTTAGCGGCATGTTGGTTTCGCGGTACGCAAAGAGAGGTACAAGCACTTCGAACTCGCTTCGAATAAAGCGTCTGTACGAAAAATGGGGCCACCAATTGGCGCTGCGAATGAGAACGGTTAGAACCAGTTCGAACTAACAAGGCAGCCGCGGCGTCTCGACAGCTTTCTGGCCTTCCCATACGCCGTTCACATTTGCCGCCGTGCAACACAGCCAGGCAGCAAGCAGAACTCACACTCTCAAAGCCGTGGTATTACTTATATCTTTCTTTTTCAACTTGAATGAAGCGCCGCGTTTGATTGGGTAAAACGCCACGCATTTTGTCTGGCGGCGGGAAGCCCACCCGCGTTGCCTCTGAAATGAATATATTCCCCCTACTTCAAGCAGAAAACCTCCTCTCCATATGCGTACCTCTTGGCTTATGAAAATATAGGTTACTGCGCAAAGGTTACTTGACGTTAATTGTCATGGTAACCTTTATTAGCTTGCAGTTCGGTTGTAGTAATCCTCCGCAAAAAAACGAATACATTGAAAACAAACTATTTGTAACCTATATTTCAGAGGTTAGACACGGCTGAAAGTTATTCAGGTTACTGTGTATAGAGGGTACCTGCGAATTATTATAACAGTCTTTCATGGTGTTTTCACATAGCAAAAATCACTAAGGAGGCTAACCGCACTCTCGATTTTTTTTGTGGCGTAACCTAAAATTTTCCCCCCTCACCCCACCCCACTCCTTCCGTAAAAATTCCTGCTTACAAATCTCTTGTAAGGTCCAAACTAGAATATGCGTGGCCTTTTCTGGCCAATCTTTCGAACATCCTCGAATGTATACCCAGAACTGCGTAGCTCGATTTTTTTCCAAGGAATACTCATTATGTACCAGCGTCAAAACGCTCAAATTAATGCGGATCTTCCCAGCCTAAAAATACGGCGAAAAATTACCAGGCACAGTCTCTGCCGAAAGTTTGTTATGCTCCTATCGATGACACCATCCTCTCACCCGATCACCGCTATTCTTCCCGCACAAGCCAATTAAAATTGGTATACCCTTCGCACGCGCTCACATCGCCAGCAGCTTCAGCCTTTTTTAGAAGAAACTGCGAAGAACGGGAATCATCTACGCATAGAAGTCGTGTACTACGGCGATGCTGCCAGTTCCAAGACTGCCATGGAACACGTCATCCTTCACTGAAGTCGCTCATCCCTCATGCAAAACTCCTACCCAGTGGCTGCAGTGGCATTTAAGAAAGTGAGAGAGAGAGAAAGAAAGAAAGTAGGAAAGAAAGGAAGGAAGAAATAAAGAAACAGAAACGAAAACTAGTAGTAGAAAAGGTTGACTGCACTTGGCTGCTACCGGCTGCGGTGGCTCAGTGGTTAGGGCGCTCGACTACTGATCCGGAGTTCCCGCGGGTTCGAACCCGACCACGGCGGCTGCGTTTTTATGGAGGCAAACCGCTAAGGCGCCCGTGTGCTGCGCGATGTTAGTGCACGTTAAAGATCCCCAGGTGGTCGAAATTATTATGGAGCCCTCCACTACGGCACCTCTCTCTTCTTTTCTTCTTTCACTCCCTCCTTTATCCCTTCCCTTACGGCGCGGCTCAGGTGTCCAACGATATATGAGACAGATACTGTGCCATTTCCTTTTCCCCAAAACCAATTATTATTATTATTATTATTATTATTATTATTATTATTATTATTATTATTATTATTACGTCTTCTGTTCAATTTGTTCGTTAATGACTTATCTCAGGTTATTTCCAAAGGTCTAATATTTCAATACGCCGACGACACTGTTTTGCTTTCCAAGCACTTATCTTACAACATAGCCATTACTAATCTCCAGAATAATATATAAAAAACAATGACTTGGTTCACTAATAACTGCCTGGAGGTTAACCCGATTAAAACAAAACTCGTTTGCTTCAGATCCCCGTTAAAACTAACAGCTATGGATGCGCCGGTTTTTCTACATGTTCGTGGCTGCTTTCCCTGTCGATGCGGGCCGGTCGCCTATGTGAATTCAGTAAAATACTTGGC
This sequence comes from Amblyomma americanum, assembly GCF_052857255.1. Lineage (NCBI taxonomy): Eukaryota > Metazoa > Arthropoda > Arachnida > Ixodida > Ixodidae > Amblyomma > Amblyomma americanum. Next base: position 182,214,004 of record NC_135500.1, read on the forward strand.
AGTCTTCTTCGACAGTGATATGTCTTGGCACAGCCAGCTATCACATGTCTGTAATAAGCTTCAGAGCGCGGCCTGATTGTTTTTCCATATAAAATCCATTGTTCCTTTTCAGATAAAAAAAAATATTGCGCATGCTCTGGTGTGCAGCATTCTCCGATATGGCATTACCGTTTTTGCTTTTTGCTCCGCCAGATGGGAAAACAGAGTTGACACTTTATTAAAAAACATTATAAAAAACATAGCCTATAACGCCCCTTTCTCTATGTCTGATAATATTTTCACAGCCCTTGGTCTTCCATGCTTTCGAACACTCTTTCTACAGACTGTAGTGGTACGACATTTCTGGGACAGCAATTTCAAAACACGAAATACAGCTTCCCGACGCCTGCGTAGTTCCATTCGTTTTAAGGTGCCGCGCTCCTCAACAAGGTATGGGGAAGCCAGGCGTTGTGTTTATGTTCCCCAAATTTTTAATGACTTGCCAGAGGAAGTGTTTTCCGCAACATCAAAAAAAGTGCTAAAAATCATGGCTCACTCATTGTAACACGGTTTCTATATGCCTGAAAAATGTTCATGATCAGTCACGAATTGTTAAACTACTGTTGTCTTAACTTAGGCACCTTGCTGTTTATTTTCATTACTTGTTCATGTTACTTTTCCTAACCTTTTGCACCTTGGTCACTATTCATTTCGTGTTAGTATTGTGTTGATATTACGTTCATATTTTATGTTTATATTGCTCGTCCGTCTGCCGACTTTGCCGGGCCAAGTCCCTCAAGCCACTAGAGGCTTTGACAGGCCCGTTTCATTGCCCTGTGCACGTTATGTGGAATAAAAGATTTATTATTATTATTATTATTATTATTATTATTATTATTATTATTATTATTATTATTATTATTATTATTATTATTATTATTATTATTATTATTACTTGGGTGCTCTTCTGGATCGCGTGTGAAGTGTTCACTGTGCACTTTCTGGCTTGGTCGAACACTTGGCCTGGCATATGTTCCCTTGTCCTCATACGAGCGCTTTAGTTTTGGCGAAACAGGACAAAGTTGCATCCCGCCACAAAGGTCTCGTGAGTGAAAGCAACGAAGATTTTGCGGTGTGATGTATACGCAGTGAGCAGATAAATAACGGCGTTCAACATCGGACATGTCCCTTCCAGGCATGTTATTTCGTGTTTTTTTTTGAGTAATTAGTCATAACACGAATTCATGCTCTCTATTTTTTTCTCAATCTGTTAGACCTATGTAGGAAAGGGAGAGCGGACAACGAGCTTTGTATAATCGAGGAGGCATGTTGTTCGCGTTCGCAAGCAATACTCCGTTAGTTGCAATAGCTCAAAAATTCAGTTCTGAAAACACATTTTCATGCAAAACAAAAAAATGGCAAGAATGACATTTGTATTTCTCTATAACAGTCGTCATTTTCATCGCGGTCTTTTGAAGAAAAGCTGTAGGTGTACTGTGGTCTTTCATTTCTCAAAGAAGGTTATCCTCTCCAGTGCTGCTACGCCAATGGCCAGTGCTTCCCTTTTTGAGCGAATGAACGCTAATATTGGTCTTCATGCGGCAGTCTAATAATGCTAATAATTCACCATGCACGCAATGGTCATCGCGGGGCGCTTTTGGGCGTTCGCTTCGTTGTCACTGCAGGATGCGCTCCTCAATCACTGCTCGTCCCCGCATGAAATATTTGAAGAGCTTGATTACCTGCATAACGCGTCATACAGGGCTGAACAGTGTGATACGCTCTGCGCCGACGTCGCCGAAACTACTTTTCCTGTTCTGGTATGCGGGAAGCCGCGGTGGCTCAGTGGTTATGGTTGTAGTATACTAAGTTCGTTGGTAGCTCGGTGGGCCACTTGCGTGCTATATACTTTCGGCTGACAGGTCATTCTAGTAATGCTAACGCATTAATAACCACAGTCAGGCTACGGATCAAGGCAAGACACTTTATGTCTTGAAACACTTCATTTTTATTGTTTTAATGATGTGTGAACTATAGACAATGCAATGTGACGTTCCTTGTGGAGTGTGACGTTCCTTGTGTGTGCTACGAGGTTCCGCGTTCGACGGCGCGGCGTAGACGGAGACCCAGATGACAGCGGCATCATCAATTACCCAGCCATGCTCTTTGAGTGACGACCAGAACGAAGGGGTTTAAGCCCAACCGGACCCAACCGGACCCGCCGCCGCCGGAGCGGGGAAACGGGCTTTATCCTCCCCAATTGCCGTGACGGTTCCAGGAGAGGCCTCCCGAGCACATCCCAGGACAAGGGACCACTTTCCCGGCCGGTGACCCGCGGGAACTGTCAGCGATCCAGAGCGCGCCTTACCTTGAGGAGCGAGTGTCAGTTGATGGATGGAGAGCGGAGGCCGGTGACCCGCGGGAACTGTCAGCGGGCCAGAGCGCGCCTTACCACAGCCGACGCTATGCGCTACCTCGAAGACAACCTTCTTTCCCTCGGACTCAACACGTGAGGGGGGCGAGACCATAAGTGCGGTGGTATGTTTGTGCGCCCAAGTGAAAGCCCTAGCCCCCCTCCTTCCCCTCCGGCGTGGGCGTCCTCACCCTAGGGAGTGTGGACAAGAGGATATAAAAATCGACAGGCAGTACGGAAGAAGGACGCTTAGGACGACATCGTTCGCCAAGGGGGCCTTCAGCGCCGAAGCCCGACGGCGTGCAGCTTCTGCCAGCAACCGTTCGAGCTCAACTCCGGAACCGCTCCATCGTCCCCATGAAGTCGTCGGCACGTAAGCTCGGACGCCCCAGCCTCTGATGTATAATCTTAATCATGTGTAATTATTGAATATATCTGTTTGTTTAAACTGAGTCATACGGTGTCTCTTTGCCTCTCCGTCCCGTGTGGACCTGCGCATTATGGGCGGTCATCACAGCAAAGAGTGAAGACACCAAAATCACAGAAGCGAAGGCCAACTGGTGTCCCCACTCGCGGGTTAGATTATATGCACTGCCGCAGTCGAAGTCACCAATTCAACCACTGTAGCAAAAGAGAGAAATTAATTCCTTTGTTTTTCGAGTTGTTCTTCCAGATAAGCCAAACGAAGGGGTGTAATCGCACTGGGCACTCCGATGCACCGGAGCAGCGGAGCGCTGAGCAGTTCAGTCCAGCGAGCTAGCAGCGCACGCCTTCGCCCGCTTATAGTTCGAAACTCCGACGGTAACTTTGACATACTGTCGTCCCTCACTGAGAAAAATAGGTTCGCCTTCTCGCAAGACGCTGAATCTGAATGCGGCTGGCGACATATGCACAGCGTGGCCACCGGCCGTTTTCGTGGGGAATAAGATCAGAAATATTTTTAGTGAGGATGTCGACCCTTCCGGGGGGCGGCTAAATTGCGTCTGGTCAGGGCACGCACCGTTGCGGAATGTTTCTATTGATGATTTTCACGGCCTACAGGGGGCGTTCTAGTTCATCCAATATGTCGGTGTTATACCCCTGTCACACGGGCACGCTAAAGGCACTTTGAACTAATGCTCCTTTACGCTCCCAAAGGAGCACTACTTTAATGGAGTTCGTCCGTGCTACACGGTCGCGGAACGACCTTCGCAAGAACTTTTTAGCGCCCTCATCGGCGAAAAGCGTTATTAAAATTGCTAACCTCACTGCACATGTAAATACAGAAATGTCAATTTTTAGTAAATTAGTTTTATAACCGTATTATGTTAAAGCAACGCAATTTTAACTGCAATAATGACATGATTTTCCAAGTACAGAGCATAACATACAGTGCTGGCCACACTGAGCCGTGCATGGCTACCGTGACGCTCGTATATCTGGAGCGAGAGTATGGCGTGGTGAGACTGCCACAAAACAAATGATCTTATATTTTAAAACACCACTAATCTTATGAAGTGAATTTATAAAATTAAAATTGAACGTTTCTTTTCCCAATTTATTTATGCTGTTAACTCGCTGGGAGAGAGAGTACTCCCTTGAAGCCTCAAAGGACGAACTCGAGCTGCCTTGTTTCGAAGCTCCTTTGAGCTAGGTGTCCTTTGGCGCGTCCGTGTGGCAGCGCGCGTTCGTCCTTAGAGTAATGGAGCATTAGTTCAAAGTACCTTTACAGTGTCCGTGTGACAGGGGTATTAAAGGGTCTCTGAAGAGGGTGCTTGAGGTTGGCTATAATACGCTTGATTATGTACCGTACAGGCCACCGAGTGTTCATGCCGCGCACAGGGCCTCAAAAGCGAACCGATCATTTACAATATATTTTTAAAAATTCGCGCTTCCCCGCCTCGCGGCGACCTGCGGTGCCGAGTTTTCGCCTTAATTCGCGCGCAACGCGTCACGCAGCGCTTGTTACGTCAACAGCGGAGGGCTGTCATTGGTTCTCCGTGACGTCTCTTTCTGGCATCACGCAGCTACCACGGCCGCGGCTGCAAATTTCGCCCCCTCCTCCCGCGCGCGTCGGCAGCCGGCGGAGGGACCGACGATTGGGTGGGGCCGACGGAGGAGCGCGGACATTTTAGCGTGCAAAAAGAGGCGAGAGCAGAGAGAAAGGCGCGAAGAGAAAAAAAAAATAGATTCCCGCCGCGGTGGCAGTGGTCGGGGCGCTCTGCTAGTGAGCCGGAGTTCCCGGGTTCGAACCCGACCGCGGTGGCCGCGTTTCGATGGAGTCGAAAGGCAAAAGGCACCCTTGTACTGTGCGATGTCAGTGGGCGTTAAAGATCCCCAGGTGGTCGAAATTATTCCGGAGCTCTCCACTACGGCACCTCTTTCTGCCTTTCTTCTAAATTCAAATTTTGACTACAGATAACTCTGCTTCCCCAAAACACACTAAAAAATTTCTTGCTGGAAGATGTTTGTGAAGCAGCGTCCTTTAACATCCTAGGCATACCGAACCTTTATTCGGAACCCTTTCGAGAACCCCTAAAAGAAGCGAGCTTTTTGAGTTGCACGAATGACTCGGGTTGTTTGGCTCACGGTGGCAAATGGCTATGAGCCAAACAATGTCAGAAATCAAGCCAAAACTATGTAATAACGTAAAAATATTCCCCAATACTGCTACATCTAGTATAGCGATTGTGTAATGCTCAACGAAAATTATGCAAATACTTTCTACATCTTGCTACTCCCATATATTATATTCGAATACTCAAAATCAATATAGTTTATGTCATAGCTCTAACTATTTTGTTTTTTTATTGTTATTACTTATATAGATGTACATTTATGTTGATTGCTATTTTAACAAGGCAATAAGTGTAAGTGCAAGAGTTCAGTAAATGCCCTCGAGCCTGGCCCTACCTCGGCAGCTAGCGCTGCAGTAGATCAACTTTCTTCTTTTTCTACGATGCCATTTTTTTTTCTGTTGCCTCGTGCCTCATTATTTAAATTATATTCATCCCGTTGTGCCATAAGCGGAGTGGGTAGGGCAATTTTTATTTTTTATTGGGCTGCCCACCATCTAACGACTGGTTGCTCGCAGGTTTAAAGAAAAAAAAACGAGAAACAAGTAAGAAACTGCTGGAGCTGCTGGCTGGAGTTTCAAAAGTCCAGCGTGTGAGCTTATAGCAATAGACGATCGACACGCTTCGGAGAGAATGTAAGCCCAATGACGTCGACGGAGAAGACTTGTGCAGCGGTTAAATGACAAAATTGGAATCAGTTTTATGCGTACAGCCTATAAAGGCATAATCAAAACCAAGCGAGTGTTTATGCTGCTCCCGCAGAAAACAAGCGAGCTAAATCAACCAGGAACGCCACGGACAAGAGCGCAAAGACCCATTTGGGCTCCCACGGCTCTTTGCGCTCTTGTCCATGTCGTTCCTTCCAAGTGTCCTGGTGTTTCTGTGCGCTGATTGACGGTGGAAAAAAATGAAGTAATGCAATCAGCATGCGATATTTCTGATTGACGCAGCGGGATCTGCGCAATTCTCCATTTTACTTCTCTTCATTACTTTCTTTTTTCCAGTTTCTTCCTCTTCACTAACTTTCTCTCCACTTTTTCCGAGTCTGCACAGGAACGACAACAATACCGGGGTTTTGAGAAATGACACTACGTACTTTGCTGGCGCAGTAAAAGTTCGGCAGTCATTGTCGCTTGAGCTTCCACTTAGGGAGCTGTGCCCTCTGGTGTTAAATCGTACGCATGAATGTTAATGCGAGAGCATTAAGGTTCCCGTTACGCAGAAAATCCGGCGTCATCGGCATTGTGAGCGATAACTAGGGAGGCGTGTACCAGGCGGCCACCCGCGAAGAAGCACCTAGGTCACGCGACCTTGTGGCGTCACCACAACCAGCCCATAGGATTGTGAGAAAGCTGATCACCCTAGCAGGTAGCAGTTAAATTAATGATTGGTCGCAAGAGGTTGCTCGGGAAGAGCAGCTGTGGTCGCACAGGACCCACAGGTGGCAGCACCTGCCATCGCAGGGCAGTGGCTCATCACTTAACCTCTGCATCATTACGCAAGGAGTGGTATGAGAACTCCCAGGGACTCAGGAATGTAAAGTCGAGAGTGACCAATTCTCCATATATGGGCACTAACTTATTAACGCTGTCTCGTCATACCCTTAAGGTGGAACAAGTGTGAACCCTTAAATTTTTATTAACCACATGCGACTACAAATATGTTCTTTTTCTTGGCTTGTGTAAAGATGAAAAGTATAAATAATGAGATCGCCTTTTTGCGCGAATCGTTTTCTCGCAGCAACCGCGCCTTGTGGCCCAATATGTACGGCCGCTACATTACAATTTTTTTAGTCCGGTTCTATTCTATTCTAACCATCCCGCGAGGACTCAGAATGAGGGCGGGAGAAAAAAATTAACAAAATGGAATTCCAATGACATTTTTAGAACACCCCCGGTAAATAACAAAGCACACATCATTTCATTTCTTCATTTGTCCATAAATATCCCGGAAAGGTCCCTCGGCTAAAACCTGTTGGAACAGCTCGACAAGATCGAGAGACGCGATCACCTGCAATATTGACATCTCACTCAAAATCACAACAGCAAAGCAATAACAGCACGCGCAAAACTGTTGACGCTTGAAATGCGCTCGTTTAGTCACGTGTGCTCAGCAATGTTTGAGAGCGAACAGCACCTCGTACTTCTTCATGGTCCTATAGCCCGAGCAAATCATTCTTTTACAGATATGCTTGGTGCCTGACACGAACGGCGTGGCGTGCTCACGGTGCGTACGCTAACCTTCTGGATAACAGTTTCGGCATCGCTTGCTTATGCTGCATACGGTCTGGACGCCGGACAGTGTGGCTTGTGTCCCGAAGTGCCTAGTATGTGCGGGCGAATAAGCGTATATATGTCATTATGAAATGCTTGCGGAACTTCCTGCCTCTCATGACGGGACGCCAAACGCGAAGCAGAAATTTTGCATAAATATATTTACTTTTGTATAAATATAAAGCATGCGCTTGCAATATATTGTAAGCAAATCTTTTTCTTTGATGGCTTCCATGTCCGGCACCACGCTTTTTTTTTTTTGCGTTTCAAGAACTAATGTTATCTTCGAGACCACTGCCGCTTACATGTATAGAATGGGTCAAGAGCTCAAACTCTCAAATCTGCACCCGGACAGCAGCACTGAGCTTTTCCGAGCCACAGCATACGTTGCACCAAACCTACGGCGCAGTGAGCAAATGCGTTCTTTCAGGACCAGTGCACTCGTTAATTCTGGCGAGGGGTGCACCTTCACTTGAGCACGTACCTGTCGCCGAATCTCGGGAAGTGTGCGGGCCCAGTAGCAAGCTGCTTCAACAAGGCTCCACGTTTCGCAGATTGGTACAACAGTGCTTCACACCTCCGTTCGTGGCGTCTACGCGTGCAGGTTGTGGCTTGGGAGAGAAGCGTTTAATCCCTTAATCGCGACGGCAGCGAAATGCAGAAACGTCCAGGAAAAACTCGCGGTATTTCTTTGACAGAAGTCTCCCGCGCTGCCCATAATTTCTGCCCTCCAAAACCCGATTTCTGTAACCTGTACGCTGTTGCAGGATACAAGTTACAGGCAAGAAGCGTGTACACAATTTTTTGCGCTTTTCTGATACCTGAATGCACAGCTCTTGCACTGCGCACGAAGATACTGCCACTCCAAAGCGTATTGCGTGGTCAGCCTTAATCACTTTTTCGTGCTCTAAAATAAACACGTCGAATTTGTGACTCACTCTAATGTCGTGCGTAGGTTGGTTCCTGCAGTAGCGGAGAGCAGCGGCTGCCCGATCCCCTCAAGGGCAGTCATATTGGATAACCAGTAGCGTCCCCTATAGCCTGTGAAAGTTGCGAATAAGTACATAGCTATGGCAATTCTTTTTTTTTTTCTCACAGTCAGGCAGTTTTTTCAAAATTTATTTTCATGTCCCACTTTGCATGCCAGGCACCAATAGCTTTAAAAGAATTGTTTAAAGATTTTTCACAGAGCTGAACGAAATGCAGTCATCGCCCAAGGATCTCTTATCTACCTGGGAAGCACGTCATTTTTCATATCGCTAATTTATTTTACAAAAATAAAACAGGCCCGAAAAACCGCCCCTGCACGCGGTACTGCTCTGGTAAACACAGCGAACGTAGTTGATAGGTTTCGGGATATTTTGACCAACTCATTCCTGTTGTGCAGATAAGCTTGAACCCAACGGATTATTTCAAAATCAACACCACGATCATGCAACTTTTCGATTTCTTACACACGGCACACTCTGTTGATTAGTCTAGAAATGTGCACACTTTTAATAAGTCTATTGCAGCCATGCTAATTTGTTGCCTGAAATCAATCGCCGCAGAAAGATGCGCAGACTTTCAAGCAGCAGAGTTATCATCGAGAGGCCGTTCCTGAATCCACGCTGTTAGGAGAATGTGTTAAAGCACTTGAAACTGGTTTTTGTGTGAGAGCCCTGCATCATGCGGCATCGGTTAAGTGACTCCAGTTATATATACGCAGCGACTTTTTGAGTGGCGACCGGTGGGGTTTATCATCACGGCTGTCCGGAGCTTTCTCAGAGCCTTTGAACTGCGGCATCATCACGGCTCATCCAAGAGCGGCATCATCGCCGCTCGTCAGGCAACTATTTCTTCTAGTGACTCTCGGCCAAAGAGAGACAGCACAGGTGCATGCAATGGAATCGACTCACCGCAAACCGCTGTTATTTGCGCAGCTACTCGCCCTAGCCTACTGTTCCCGTCCCTGCGGAGCAGACAACTGGGCTACCGAGGAAACACCTGTGCCCCTGTGTGTGTGTGTATATATATATATATATATATATATATATATATATATATATATATATATATATATATATATATATATATATATATATATATATATATATATATATATATATATATATATACACACACACACACAGGACGACGTGACTGGACTGCGGCTTCGCTTTCCAGAGGCCTCAACTTCGACTCTTGAACCGCCATCCGCCCACCTGTGGAAGCGGCTTCTTCGCTACTGCGCACTCTCAGATGATGACCACGCACTTTCGGCTTATCATCCCAGCGACAACTGCCCTGCATAAATCACCGCATCATCCTCACGCCCTTCAGTGAGCTTGGCAGCCCGGGCGCGATGACATCAACTCAACGCACACCGCTGTTCTTTGCGCAGGTAACGAACCATTGTTCTTTATTCACTAAGCGGGCACACGCTACCGCGGTCTTGTACAGTGCTGCCACGCCCACATGCGGCGTTTGTCATTGCTTGTGATTGTGCGCGCGTCGTACAAGCACTTCTGCAACAGTGTGGTGACGTCGAGCTAAACCAAGGGCCTAACACGCACGCCTCTGCCAGTGACGACCACTCCGCTCTTTTAGAACCCTTGATTGAACTAAAAACCGGACAGGCAACATTAATGGACGAAGTTAGAAGTATTCACGAAAAGCATACCAAAAACGATAAAATGCTGCAGGGTATTAAAGAAAGGCCAAGCAATCTCTGGCGGCGATCGAAGCAGATATAAAGAGTGTTCAGATGCTTCCAGAGGCAAACGCGTGTCAGGTTGAGCATTTAAGTGCTCGTGCAGATGATGGCGAAGATCGAGCGCGACGAAAAAAAGCCTTATGTTTTACGGGGTGGACGATGAGTATGGCGAAATGTGGGTGAACTGTGGGGAAAAAGTAACTGCCTTTTCTAAGGAACATCGGAAACTGCTCATTGAAGAGAGGGACATAGCATGCCCACAGGCTTGCTTCCTTCGGGCCAAACAAAATTCCACTAAAATTAGCCCATTTTAAAGGCAAAGAAAACCTGCTCGCTACTAGCAGGGACAATAAACACTCCGAACTTTATGTTCCTCAAGACCTTTCACCGGCCACACGCATATACCACGGAAAAACCTGACCGAACTTTTCTTTTAAAAAAGCAAAAACTTCCGCAGCACTCTTCGCCACAACGAACTAGTATCAGAAAAGAATACACACATTTACGACCCGATCAGCAAACAAGTTGTTCTTCGTACCCCACGGCAGTCAGGTAGTACCAGCCATGACGATGCCAAGAATCCCCTCTCCTTCCTTTTCACTAACATAAAAATCATGTTCCCGAAACGCCATACCCTAGCCAACCTAATTGACTCATCAGATAATAATGCGATAGTACTTACTAAGATATGGCTGAATTCATTCATATAGATTACGCAAAATGTTTCCCTCCCAGGAAGACTTCAAAATGTTTCGTGCCGACCGTGAGGACAGACCCTGCGGCGGCTGGGTTCTCATCGCTACTCATACTGATGTGAACTGCTACCGAGTAACCATTCCTATACTTCTTTAGAAATCTTGCTCCTATGCTGTAGAGCCCCCCCCCCCCCCCCCCCCCTATCATCGGGGTGCATTTGCAGTGTGCGCAATGTGGTGGTGCCAGAATGCACCCCCATGCTAAAAAACACCAAAGTAATAGGTCGGGCCAGAAGTCGGTGGGAGCCCGAAATTATCGAATCTTTCGCTATGCATGTTGCCCCAGATAAGCAATGCGTCAGCTCCCCCTCAGTGATGTTAGGGAGAACTGAAACTACCTCAAGAATATTAATCTTTGGCTGTTGTAAAGGCACGTGTTGATCGTTTTTATTTTTTATACATTTTTTCCCTTAATATCGCTCTTGTCAGCGCCGTGCGCTCTTCCCTCTTCTGCGTATGATTTGACGTTAATATGTGTATATAGTCATGTTTCTTCAGGGAATAAACAGTTGTTAGAAAGCGCCTTGTCTTGTGTGTTCGCCCCTTTCCGTATTTTGATAGCGCTCACCAATATATTCAACGATGCATTTCCAACTAGCCCCAGTTGTAGCTCTTTTGGTAATTTCTGTCTGTTGATTTCTGCGCGCATTCTGTCGACCACCAAAATTGGCCAGCGTTTAGATCTAAAATGCATGAACTAATTGATTTTTATGTCCCGACCATAAATATTAGCGAGCGAAGTTCCTCCCGCTGGTTTAATAACCCTGCTCTTAAACGACTTTAAAAAAATTTGGCTGTGGGTTTGCTCAGGTAATCCATGATATACAAAGCGAAAGCTGTCGGCGTTCATTGTGTTCATTTGCGTTAGCGTTGACAACTGTCTAGACTCTGATAATTTTGAGGAAAGGAAGGGCGCACAACTGGCTCCCTGGACAGCGGACACCTCAGTCGCGCTTTGAGGTACGTGGCGGGGGTGAGAGAGAGAGAGAGAGAAGTGGGCTGCGTGCATTAGCGGTGACAACGTTGTGGCAGACACGCGGCACTGCAGCAATAGGCCGCAGAGTTCACTGGATGACCATCGTCTCGCGACCAACCATTAAGTTAACTGCCACCTGCCACGGTGGCAGGGTGGGCGCGCTGCCTATCCAGTGTGCAGAACCACTCAACGTTACAGACGCTAAGCCGCGTCTTCTTGCCCGATACACCACAGTTTCCACACTCAAACCAGGTTCAGCAGACGTTAAACCGCAGCTAATTATTTTAACCACCCGAGGCTCGGCTAAATCACGTGATCGGGCAGCAGCCGCTCCGCGGCTCTGGAGCCCCGGCGCAGCGACGACGAAGACTCGGCTCGGCGGCGAAGTCACGTGATGCGTTGCTATGGCAGCGGCGCCACGTGGTTGTGACGTCACGTTTCTCGGAGCCGAGTTTGCTCGCTCCTGCTAAGCGTGCTAAGTTTTCGCTTTAAAAATTGCGAAAGACGGCTACGATTCTCCCTAATGCGAAATTTGTTCACAGCTCTGTCGATGTCTCAGGCTCTGTAGGCGCATCGTTTTGCTTTGCTGGGTCGTCGGCACGTCTGGCGACGATACTAGTTCCATAGTAATATTTGTTGAAAAAAGCGACGATGTGCAATGGAGAGCGCGCGAGAATGTGCAAGTTATTTAGATTACAATATTAGTAGAATAACACGACGACGTGCAATGCACAGCGCGAGAGTGTGGCAGTTAAGCACGAGGCGTGACCGGTTGCAGTGGTGGCATAATGTCTAATGGACTTTCATTACAAGGGGCATGGCAACTACGATATTTTATTGATGTGTATATTCATGCAATAAAGAAAAAAAAGCAGTGGTAGCGTAGTGCTCTCGTGCAGTGGCCATCGAGGCTGATCTGTTCGTGCCGCCGCGGGTTCGAAACCGCCTCGCGGCAACGTTTATTTTATTTCTGAAGGTATCTGAGAAGAATAAATGGTCAAAGGTCAAAGCTTCAGACAACCATCGGTTTTTTCAGGATTTCTAGCGAAGTAGCGCTTTCGCACTAAAAAATTGACAAACGATGAAAGAATGCTTAACGAATGAGCACCGCACACTTAAGGACTTTTTTAACGAATTTTTTTTTTACTATTCGTCTTCAAAACGAGATTTGATCCCGTGCGGGTCACTGCGTCTGCTGTCGCTTTTTAGTTACCAGGGCAGACAAATACGAAGCTGCTCGCGGCACGTGGTTGACCCGTGACATGCCGTGCTTGCTAGGAATAACTCGTCCGCGTGACGGTCAGCAACTCTAGCAGCTTCTTGTCACCTCACCAGCCGGAAACACGCTCACCCTCGTCTCCGGCGAGCGGGAGAGGAGGAGGGAAGAACACAGCGAAGCGAGAGAAATCGCGGGGAGTGCGCGACAGGTGCCTGCGACAGGGCGTTCCGCGCGAAGGCGCCGCCTCACTGTTGACTCAGGCCGCGACGTGTGTGCGCTCGACCCGGTGGCCGGTGCCAGCGGAACGCAATCCGAGAGCGCCCTTTTACGAGCTAATGACGGCCACTATCAGCGCTGCGCCGGCTATCGACGGGATCAAAACAAACATCGCGCGCTCCTGGACGTCCTGCGCTGTGCGGCCTCGGACAAGATAACGGGACCCGGCTGCTCCGGCACGGCTAAGCTCTGCGCGACGCCGTGCACGCGAGATAAGCGCAGGTTGAACCACGGCGCTTTTGGGACGCGCCGGATACGCCGCGGCACGACGGACGAAGCCCGCCCTTGTCCCGCTCACTCTCTTAGTCTTCTTTTTTTCTCTTCATCTTAAAACCGCGACGTCACGTGAGTCTAGTCGGCGGCTACGGCTCCTGGGCGCCCGAATTCATGGAACTTCGCCAAGAAGAAGTGTCCGCCAGCTCTGAAGCATAAACGGAACTTCGTCACCGCCATTGTGTGTCTTACGGGTGCAGTGGAGTATGATGGGTCCTGCAGACCTGTCTCATTGGGGCCCGTGTCGCCTGCGTTGGAACAAAGGACGTAGTGTTACCCGACCCTCCGTCACTCGCGTACTGAGTTATTTTTTTGTTCTTGTTTATTTGGTTTCATAGTCATACGAAACAGCTGAGAGATAAACGGACAACAGTTCGCTTGGTAAATATTGATCAAACGCAGTGCAACTGTAGTAACTACGTAAATAAAGATATGGGTCTGCTCAGGATCAGTCTTGACACCGCCTTGTAACGAGTGCGAAGTCATGCACTCTTTGGAGCCAGACCAACGACCGCTGGTGTTTTAACCGCCGAGTGCGGTGCCCCGCTCTCAACTCGCTGGCCGAGTTCGTACAGGCCGAAGCCGTCCATGCTACTAGGAGTAGCAACTGCGAGAATGAGCAATTGAGGCCCAATAAAACCACTCGCCATCGATCGCCTTCGAAGCAGTTCATCCCCGGAGCGAGCTTTTCCGCATTAACGATCACACTGCGGTAAAGCACGCTTGCGGTACCCGAACCGAACCGCTATAGGGGGAAAAAAAAAAAAAAAGCGACCTCTGCTCTGAACAAGAGCAGGCTGACGAAGGAGGCATAGTTCTTCGCTTTATCGTGTCGGCAGTCCTAAGGCTAATCATCGTAAAAGCCGCTGTCACTGCTCCGAGAGCGACAGGTGTGCTACTCAGAGCTGCCGTGTTCCTTATCCGAACGTCACTTTTGGGGCTCCTAACGTTGGCGTTTACGCAGATAACGATGAAATACAACACTCCGTCTGAGGCAGTTTATCGGCGTCCCAACCAGCAACGAGAAGAGCCCATCGCAAATCGCTTTTATATGAGTCCTTTTCGAAGGTGTGCAATCGGCGCTCTCTTTCTTTTCTTGCTTTTTTTTTTATTGACACTGCGAATAACTGACCAATGACCGTATAACGCTGCTTTCATTTTATTCCATTCGTCTTTGTTACCCTTGCCTTATGGCAGGTATGTTTCCTTCAAAAGCCCCATGTTAGACTGACTTTCACTGGTTCGAAGTTAGTTTAAATTATTCACTTGCACTATACGCCAGCATTCAGAAGCATTAAGGATCGATTTTTTATACTTTCAGGTAGCTTATGTGTTTAGTCGACGCGTACCTGTCCTTAATTGACATTCGAGTTTTTGATAACAGCACTTGACAACTATTGTATCTTCGGCGAGAGTAAATCTGGTTTCCCCACGCTAGCAAGATGTTTTACGCAACAAAACTACGCTGAACCTCACTTTTTCGACGACAAAGTTTGAAATGGGACCCCACCTCCCCCTCAACCGCCATGTCCAACAGTGAACCATAAATCTACCCTTGAAATTACGTTGCTCCTATAGTGCACACTGTATCGGCATACCTTAAAACGTTATTTCACAAGATAAGTTTGATTGCGTCTGCTTCCAGCTACAATGTATTCAAACGCGAGAAACAATGATTCATGAGTTTACATTCCGGATGTAATCTGGTCGCTCCGAACATGTCCACTCTAGCACTGCCTACACAGATGATAACGCGCTCTTGATGACGAAAAACCACGGACTATACGAAACCAACGTTCCTTGCAGTTCATGTACTTCTGCATAAGCAATGCACCCGCAGATAGAGCAATATTAGCATAGCTCCTTGATCCTCGAGCTTGATGTGACCCCGAGATTTAGTGAAACTTTCTCGAAAACAATGCTAACCTTTTCTGCGACGATTAAATTGCTAAGAAAATGACTAATTAATCGGATCGGACACACAGGGCAGCTCGCATGAGTAAGAATATATAAGTTCATGCCAGTGTCGTGACACTCTTGTAGCAAAGTGAGGATGCGCGTCAGCCATCAGGGACTTGTAAACAAGCGATCATTACGAAACCTGCCAAAGTACGTCTTCATGCATCGCCTGAGTTTCGTTCTTTAACAGCTGGTGTCTCCGCTGTTGAGGCAGCCCTGCAAAAACGCCTCTCAGGAATTACTCAGGGCCTTTCAGGAACCAAACTGGCGTGCGAACACATTAACCCCGTGAAGCCGTTTCTAGTTCATAGCTTAGTAGAGAGAACTGGCAACTAATGGGACATACGCTATCCTTTTTCCTCTTTTGTATAGTTTAAATGTCGACTATTCGCACCACATGCCGGCAAGGTACATCACTATACAGCTCTAATCTTTGCGCAGCATGTGAAAATAAGAGAAGGTATTGTCAACAATGCCCTATCGCGCAGTGCGGACTCAAATGTGCGGTGACCCGTTTAATGCAGCAAAAGTCCGGGTTTGCTCAGTCGCCGATAGTGTCGAAACATCTATAAAACGAATAACACATTTTAAGCCGCGAACACCGCACATAACAATGTTAGTTCCCATGGCGCTATAGTAACCTTTGGTATAATAATACATTAGCACACTATAAATTATGCACAGGAGGTGGCTTAAAAATTATGTACTCATTACATTTATCTTTAACTTTATGCACTAACTTCCATGACAAAAATCTGTCGATGGACGTCAGACAATAGCGGTTTTGCAGGAAATGCGGTAAGGTGCACGCAGTGCTAAAATACCGCGAACACACACTGTGCCGAGTCCCGTCGACGAGCGAGGGTTCTCCACCTACCACGTATCAATAACGACTGCTCGACGAGCATGTGCGCAAATGGGGCGTAGCGGGGCGAACCTCACCTCGTCCAGCTCAGTGTGCCGTGCCCGTACGCGACGCCGAAACGGCCGTGGCGAGCGAAGCCATCGGAGCTGCGTGAGACTCGCGTGAGTGCGCCGTCCTGGACTGATTTAGAGGCTCTCCGTAATGAGGGCTGGAAAAAAGGCGCCTCAATGACTTAACTACCGCGAGGGGAGGGGAGGCGGACGGGATTACTCTCTTGACAATGCACGTAAGTGTGTATGGTAAAGCAATAAACGCGTGCCTCTTCGATACACAGCGCCGGTCGGCCGACCGCCGTGGCTGGCCTGCTGTGTGACGGGCCCCCGTCGTTCATCGTGGACGGTTATGCGACCGCGAGCTGGGCGTCGCGTTCTCTAACGGGCCGCGCTATGGTGTCGGCCAAAGGCTTCCTCGCCCTTCATTCCCCCTCCTTCCCTTTATTTTGTTCTGTTTTCCAGGCTGTGCCGTAAATCAAGAGCGGAAACGGGCAAGCGCGCGGCCGCCCTCCCCCATCGGGGCGGTGCGGCCCCGTGGGCGGGGGGCGGCGTCCAATGGGCCGCGCAGCGTCGCCGCGGCGCACGAGCCAGACCGCACCATGTTCCCGTCGCGGCAGGAAGCGGGTCCCGCGGCGGCAGCCTTCCAGTACGCCTGCTACCCGTCGCCGCCCTCGCCGCCGCCCCAGTACGCCGCCGGGTTCGCGGCCGGAGCGGCCGTGCCTGGCGGCGGGCTCGTCATGGATGCTGCGGACCCGGGTTGCTGGGGGGGCGCCTACCGTTACGACGACTGGGCGCTGCAGCCGCAGCCCCCGCAGACGGCGTCGTTCGCGCCAGCGGCGTACGCGGGCTACGGCGCCGAGCTGGCCGCGGCCACCAGCCCCGACTCCGGCCTGGCACCTTCCGACCTGAGCGGGACGCCGTCGCCGGGCCTCCAACAGGCGGCGGCCAACGTGGTGGCCAGGCCGACGCCGGCGCGCTCTCCCTTCGAATGGATGATGAAGCCCTCGTACCAGGTCCAACCGAACCCCGGTGAGCCTCCGGTCGCGCCACACGAAGACTGTGCTTACTACAAGCGTGCACCTGTTACCTGTTGGATGGATACGGCTGAACCCTTTAAATCGGGCGGTGGCTCAAGCCACCTAGCCATGACTTATGAAATTTTACTCTTGTCTTGCTTTTAGCCACCAATCGTATAACATTCGCTTGGTTACTTCTACCCGCTTGAAATCGACTTTCCCTTCACTGTCCTTAAACCCCAGTACCTTGGGTAAATCAGCCCCTGCTTTCCACTGTAGGGTGAAGCCTGTTACAGAAAAGTATCAAGTGGTCAGCCGTTTCCTCCTCCTCTCCGCACCCAACGCACAAAGTGTCTATCTCCTGGTACCTGACTCTATGCGTCTTAGTCCGCAAAACTCCAGTCCTGGCCTCAAACAACAAAGAGCTTCCCATACAATTATCATAGATATTTTCTTTGGCAATTTCCTGCTTAAAGATCCTGTATGTTTCCAGTGCCGATTTCGTCAGCATCCCTGTTTTCCACAGGTATATAAGCATATATAAGCAGGCGCCACCTCACGGTCGGGATTGCAACTAAGAGCAGGAGGCACTTTTTCATTCATGCCTCGACTGCGAGCGCGATGTACCCTTCCAGGAGGCGCATCAAGTGAAGACTTGTATCTGTGCACTAGGACCGTAATTAAACGAGAATGGCGGGGAATAACCTAATAAGCATACCACGGCGCTGTGGTTTGCTGCGCTATGCTCATCGACGACGCGAAAAGCCACGTGTGGGATACTTTCGAGCGTACTTCTCACGCCTCCTTGCGCTAAGCTGGGTTATCGGATGTTATTGCGGCCGGCTGGGATTAATGCTTCCCACTTCATTCGTAGTTATAAGCTATTGAGAATGACCTCGGCTGAAAGCTGTGCACAGCTCGATTGACAGGGCGCACGGTAGACACTTTGCAGGGTAGCGGGGCGGGAACGCGTGATTTATAGAAAGCAGGCAGGTGAGACAGTCATAAATAACGTCTCAGCAGTAAACGGGACTCGTAAAGGTGGAGGGCGGTCATTAAACCTTAACGATGCGTCATTTGGAAAGGCACATACAGTTCTTGCTGTAGGATATCAGCAGTAAACTTCTGGTCGTGTTTTGTGCGGTATACTCTAGGCTTTTTCAAACCATGCAGTGGCTGAAACGAGGTGAAAGCTCGAACTCCGCACGAAGCAGTTACTTCCCAGTCACCGAAACGCTGTACGGAATAAATGAAGAAACGAGATGAACTTGAACTGCTCACATTCTGACCATTCATTGCGAGATAACACGACGGTATAGGAAAAATTGCCCTGCCCTCTGAATAACGAGTTCTGAGGCAAGCCAGGTCTTGTATGCTATATTTATCCTTTTAAGTGATTTCTCATCTCTTCCGCTGCTGTTGTTGGTTCTGTAACCATATACTAATGGTTTGATCAACGTATTATTACCTCATGGCTACACAGGAGTGAAGAAGCTTCAAATCATAGCGCACTTACATTAAATATTGAAATCTTACTCATTTAGCCCAAAGCTTTAGTAGATAAGCTGACTGCTACGCAATTTGCGTCAATACAACGAGCTAAAGACAAGACCGCTCAAGAGTCAAAACACGAGAGCAGAAACTTACAATGCCTTGCCGATAGCCAGGTTGACCAGGTTATTGGCAGCTCCCTGATCTGCTAATTAACCACCAGATGATCATCGTCAGCCTTACTACGCCCACTGCAGAGCAAAGGCCTCTCCTATATCTCTCCAATAAACCGCCAGATGGTGGCTGTTAATTGGACATGCCCCGGCTGCAATTCGGAGTTAGTAATTTTGAGTCACAATGAAGTTTGATTCGGAGTTTTATTGATTGATAACTCTGAATTAATTAAAGAATTCTACTTTTAAACGGTCTCAGTCGTTTGCGTCCCAAGCAGCGACGGGCAGGTCACTTAGTATGCTATGGCGCAAGCGCGATCTTTGCCCCAAAGACGAAGCTTCGCCTTATGCAGTCTGGTTTGCGTCGGTGTGATGGGAACGTTTGTGTCACTTCTTTTAAGCAGCCACTGACACCTGGCGGCGGTTTAAAGGCGCCAAACTATCTCACGAGTAGCCTCGCGATGTCTGGTAACTAGTGGGCCTTCGTCGGTGTCTCGGCAACGACTTTCATTACGTGTGGGGCGTCACTCAGTGTGCATACCCCACGGCAGGATTCGCGATGTGGCACTGCGATTTGTGTGATATTTTACGATGTACGACAAGAAACAAGGCAAACGGGAACTGTACTGAACTTGGACGCTCGATATTCCAACACTAACCTTCACCCTTTGCGCTTCCCCACCTATAGCGCTTGTCTTTCGTGAGCCAATGTCTTCGTGCAAAAGCCCGAGGGCCGACATAAGCACTTATATACGTCAACGTGTTTGGGTGCACAATTTGATTGCGATATGACATGAGGCCAAACTTCAAACCGTTTACCTGTGCGGCATTCTTCTTGCTTCTGTCTGCAGTGTGGGGCTGCGTTCGCACGGACAGCGCAAAGCGTGCTGTGCCTTTAAACATAACCGCATTAGCCTATAAAGTATACATATGTGTTATAACTTGCAACCAAAGACGTTGTGGTAAGGGTTCGCCATCTCAAAGCGACAATAGGGGACGCGATGGTGTACGGCTTCTAATTAATTTCGACCACTTGGTCGACGTGCGCTGACATCGTACACAGTACACGGGAGGAAGTCTTGTGTTTCGCCTCCGTAGAAACGCGGGGCCGCGAAAAGAGCAGCCACCAATGACTTGAGATACCCTTCGGCGCGAGACCGTCGCAAACTCGTTTCAACAGAATTTTTGATATCGCCCGATTTCAAAAGCTATTGTTTCAACACCTATCGCAAGACGTATACATGCACTTTCTGCACTAAAAGGTGCGAGGGAGGGGGCGGAAAGATTAAGGGACCACACGTATATATAATAGACAGCATGTGGTAAGTATGATTTTGCTACACAGCGGAGGAAACGCGAGCAAACGAGAAAAAAGGAGGAAGGGCCTGGCAAGAAGACTTTCGCCTCTCTCGAAGAGTCCTGCGCACTCTCATGCAGGCAGCGTTCGTGCGCCTTCCATTTCTACCTGTTGGAAATGGAGGGGTCTTTATTCTTCACGTTTTAATTGGAAACGAAGATTTCGGTCTTCATTTCGAAACGCTTAATTCAACTTAGAGTTCAAACGAGTTGTTTGCTGGCACCTGTTGCATGTCCTGGCAGAGTATGACATTTTTTGTCGGCTCTTTATTCTTTTAAGTATAGTGGGCACTGCCGCAGTTCATACCAACGCGCAACCAGCAGGTTAATATACAAGCACCGCATGAAAACCCGTATAGTTTGTTGAACCTCGTCGTAAGTGATTATAGAGTCGGGCCGAAAGCGTGGAAAACGCAGTCATGGCTGCGACACGATACAGCGGCTACATTTAGCCACGGCAGCCGCGATGCTCTTCAACCTCTGGAGATTACATTCCTTTAATACCGCGTTCTTTACTTTCTTAACAAATTTAGCGTGAGTGAGTGTTCAGTATTATATAGGCACGTATATAAATTAGCAAAGCATTTATTTGGTGCTTGCCTCGGGAAAAGTTGCATTGTTACTATTGAATCCACTTTTTTGGCCCAACGCTTGCCAAGCCAAATGCGAAACCACACCCCTTGGTCGCAAGTGCGTGCAGAGCCGCCAGTTTTTTCTTTATGTCATGGAGGAAGGAAAACTCGGGAGAGGCACTCGCTATCCGAGCTGCACGCCAGAAAGCGTGGCAAAAGCCACGCACGCGCTTTCGCAAGGACTACTGGGAGTATTTGGCCACCGGCGCAGCCAATAGTAACGCTAAACGCAGCGGCGTCGTCTGTTGCATTGTGTGCTGCGCATGCTCAAGCGTGCTGAGACGGCGGCCATGTGGGGGGGAGCCGGCTTCAAAAAATGTGACGTAACCGCCTCTTCTGAGTTCTTTCCTTCCTCCATGAGAGAGGCCCTCGCGATCTGAGCTGCGCGCCAATAAGTGTGCCGGAAGTCGCGCGCTTTCGCAATGGAGTCTAGCCGACGGCGCAGCATGCAACGGTGTCGTCTGCTGTATTGTCTGTTGCGCATGCGCAAGCGTGCTGAGACGGCGGCCATGTAAGGGGGGGGGGGGGGGGCAGCCTTCACGTCCGGCTTCAAAAAGTGTGACGTAACGGCTTCTCCTGAGTAATTTCCTTCCTCCATGCCTCCAGTTATGCATGGGAAGTTCTATGGCTCGGTTTTCTGCTACCACGAACCACCCGGCCGTTGTTGAGGCTTCCGTTTATTTGTCCTTTGTCTTTATGGAAGGCAGTTTTTTTGTCCCCGTTCGGTCTTGCGTCCGCAGAGAACACAGACAACTCATATTGCTGCGCGCCCGCTTGCATACTGACATGCACGGATATTTTCGCTTGTCGCGTGTTGCTCTCCTCACGCTGACGTCAAGGGCCACCTTTCCTATAAGGCTTCCAGATAAAAGATTATGTTCGCGTGCGACAGCAGCTGCGGGATGACTGGCTGCTGGATTGCCGTGCCTCGCAGTAATCGGCGGCCTATTGCGCATCACGGAGTGACGTCTGGAAATGTCACAATGTTTGCATGCGTGCCTTACTTCATCGAATGCACACGCTCCACAGCAACTCTGGCTTTGGCCAAGCTGCGCGGCTCCTACATCATCTTCCTCTAACCCGACAACTGAAACTACCGTCTTTTCCTCTGTGCTCACTCTATAGACTCTCCAAGTCAAGCAATTTATGCCTGGTAGCAATGGAAGGAACCGCATCTCAGAGGAGAGTATTTCAGAATTTTTTCTGCACATTTCCTTAACTCCAAACCGCTCTGAGCAACATGGTAGTAAACTAGTCTCAAGAGAGTCAAATCTTCACCGACGGCGCATCTTCAAAGGAGACTTCCTCCAGTGGTATCTATTTTCCCTGCACAGTGCAAATGCTTTCCTATCGCCTTCAGCAAACGACATCCTCCACATCGGCAGATCTGTACGGTTTATACCAAAGAAGCTGGCATCTACCCTGCACGTACCGAACAGCTGGGCGATGGGTGATGTTCATAGACTCAAAAGCGGATACAAAGCTCTGACGTTTGGATTGTGTGGTTGTTAGCTATACTGATGGGATTAGCCTTTTAAAATGTTCTTTCGGCAATTTCTCCAGCGTATAGCGACACAGATCTGTGACCTGGCAGATGCGTATGCGTCGGAATGCGCACAATCCGCCACTAAAGTCATCAGCTGCAGCTGTCATCATCTTGAGTCCAGGTCACAGTCTCGGAAGAAATTTTACAAGAAGGCGGGAAGCCTCCTTTAGAAAACCAGACTCGCTTCACTTTGAATATGTACATCAGTTAACTAGCGCCGCATGCCACTGCAAATATAGTGCATTGCAATGTATTCCAGCTGTACTGTGGCATTTTGGGCAATGAAAAGGCAGACGAGGCGGCCCACGAAGGTCCCCAGCACCGGAACTTTAGGAGGATTTCTTTACATAACCTGAGGTGTCCTAAATGCCCGAACAATACGAATATAAAGAAAGCGATTAGCCCTGGCACACACACACACACACACACACACACACACACACACACACACACACACACACACACACACACACACACACACACACACACACACACACACACACACACACACACACACACACACACACACACACACACACACACACACACACACACACACACACACACACACACACAAAATCTATACTTCCGCATAGACTTCCTCGCCATCTGAAATTATCTATCATCCTCTTCGACTGAGTGCCGCGTTTACAAATAGACTCCGATTGTAACACATTGTGTTAGAACACTTAGTTTACGCAGACGAGAATATTACGAGCATCAAATGAAAACTCTCATAAGAGTGCTATGAACAATGAACTGTGCTTTTGAACAGCCCGCATTTAAAGGGACACTGAGGAAAACGGTATCAAATTATTTTTTTTAGTAAAATCCGATAGTTCGCCATTTGGTGCCTTTGTTGCCGCTTGTGTCTGGTAGCGCAACGTGAATTTATTGCTAAGAGATTCGGATTCGAAGTTGGAAAACTTTTCCCCGCCGCTACGATTCAAACTCGGGACTCTCTGACGAAGAAGTAGGACAAGAGTGACGTAAAGCGGCGGAAACGGAAACGAGGACTCCGTGATTGCTGACGGCGAGCGCTGCGCTTCCGCCCAGTAGCAGCCGAAATGAAAACTGCTGCCGGCCGGACGTTGAAGGCCTCTATCAGCCGTCATCGCTTCGTTTACGTTTGAACCAACGTTGCGACGGATCCCGTTACCGATTACGACAAAGAAGGTTCTCGCAAAAAACTGCGGCCTGCATTCAGCGACCTCAACCCCACATAGCGTGCGATGCTTTTGAGGCCTGACGCGGCGGGCCTGGCAAGACCCAACTCCATGGACACATCCTAGGCGTACGGGCGGAGCGCCTACGCGCGCGGGCGTACGCTGGAGCCTGTCTGCGCATGCGCGAGGCGCGTGGCGCGAGAGGGGGGGGGGGGGGGGGGGGGCAGATATCTGTGCACGCTGTCCAGCGTCGTGACTCTTCAGCGTTGGCCGTTCTGTATGCTGTCCTCGTTTCAAGGGCGAAGCATTTCTGTCCGGTTTACAACAATAGGAGGACCGCGGGGCTCTCGGGGACTCTTTTATTCATGGCTTGCAGCTCTTTCAGGTTCCTGGAACTTTTCTTCGCGGTTTAAGTTGTGCTTTCAGCGCCTCCCAAATCCCCTTTCTTCGCGCTTGAAATTCCTTCGGTCGGCTCGAGAGGGGGAACGAGCCAGCATAGGGAGCATGGAGGTGGATGCTTTCTTTCGACGCCCGTCGCGGCACGGCGCTGCGAGCGCAGGCGCTCCGCCGTACGCCTAGGATGTGTCCATCGAGTTGGAACGTACTGTCGAAGACGTAGAGAAAGAGAGAGAGTGAACATCGTCCGAGGAGCACTAGAGGGGCACTTGGAGGTCATCTGCTGCTCCGTCCTTGTAAATCGAGGCGCATAACGAAACCATGCAGGCACGCAGAATCCATAGCCGCGAAGCACCCCAAAACATACCGAAACTCAGCTGTCTTTGACTTCCAACATTCAGGCTGTCTTTTTTCCGTCTTCCTCCTGTGATAACAGCGCACTGGTGGCTTCAAAACAGAATTTAAATACTTCAATATCGATCAAACAAGTAACCTTCACGCACGTTTGTCAGCCTCACGAGATCTGTGGTGCCTTCTCTCCTGTTTCATCATCACGCTCTTACTTGCGAGGTGGGCCTGTGGCGGCGATATATCTCTAGTTCAGTGCTTGCTCTTTTCGACCTTACGAGAGCTTTGTTCCCAGAAAGAGTGGTGTTTTTGTGTTTAGGAGCTGGTATTCTATCGATACAAGCCAACTTCAATTTCTCCTCAGTGTCCCTTTAAGGACGCGATATAGAGCCGCAATTAACGTGTGCGAACGACCATCCCTGATCTTATTTCCGCTACTGCTTCGGTTTCTCTTTCGAGTTTTTCTCGCTCCCGGCAATCTGGGTAAAGGTGCACCTTTACTCAGATTGCCGGGATGCTTTGCTCTTTCTTTCGCTTTTCCTCCCCGTCTTTTTCGTGTTAGAATCTCGGTTTGTAGAACATGTTCTACACGTTGTAGAACATGTTCTACAAACCGAGTGACGAAACAGCGTTCGTGTACATATATACACGCAGATGCAAAGAACGGCTCTCCGGCTGCCGAGGTCGGCGTCGCCCTTTTGGAACTGCTCGCTTCCATGCCCCCCTCCCACCTTGCTGCCGCCGTCGGCGAACGCCCCGGTCCGAAGGCAGTGCAGTGTGTCAGTGGGCCGCAGCCTTGGGGCACAGCCTCGGCGGCTCCCGTCCGGGACCTCACGCATCCCCGCCTTGCTCCCGTGGCGATTATCTTGCTTCGTTAAGGAAGGAGAGGAAAGGCACTTGAAAGCGCCGTACGGGCGCCGAGTGTAAAGTAAGAAAGCGAAAAGGCCGCTTTCATGGCTAAGAAAGGAGAGAAACGGAGGACACGGGAAGCGCCATGGCCCGATCGCGCGCCGCCATCGCCTGAGGCCAACTGGAAGGCGTCGGGAAACAAGGGACACCGCGCCGCCGCCACTGAGGCCTTCCTTTGACGCGTGCCGCCCCTTTGTTGGCGGCGTTCGGCCGGGGACGATTTTCACACTCTGCCCCAGGGACTGGCGCTTTCAAACCGTCGTGTATGCGTGTGTCTGGCAGGGCCGCGCACGGCTGTGCATTTCGAGCCCGTCGGAACCCGCGCCGTGCAGCGCGGTTTGCTTCGAATCCTGCGAATGCTGCGGCTGTACCGGCCATTATGTATGCCGGCGGTGATGGAGGCATGAACGAATGTTCCTCAGGGAAGACGGCGTCGTCGGGAGAGCGACTGGAATGAAGCGCGTTTGCGTGCGGTCCAACGTGAATTTGGCCCAATTGGTCGCCGCCGTATGGACCGGTCGATGGGAGCTGTCGAGACTTTGCCACCTGTGCCCATACGGTCCAGAGGAAGACTTTGACCTGGGGCAGGAGGTCAAACAGTCTGGGAGCTTTCCCTCCTTTTTTTTTTTTTTCATGAGCGGCCCCGTGAGTGCTCATTTTCTTGGAATGCTTACAGCCGTAAAATGAGCCTATAGCCTGCGGGTTGCGAGGCTGGCAGCTGAATAATACGCAACAGCATGCATTGTGTGAACGTCCTTCTCTGGCGGCCTTTGCGAGCTTTGCGCTTCGCTCAGTACGAGGAAATTTACGAGACTTCTGGGCTAAAACGCGAGGACGATCTTCGTGCCGTGGCGGTCGTCTAAATCGCTCGTACACAGTAGACATACGTGTGCGCAAGAAAGCACAACTTCGCTGCCGGCAACGCATGCTCGGCCCGTGCCACTCATCACCGTAGCCGTGCGTGCAACAGGCAGCGCACTGAAAACTTCACGCATGCGTGAAGCAAGACGGCGCCTAAAGAGAGCAGATTTTTCAAGATTTCAAGATTTTTTAACTTGGAAACTGGCTGACCGGGCAGTCGACTATAGGGTGAAAATTTTTAAACACCACAACGGTCCACATATTTTTGTCGCATTAATATGGACAGCAAGGTGAACAAATTCTCTACTGCCACAACCAGATATTCATATTCCTGTATATTAAGTCCGGCACACCTATGTACGTATACCATGCAGTGTCAGAGCTCAGATGGCTCTGTGAAGGTCTTTTGTTTTTTGGTTTTATGACTTACGGCGCCAAGGTGACCGATCAACTTGCCTTTCCATTTGCCGCAACATATACATAGCACCGATTTACAGAAAAGAAAACGTTCTCAGCAGCTTCGTTAATTCATCACCTATCAGTTGCCTGGGTTTAGTTTGATGGGTGGAAACAACTTTTATTAGACGTCAAAAAAAAAATCTTCCAGGGTGGTCCCCTACTTGTTCAGGAGTCCACGGGCTTGTGCTTCACATAAAGACCCATCCACCAGCCATTTGTGGCCGGGGGCTGAGCGGTCCGTAAAGCAGCCTCGCAGGAAGAATGAGTGGGATTGGGGATGGGGGGTACTGCCTGTGGGGAAGGACATTCCCAAAGGCAGTGGAAAATTGTGGATCTGGGCACGCCACAGGTGTTACAATGAGGAGGAAAGGTGGGGTGAAAACATATGTTGCGTGCTACGTGAACAGCGGTAAAGAGACGCCATTACAAGTTTCATGGTGCACGGGCGGCGCTTCAAACACCATTGCTTTAATAATGACGATCAGCATAACGCGCTCCAAGCTGCCTAGTTTTTGCATAATTCAGACTTCATCGTACTTCTCTATGAACAAAAGCTTATCTATTATTATATACGACTCGCTTTATGGACAGTTTGCTTGGGAACCAAAGTTAATAATAATAATTGGTTTTGGGGGAAAGGAAATGGCGCAGTATCTGTCTCGTATATCGTTGTACACCTGAACCGCGCCGTAAGGGAAGGTATAAAGAAAGGAGTGAAAGAAGAAAGGAAGAAGAGGTGCCGCAGTGGAGGGCTCCGGAATAATTTTGGCCACCTGGCGATCTTTAACGTGCACTGACATCGCACAGCACACGGGCGCGTTTTTGCCTCCATAAAAACGCAGCAGCCGCGGTCGGGTTCGTTTTTATGTTCCCATGTTAACGATTTGTGACTCATATGCACAGGTGGAGAGTTCTACCTATGCTCCTCAGCAAGAAGACAATGCGTTTAATCTTTATATTCAGTTCGTTATAGTGTGGAGAGCGAAACAGCAAATTAGCCACTTAAATATATAGCCACCGAGAGTACATAGTGGTTTGGACGTGGTGAGAAGGCAGGCAATAGGATACAATGTTATTTAATCTACAGTCGTATCCCAGAGCCAGGCCATGGAGCAGCAATGCTTTATGACCAAGGTGCACGCTGGCCGCTCAAACCAACAAGACGTTATGTGGCATCAGCATGAGATTATGTACACTTTTGAATTGCTGACGGTTGCGCAGTCAGACATGGTACACGAGCGGCTCGACAAGCAAGAACGAACCGCGATAATCTTTATGATGATATGAAATGAAGCTATGACACACTAAACACGCGCACAGTTTACAACCTATGACGTGTAAATCTCAACACGAACGCAAGACTGCAGCTCTCTTGCGGAAACACGCGACTGTTTTCGTAAAAGAACGTCAAGAGGTGGCACGGTGGAAGAGTACACCGTGAAAAATGGCCATTTAATG
The DNA here is from genome assembly GCF_052857255.1 of Amblyomma americanum. Taxonomy (NCBI): domain Eukaryota; kingdom Metazoa; phylum Arthropoda; class Arachnida; order Ixodida; family Ixodidae; genus Amblyomma; species Amblyomma americanum. The sequence goes on from NC_135500.1 coordinate 182,242,106, forward strand.
CCCATTGAAAAATTAGGAACGATCGTTTAAGCTGCACGTACACGCTTCGTGGCCACCGCAGTGGAGGCGGCACAGTCGGACCACATCTGTCGTCGTGGCGCGTGAGGGGGCGTACTCGCGACACGAGACCCGAGTAAACACTGTCAGGACGACGCGCTGTGCGCGCTCTCGATAGCGCGGCTACATCAAAGGAGCGGTGAGCGACAGGCACCGGCGGCGCCGACTCACCCCCCCTCACCTCTGGCCCCTCAAAAGCTGTCAGCAGCGCCACTTGACGCCCCTGTCAGCGAGTGCTGTGCGCGAATTCGGGGCTGTGGTGCACTGCAGCGGCTGGCTTTCGCCCGCCCATGATATCTCGCTTCAAACATGCCCGAGCTCCAGCTTAGGTTTGACACCAAGTGATATTTCTTGGAAGCATGCGCGTAACGATACATCGGGTAAACGCATAAAATATCCCCTGCATTGTTTGCATAAATAGTATCATTTTTTATGCATATACATTGTGAAAGTGTCGCTGACGTCACGCGTGAGGCGTAAATATCGGTCTGTGACGAAAATCCCCCAGAGCTCCGGGCCGCACCGGGTTCAGCACTGAAATGGGGTGTTGCTGCAGAGTACCACTCCTGAGACGCTATACGCTTCTCACTCGAGCCTGCTGCATGTGGCGAACAAACCGCGCATTCGCGCGATTCGCAGGAACATGGTTCGCAAGTTTCTGAACATTTAGTAGGTAATGCACGAAAGCATCCTACGTCAGAAGCCCTATTTTGCCCCGCTTCAAATGCCCCGCACCAAATACTCCGATGCGTGTTGCCTGCGGCATTTGCCCCATTTGCCAAGATCCCCGAGTTCGGAAGACTCTACACGATTGCCCCAATCATGCGCGCACCTTGTGTGCGTCTTCCGGCCCTCGCTTTTTTTTTTCTTCTTGTAACTGGCGTCTGGTTTCAAATTCCATTCTGTGTTTACTTTCTTAAGCGCTTGTTCATTAATTTTGATTGGTTTACGCTTATGATAGCTACGCTGAGGCAGGCATTCCCTCATCTTATTTTATTCTTTCTTTTTGGCCTTTGCCTATTGCTGAGGTACTACAAAATGACGACAAAGACGTCGAACGGAGGGGCGCACATTCCTTCAGAGGCAACATCAACAGCTTGCGTGGAGCAGGACCATGAGGGGGGACACGGCTCGTGCGATTTCCGAGGGAAAAACCAAAACGGTTTGGTTTATAGGGGCTTAACGTTCCAAAGCAACAACAAAAAAAAAAACGCTTGCTAGCGGAGTCACCACTGTATACATTCAACCGGCGCCACGTATACTATTAACCGGACACGAGGCAACCCTTATAGAGATACACGCGCGTTATTTAAGAGAAAGCGTTCCCATGTAATGCACCGAGCCGTACGCTTGATTCAATGTGAACAATGCAACACCGTGTAAGGGCGCCGAAAAGTAAAGTTTTTTTTTTTACATCTTTTGGCGGGCGTATTTTTTTGCCAATCGCTACGTTTAGAACACGCAGTTATATAAAGGGAAACTTAATAAAGAGGGTGATTCATGTGCAGTGTCTGCTAATTATAAAGAGACAGACAAATGTTATACGGAAGCCGGTGCATTCATCCAGGTATTGAGGCATCCTTCCTAAAGCCGTGCGTTTCAGATAAAACAGTGGTAATGTGAACGTTACGTCAATGATGATATTAATTTGGAGAATTGTTGGTGCAGGTCGAGAAAAAACAGCGCTCAGTGAGTTCTTGTTGGCGTAGATCCGCCACAGGATTAAAGTTATAGGAATCGATGACTCCAAATAAGGTGAACTCTCACCACTACAGTGTCAGCGTTGAAATTCAAAACACTCCTCAATTCTTGTGTTGAGTTTCTCAAGGTAGGCTAAAGGAGGCGAAGCATGTGCAGATGCATTCATCGACTGCCGGTATTTAGTTGGTCGCGTTGAACTCACGTGTCAAGTGTTGACGAGCGAAGTGGGGGTGAGCCCCAACAAAGTCACAGTCCGATATTCAGTCGATTGTTGAAGTTCGAAGACAGGACAAAAGTGAACGTAATGGTAATGACACAAAACAGACCACGCTTCTGCACGTGTATCGCAAATGGGGCAGTTAAATAGAGGGAGTGCCCCCCCCCCCCCCCCCCCCTTGTCCCGATAAACGGAGCCAGAAATATGTCTCGCCGGCTGAGGTATAAAATGCAATGCTGACCGACAGCATGGCGGACCAAGAAGGAAAAAAAAACTGGCACTTATAAAAAAAAAAAAAGATCGTCTCGAGATAAGCCGCATGGTCCCGTGGCGGAATAATTTTCGCTTGTCGTTGACGGAGTGTTCTAGAGCACTTTTCGGTAGCCCACCGCTGCTGCCAAGTGGATGCGGATCGACCGTACTCGCTTGCGCTGTCCAATCGCGGGCAGGTTATCTGACCCGTTCTGGCCAACAGATCACGCTCGGATTTCGTCCGGGCGTGCGCGCTTCGATCGCGCCCCGTCTCGCCTGGTCGGATGAGAGGGAGAGAGACTGGGCCGCCAGTCGTAGCCCCCCCCCCTTACGTCAACGTCAGCGTGTGGACGCGTGCGTCTCGTGACGTCAGGAGCGGTCGCGTGCAGAAAGGGGGGAGAGAGCGAGCGCGCATAAAATATGGCCACCTCGGTGGGCGTGGCGGCGGCTCGTTGCGCGCTGCGGAGGGCAGGCGGCGCCGCGCTCTTCTAATCGGGGCGCTCGTAAATCCTCACCCCGAACCTTTGGGCAAACAGGCCCCGCCGCGCGTCCTTTCCTCTTCCTTTTTTTGTTCCCCCTGCCGATCTGCCTCACCGCTGCTCCTGGCCGCTCTCGACCACTTTTTCCAGATTCGCTTACTTCCGCGGTGCTGGCTGTGCACGGGGTGAACACTGGCGAGACAGGAGGCGGCGATGAAAAACGCGACTGCTACAGGTGTTCGAACTTCGTCTGCTTGGTTTATCACTTCGAAATTTGAAACGGCGCCAAAACGGGACAAGAGGAGGAGGGGGTGTGGAGGAGGAGGGGGGAGAGGTCACAAGTGCTGCCACTTTGCCCTCCCTCCTTTGTGCGTGTCAGATGCCAGCGCTGCCTGCACTAGCCGCGAACGTATTCGCGGGCGAGCAACGCGGCCTTCCGGAGGGCGCAGTGACAGCCCGTCTGTGCTCTCATTCCCGTGCACGCCCCCGCGCGGTAGTCGTGCAGAGAGTGGACCTTCAGTTGTCTGGAACGGAGGTTTAACTTGCATTTTGTACTCATTTAGCAATTATAGTTTCGATCTTTAATTTACATACGCAATATAGCATACAGTTCGTGCGCGCTCATGAGCATGTAAATGTGCATTCGCATTTGCATGCGTCAATGCGTTGCTTTCTTTTCTTGCAGCGATGCTGAAAAATGCGGCATACGATGGTCGTTCGAAATATATCCCTGACCCGTTTTAGTAGATGAGTGCGATGGTACAGAAGCTACTAAACATATTTCGTACATTAGCAACATACCTGAAATAGTTATCTTTCTTGATCGAGTACAGTGTGGGATAGCGAGAAGCCGAGAGCACAGAGACGCTGTAGTAGTAGTAGTAGGTGGTTTTATTAAAATAATAATAAAAAGGAAGAAAAATGTTTTTGCTAGCCCCGGCATCTGCCATCGATACTGAAACACCTGAGCTGGGGCAGCGGAAATAAAGGATAGCAGGCAGAATGGAGAAATGAAATGAAAGAGGTGAGGGGACAGGAAGAGAGGATGGGGGGGGGGGGGGGGTAATATTCACAAACTACTTACACAATAAGAAATGTAAGAGACGCTCCAAGAATTGAATGCGGAAGCGGGGAGGGGGGGGGGGGGGGGTGGGGGCGGCCTAACTTTTTAGGGCAGGCGTGGGAGGGGGTGGGGCGATGTTGAGGATAGTGGAGTAGCGGTCGTCATTTAATTTTTTTTTTCCTTTGTGTCGTTGACGTGTCGCGCACGACTAGCGAACCCCCATGACAAAGACGATAAAAATGCCTCGTACTGTGTAAAGGAAAAATTCGTTACGAATTAAGGTCTGCCTTCGAAAAATCAAAGGAGTGTGCACACACCCCGGAAAATCACTGCGCCACCTGGTGCCATGTTACCCTTCCCTCACCCCTTCCCTCACGCCTCCTGCTCCATATCCTCTTGCCCTGCTTCGGTGTGGAGCTCCCTGTGTACCATGCATGCCACATAAATAATCCAGTAAATCATGGCACGAAAGACATAGCGAAAATATTTAGATGTTTGTTCCTGCAAGAAGAAGCAGAAAAACAAGCAGATATTTTTTTTTTCAATAAAAGAGACGAGTGAAGAAATATATTCGGCAAAAGCTTTGTGGAGTGGATACATGTCTACAGCAACGATGTAAAAATTAACTGCACGAATAATTGGGCGAAAAATTCTAACATTAACTAAGCATGCAAAAACGCGTGCGTTCGTGCGCATTAGCAATGCTCATCTTCCAAATCGTCCGCAAGTGAAGGGCAAGCGAGTTGTCATCGCTGCCTACAACAGCCTCAAGTGACGAGCGCAGCGCCACAAATTAAATACATTTTATATCGCAGCGAAAGCGGGGTCCCCTGTTATGCATCCCCTTTACTGTTGAAGCAGGGAAAGCTGTCAGAATTTTCCGGACGTGCCATAAAGGGGTGCTCATTTTGCAAGACGTCACCCTCGCCATGACTGGCCCGTTATAAGCGAATGAAATCGCGCTCAGCGGATACTCAGTTCTTAGCCTTCCTTTACTTCCCCTCATTCTGCATCCTTAGATTTTCCCCGCCTTGCATCCATGCAGTCATTTCTGAAATCGGGCATTTTAATGCTATAGCGTTAGGGGTTCCGTTCAGCGGCAACCACGGCGTCGACTGCATGTCGAGAAAAACGGGCGGCCCGCCGGGTTGTGAACTAACTGCTCCACCGTGGCAGTTAGGTTAATGAATAGTGGCGAGAGGTTGCTCGCGAAGGGCGACCTGGCTCTCCCAAATGTGGAATATTGATAATAATCGATATCCGCGTATATGGGGATGTAGGCAGAAGCTAGCCGACAGAGTACTATAGAGAGCTCGCTATATAGCATTGTACTCCTACCAGCAGGTTAAGCGTTATGTCATGGTGAAAGTGTCCGTTTCTGCGAAGTGTTTACAAAGAGTATCCCACACCGCTGAAGGGATCCATTAACGCATTCGCGTCATACCCTAAGTATCCGCTCAAGTTTCTTTTTCTTATTAATTGGTGGCCGATTCCTGGGCTCGGGGCACAGCTCTAGGATCAAGCAATGATTCAAGCAGGGCCTGTAAGTCGCTGTGATGCATAAATTCGAGTTGTACTCGTGGCACACGGACATGCTTAAAGGAGATCTGAGTCAAATGACATTCGAGACTTGGAACGGCATTCGGACGCGACGGACCTCACCGGCGCCTCACGACGATTTCCAAAGGCATTCGGAAGGTTCAACTGTCACTCCCCATTCTCCGCATGTTTCAGTGCTTGGCACATGCTGACGCCCGCTTTCGTTTTGATAACTTTAGCTGATAACATTGGAAGCATAGCAATAACAAGAAGTTTTTATGAGCACAATTTTGTGTTTCTTCCTTTTTCTAGACGTTGGTTCTGGCTGGATTATGGTTGAAACAAGTCTTGCTGTATGCCCTGCCTGCTATGAGCACGCTCAATATGGTCAGATAATGGGGAAAAGGCTAAAATTTTATAGCCTGGTGAACGTGCTCATAGCAGGCAGAGCCCTCGAAACCACCGACCACACATTCTTCACGTTTCTCCCACTTTGTCTCAAGCCCCGCTGTCTTAAATCGCTGGCTATAGACTGCGCTTTGTTTTTAAGTCGCTGCAGCCATAGTTTCGCGTCACATACCTCGAGTTCCGATGTTAACCTTGCACCCCTTGCAACTCGCCCCACAAGATATCATTATGCACATTCTTTAACGCCGTATCAAACTAAAATCAATGCCTTTAAATATTCTTTTTATCCACGCACTATCGATGAATGGAACAAGCTGCCTTCTGATGTCATCATGTCCATTGATTCCATTGACAATTTGGTGTCGTCTACCTCATAGTCGTGTTTCGTGTTTATGCATGTTTTATTGTAAGAGTTGAACATGACTTAGTGTATTTTACTTACTTATGTTTCGCGCGATGAATTGATATTCAAAATGCTGTATTTTTTATTCGCCCCTCCTGCTAGGGCCCACTTAGGGCCTGCAGTATTTGTTAAATAAAATAAATAAATAAATAAGTCCCGTGCAGCCGGAGCACTTACCCCGCGACTTCAGTTATAAAGCGAAAAAAAAAATTAGGCCACCGCTCGTCTGTCACAAGTCCTGCTATAAAATTCCAAAAAAACAATGGCATATGTGCCAAAGACCCCTTCAAGTATAGTCCGACTGCCAATCGTCCATTTCAGTTCATCGTGGCCCTCATGCCTTCCACCTTTGCGGGTGCAGTGGAAGGCCTAAAAGATCGTGCATCACTTCCAACATCGCTGTAGCCGCCCCCTCACTGCAGGGCGGTGTGGAATGAGGTGGTTTATCTCGTCGCGCGTGAAGCAAGGCGTGAGGATGGCGTCTCATCATCCGTCACTGAATGGCACCTGCGCGACTGTATTGGATACATGTGGTGTTGGGCTAGCGCTGACCTATTCGCAGAATGCTTAAAATCGCACCGCATCATTTTTGCTCCGGTGAAGAAACATTAGGCTCAGGGTTCGGTTGGAAAATTATGAAAATGACCGCCTTGAAGTGGCCGCCACCGGCTGCATGCACACTTCCGGCCTGGCGCTTCCTGCCGCGACGCAGTCGTTGACCGGCCTTGCTGTGTATCCGCAGGGTGGCGAAAAGGGTTCGCGCAGTGTTTGCGCGGTGGCCCGCTCTTCCGGCGGGCCCGATAGCGTTGCGCTTATCGGCCGCCGCTAATCCCGGCCGCCTGGACATCGCGTCCTTTGCAGCCGCCGCCGGGCCGCGCCCACACGCGCTACTTGTTGCGTGTGGCAGCCTCGCGCTGCACGTGCTTGCAGCCCGCGTGTTCGGTCGCACCCGTTGACCCTCTGTTCGGATTCGACCACGGGATCCAATCTTCACATATGCTACCTGTCGTTGCGTCATTTACCGTGCATGGTGAAGAGTTAAGTGCATCTGCAGTCGCGCTCCACTGAATCGGGAGGGAATTTAAGCCGGGAAGGAGAGGGAGGATTGCACCCCATCCCATTTCTCAGCAAGAAATTTTGTACGGGAAAACCATGAATGACAACACCTGCATTTTTTTCGACGAAGAAAGTCTAAGAAAGACTGTTTAACAAAAAAGACCCCTCCCAACCGCCCCTTCAGAGTTGCCCCCAGATCTGCCCCTATAGCACGAATCGGACAAGGAATTAACGCATCACCTTTCTAACTCGTCGCGTCTATAGATTGCGCGTGGGCTGGCGCTCTGCGATCGCGATTCCCTTCTCTCAATTCAACAGTGTTGGGAGGGGGGGGGGGTTATTATGGGCTGTACCGGGTGGATGAATGTATGAACGTACCCTTCGAAGCGGGGTGGTGGCGGATGCCCCCCATCCTTTTATGTTTTTATTTTCTTTGCAGCGCGACCTAGCGGCATAAAGGATAAATTTCAGGAGAATGGATAACAAGAGAATAAGAAGCAACCGCTACCATCACTGGCCATCCTATATATAGCCGTTATTTTGAACAGTTGATGAACTTCCAGACATGTTTTTGTTCGCTGCCTATGGAAAACGCGCGTGATGGACCATGCATTGTGAGCCTGCATATTCTCCTTCTCTCTACATCAACCTTCATGACGTTTGTCGAAATTATTTCTGTCAAAATATTCCTTGCTTCCAACAACTCAGCCTTGCCCGCCTTTGTGTCAAAGTCATTTCCGCTATTCGGCCGGTTTGGCGTTGCTTTTTGGTTTCTTCGTGTATATATGTGTGTGTGTGTGTGTGTGTGTGTGTGTGTGTGTGTGTGTGTGTGTGTGTGTGTGTGTGTGTGTGTGTGTGTGTGTGTGTGTGTGTGTGTGTGTGTGTGTGTGTGTGTGTGTGTGTGTGTGTGTGTGTGTGTGTGTGTGTGTGTGTGTGTGTGTGTGTGTGTGTGTATTGCGCATATCATCTTTTTAGCATAATAAACACCGTGTTTGAAACAAAGGCCTTCTGGTACAGTGGCTCAGCGCTATACATTCAGGTGCGCAGGACGACAGTTCAATTCCATCTTGCTGTAATTATAACGTCATTCTTTTGCTGTTTCGCGCCATAAGTTAACAGCAAGCTTATTAACTGCAATCTATCCTTTGCCAGATTTTGAGAAACACCTGAGAAAAATCACCGTTTATAAAGTGGCAAGACGAGCTGCGAGGCTTTACTAGTAATTCTGGTATACATGTACTCTGTGCAGTTCATAGAACGGAATCGCGACACTCACCGCCGACGCCCCGCACTGGGCATCGCCGCGGGCTGCGTCTTCAACAAATGACAACATGCTCTCACCGCGCCTATTGCAGTGACTGGTGCCTTTTGTGACGTAACGGGTCACGTGTCGCTGATGACACACTCATCGAAGACCGTGTAATCCGAGCAGCCTCCCTCTGCAGCGCTTTCCTAACGCACTTTTTTGCGCCGCCCCCCAAAATTTTCTTCCTGGCATGAGTTGCTGGATCGGTCAGCGTGGAAATATTCCAGAGGACCACATAAAGCAAGAAGCCCATAAAAAGGCAGCCTCTGATATCGCTTTTTTTTTTTTTTCTGGATGAGCCCTTGGAAATATATATACTTTGGCCGAAAATGGTACTCTTTGTCCGCGCAGGTCGATGCTGCAGCTATATCGCTTTTCGCTGCAACAACGACAGAGAACCATGAGTCCATTATAGCTCTGCAATTCGGACAGCTGTAAGAAATTTTCCTTCGTCGCGCCTCCGCTCAATAATCTGCACGGGCACATTCTTGCATCGAATTGATTTCTTAGATCATGGATGGGATTGCGGGCACCGTGCTGCAGGGCTCAATTCGTCCGCGTATGTCTGCAGGACTGTCCGGAACTGACGTCACGTGCGCCCTTCTCGATCTCCTCTTGCTTGGAACGGTGTATACTATTGACCGGCGCAAGCGCTCGTTTCCGCTGAGAAACGCGTTGCGCCGAAAGGCTGCACAATTCTCGGACTACACAGAAACTGTGCACATAGAGTAAATAAAGGCTGTTGGCGGCATGCGTGGTGTGTACGCATATAGTTCAGAATGTGTGCATCGTGCGTGCGCGTGAACTCCTTTGAAAAATAATTATTGGTTCTTTTCTCTCGCGCACGGAACTGTGATTATAAAATTTTGTCCTTTCATATCACCGCCTGCGGGCGCAGGTTGCTTCACGTGTTGATGAGAAATTTGGGGACAACATCTCCTTGCCCAGGAATTTGCGACGGCTTCGATCGTACTATAGCTCGTCGCGGTTGGGCCAGCAGCACCCCCGTGCGGTTGCGCATGCTATATAGTAAGTACGATACGTAAAGCATGCGTGACAACCTGCGTACTGGAACCGAGAAAATCTGTACAGTGTACACAGTTAGTAATAATAATAATAATTGGTTTTGGGGGAAAGGAAATGGCGCAGTATCCGTCTCATATATCGTTGGACACCTGAACCGCGCCGTAAGGAAGGGTATAAAGGAGGGAGTGAAAGAAGAAAGGAACAAAGAGGTGACGTAGTGGAGGGCTCCGGAGTAATTTCGACCACCTGGGGATCTTTAACGTGCACTGACATCGCACAGCACACTGAGGCGTCCCCGGTCAAGATGGGAGACGCCTCCAGGACGAGGCGCGGACATTGTACACAGTTAGTGTAACGATGATTTTTGTTCCATGGCTGCGCCGGAATTTAAAACGTGGCTGATTTCCGCCTCCGTAAGCGTGCACGCGTTTCATGCTTCGCGATGCACAAACTGATGTTACGCAATGCGGCCACGAGGGGAAAGACCGGATTTGGCCTCCACATGGTGACCTCAGGAGTGTCTATTTTCGGGTTTTTGCGGACAAACTAGTGTTTCTGTGATTTCTATTTAAGTGTCGCTACGGTGGAGCAATTGTCGGCAGCAACTGCAAAGCTAATCCCACCGGTAGTTTACAACCACTCAACTCAACTGGCGGTGCGTCATTGCACGGGGTATTTTTCCTTGACTGTTGCCATTGCCGTGTTCTTTTTAATCGCTCGCGCCATCTTTCGTGGCCTGTGGCTGCTAACATGTTGCGTCAGGGCAGCCGGTGTAGCGTCGCCGGAATAAAACGTCGCCATGGACTGACTTGTTTTTCTGCGAGTTGGAGAGAGAGCGTGTTCAATGGAAGCGAGCCGTGGAAAGTTGATAGGTGCAACGTTAAGAGACCGGAAGTGGGCCGAGTGGGTGAGGGAACAAACGCGTGTTAATGACATCCTAGTCGAAATCAAGAGAAAGAAATGGGCTTGGGCAGGGCATGTAATGCGAAGGCAAGATAACCGCTGGTCCTTAAGGGTAACGGAGTGGATTCCAAGAGAAGGATAGCGTAGCAGGGAGCGGCAGAAGGTTAGGTGGCCGGATGAGATTAAGAAGTTTTCGGGGATACGGAGGCCTCAGCTGGCAAAGGACAAGGTTAATTGGAGAGTTATGGAGAGGCCCTTGCCCTGCAGTGGGCGCGGTCAGGTTGATGACGATGATGATCACACAATACCTACAGTGCATGACCACACTAGGACATTATTGTAGGGGTGAAACGTCATAATTAGCAACAAACATATAGTGCACACATAGTGTACATAGAATATACATATATAATTCGTCGCTTTATTTTTAGGTCACTATTGTATTGTGTTCGTTCATCACCCATCACCAAACCCTGGCGATCGAATCCCCCCTCGAGGATATGTGCCATGACGGAAGAGGCCAACAGCAACGGCATAATTCGCGCTCATACTGCGCCTGGCCTAGTGTCTCCAAGCGAGCCGTCATTGCCGACGGGAGAGCAAATCCGCGGGGGACACGGAAACGGGGCATGTAAATAGACGGCGTCGATGAGTCGTGACTTGAGTCGTGACAAGCGCTTTTGTAGAAATCAGCGCTCGGGCAAGACAGGCGCCGCATTGCGATACGCATCTCCGCCTCGCGGTTTCTTAATTAACCGGAAACACAGGAGATAACGCTGCGGCCGCGCCACCCAGATGCTTATCGGAATCGATACGCGCCATGTGTTGGGCCTAGACCGCGGAATCGATAAGAGGGGGATTGGCCACGAATGTCAGGCTGGGCGGTATTTCCTCTTTGCCGCCGAGAGAGCGAGACTTCAGCCCTGGTGCGGGGGAAGCGACAACTCTGCGACGTCGCGGTGTTACACGAGCACAACTCCGGTGGGAGATACGGAGCCTTCGTATCTAATCGCTGCGACGTAGGGCTGCGTGAGTTCCTGCCAACACAAGGAAGTGTGATATGGAGGCGATCGACCATAAGAGAGGTACTTTAAAAGCGGTCAAGAGAAAAGTATAAGCATGGGCAGATGCCAAATATACACACTAAGGTGCAAGAAGGTAAATGTCATTTGCATTATACGTGGACAAGATTATTAATGCAGCCTAGGAATTCCACACAGGTATGTACAGTAGTCGAAATAATGACTGCGCTAAGGGCGAAGGCAGTGGCTTGCAGGAATTGAATATTTCTTAGGTAACGAGAGAGGAAGTAAAGAAACAAGCAATGCAAAGGGGATTATTAAGCGGCAGTTGGAGATCAAGTTACTGCAGATCTGCTGAAGGATGGCGGAGGCATTGGGGCTAGGAAAGCTTGACACCCTGCATACGCGATTCCTTGTGGCCGCGAACGTACCGGAATATTAGACGAATCATAACATCATCTTAATCCGCAAGGTAGGGGATGTCAACACGAAAAATTATAGACCCATCAGCTTACCGTCCGTTGAATAGAAGATGAGATAATCGCTAATATAATTGAGCAACCTTAGAGTTCGGTCAACCTGAGGACAAGGCTGCTGGATTTAAGAAAGGCTACTCGACAATAAGCCATATCTACGCCGTCACTGGGGTGATAGATAAATGTGCAGAATAGAACAAACCGCTGTATGTACAGCCTTAGATTGCGAGGAAGCATTTTACTCAGTCGAAACCGCCGCAGTCATGCAGGTATTGCGGAACCGGGATACGTATATGGAAGGGACACCTGTGAAGGTGCTGGCAGATTATCTATAGCGGCCGCACAGCGACCATATTTGTCCGGAGGGAAAATAGATAAAATCCCCGTCGAGAACGGTGTCAGGCAGGGAGACAATACTTCAGTTCTATTCACGACGTGTTTACAGGAGGGGCATGTTCAGAGTTCAGAGAACTGGGACAGGAAGAGCCGGTGATTAAATTTAATGAAAAATATCATAGCAGCTTCAAATTTGCTGATGGCATTGCCTTGCTAAGAAATTCAGGGGATTAACGTAGACCGGAGGTCCGCAGTTACCGCAAGCCAAGGGAATAAAAAAAAATGTACGCGTTGGTGAAGCGCGGCCTTACAGGACCCAAACGCAATGCACAGAACAATGAGTCTAAGAATATGCAGACATATAACGTAATGCTCAATAGTCTCGGAAGGGCAAAACAATTCACCATAGGCAGCGAAGCATCGGTAACTGGTGGCCCTTGCAATGAGAGTGAAATAACTAATAGTAATAAGTAATAGTAAGTAATAGAAAGGCAGAGTGTATTTGGCAGGTGCTCTCAGGTCATCGATAGCAGCTTGCCAGTATTCATTAGGAAGAAAGCATATAACATTGGCATATTGCCAGTACTCACGTATGGGGCCGAGAGGCTAACGAAAATGATTGATTTTAAATCGAGGACAGCTCAGCGAGCCATGGAGAATAGCAGAGCATGGCAGAGAGATATTACAAGTTTGCGGGGATTTGGCATGCATGTCGCAGCTGGCGCAGGACAGGTTTAATTAGAGGGATACGGGAGAGGCCTTTGTGCGGTACGGGGCGCAGTTATTTAGGCAGGTGATGAGGTTTGAGTTGTGTCACTGCTCAGGTTATCTTTTGTATTTAATGGACACGGAACATTTTTCGCAGAAGATTTTGTGGTTTGCGGTTTTGTGGTTTGTGGGGTTTAACGTCCCGAAGCGACTCAGGCTATGAGGGACGGCGTAGTGAAGGGCTCCGGAAATTTAGACCACCTGGGCTTCTTTAACGTGCACTGACATCGCACAGCACACGGGCCTCTAGAATTTCGCCTCCATCGAAATTCGACCGCCGCGGCCGGGATCGAACGCGCGTCTTTCGGTTCAGCAGCCGAGCGCCATAACCACTGAGCTACCGCGGCGGCTAGGAAGATTTTGGTCTTTCTGTTAAAATATTATTGTGCTTAGGAAGTTTCGAGAGAAATGGAAGAAATGTAGGTTAATAAAATTTAGCTCACGGTAGCGAAGAACAGCTTTGCTTGTTTGAAATTGATGTGCCCACTTTAAAAAAAATCTTTGGATTTTATACAGAAAAGCAATCTGTATAGTTTTGAGTCAGGTTCTTGGTTTGTTTAATAATTGGGCAAAAGTTTCTCGTATCAAAAACACTGAACTTTCATTTTCACAAGTGTGTCGTTTTGTGATAGATACGATACTGACCTTTGTATATAACGGGTTACGAACAAAATGAAAAAAAGAAGAAAGAAAACAAGAGCACCCGCACAATGATTGTAGACTTATCACTATAAAACTCCTGATTCATAGTAGTTAAGACTTCAAACTTATTATATTTTGCGATTGCAAAAATATTTTAAAATGGAAAACGGAGAGCGTAAACTGAAATTTCGGTCAGTTTCCCACTAGACTTCAATTTTCTTTTTCTATTCCGACGCAGCAAATTTCATTCATGCTGAGGCATCTCGTGGAAGCATTTCCGCGCTTCGAAATGCAGAGAACGATCCGAACAAGGTTGTCGATCGATAGGCTCTGTCGGGCAGTGCGACTCCATAGCCGCACATGAAAGGCAGTGAAAATTGTGAAACCTCACACGTTAGCAACGCTTGCCGGCGCCGCTGTCGCGCATGCTATACCGATACAAACGTGTGAATTACAGCCCTACACACGTCAGCGAACCAGCTGAGCGGAGCGAGAGGACGTAAGAGACTTTTAGCTGAGCGGATTTACGTTCCGCTCCGCTGGGAGCCTCCCAGCGGAACGCTAGCGGAACTTAGAGCGAGTCAGGAGTTTTAGCACAGCGTCTAAAACGCACGAATGAGCGTAGTAGAGCAGAGCGGAGCGCTTTGCTGCCCCACTCATTGGTGAAAAGCGGAGTTGCGCTGAAGCCAATATGAATCACGCTTGCTTTTATTATGCTAAAATTGCTAAATGAAGACATTGTGTTTCTAATAAACTCTTTAACATCAGTGGTCGTGTATAATCTAATAGTAAGTATGTCCTGTTAGAAATAAAAAAAAAATGTTTGGCACTGTGATGGTTAAGTAAAGCCGAAGCCCCGCTCGCTCGCTTGCTGGGCGCTCTCCGCTATAGATGTGTCTTTTTATCAGTGCATCTTCCGCGGATACAAAACATCGGCACACGCCCTAAGTGACGATCGCATGAATAGCTTGCGCTGAGAAAACAAGCCGCGCAAAGTCGATGTGAGACCACATTTTACGTGAACGGTTTTCTGCTCCAATTTTCAGAAGTGGGGCAACCGTACACGCGAATTTCGCTTTTCACCATACGAGCCACGACTGCTGCCGCGATTTTCGAATGTGTAAAACACACTGTGCCCGGAAACCCACTTCGTGCTGAAAGTAAGCTCTTCCGAGTTGTATTCGCAAAAAAATATAAAGCTTTCTGGACGTCGTTTTCACAAAAGGTTATAATTTTAAGGCAGGTACAAAGCATGCCTATCAGCTATGCACCCAGATAGGCAGGCACCGATGTGCCCGTCCGTTCACAACGCAAGCGCGACTTAGCACGAAAGAAGTTCGGCGCCTCCGAACATAAAAAAAACAAACATCGGAGACACTTAGGTTCACCTTAAGAATATGACTGTTTTATATGTTGTGTACTGTTTGTGTTTGTTTTGTGTTAGGTTGAACTGTACAACATCTGACCAAGTGGTTGCTACGAATTGGTGAAAAGGAGTAGCCGGAGCCGCTATGCAGCACCAACCTCTCCTTTACTGTTCATGTAAATAAAACAAAAAATATGACGCGGTAGAATTATGGGCTACCCTCTGGCGCACCCCTTCGCAGACGTCGAAACGCTTGTTGCCATATTACAGATCATCGTCCATAATATTTTGTGGCGTAAATTATTCAAATTAAATAACTAAGCGTGCCTCTAAAGTAATTCGCCTACTGTGCGACGCGAGGTACTCCTATACAAGGTCTTTATGTATCCCACTGAACGAACTTTCCTCAGTGGTGTAGAATAGTGTGCCCGGCTCCCGACCCAAAAGAAAGCAGTTCGATTCAGATTCACCAACTTTTCATTGTTCATCGAAACTGCTTTTCTACATCACTGCCCTCTCGGCCAATCACGATTTTGCAATCACAACGACGCCGACGTCGGGTTTCCAGCCGAATGGGACCTTTAACGCCGACGCGTTAAAACATAGCTTGCGCGCGAAGCGGCCGACGGCCATAGTGAGGCCAACGGTTCTGTTCTTCCCCTCATGGAGGAAATAAAACTCGAGAAACCTTCGCTATTCGAGCTGCATACCCAAATGTTTGCCGGAAGTCGCGTGCTTTCGCAAGGATTGCCGGGAGTTTTTGGCTGACGGCGCAGCCAACAGTAACACTAGGCGCAGTGGCGTCGCCTGCTGCATCGTCTGCTGCGCATGCGCAAGCGCGCTGAGACGGCGGCCAAGTAGGGGAGGGGGGCGCAGGGGGGGGGGGAGCCGGCTTCAAAAAATATGTGACGTAACCGCCTCTCTTGAGTTGTTTCCTTCCTCCATGCTTCCCCTCATTTTGCCGAGATTCACGTCACAGCGCAGCAGACAGCCTCATGTTGATGACGATGGGTGTACGGCACGCACACACACACACACACACACACACACACACACACACACACACACACACACACACACACACACACACACACACACACACACACACACACACACACACACACACACACACACACACACACACACACACACACACACACACACACACACACACACACACACACACACACACACACACACACACACACACACACACACACACACACACACTGTTGAAGGTGGGGATCGGCTCTCGACACAACCTCGGTCAAGATGATGACGCCCGCTCCGACCCGGACAGGAGTGGCGCTGAGTTGAAGAGTTCGTTAGGGGAGAAAGAAGACTTGGTTTATTTTACATATTTACAAGGTTTTGAATTCAGAAGTGAGCTGCTTCAACTGCATCTGCAGTCCAGTTTTATACACTGCGTCTTCCCTAAATTCTCCAGGTAGGGGACCCCCTCGTCGTGGTGGGTAGGGCCAAAACTTCCACTCTCACGCACAGACACCAGCGCGCACATGGACACGCCCCTGGCATAAGTTGAGCCCGAGGGAGAGGGGTATGCGGCCAGGACCCCGCCGGGCAGGCAGGAGACGTCAGGTGATCGGCCCGCTCTCCGCCCATCGATGAACTTCGAAGAAGCCGAGGCGCAAAGCCCGAGCGCCCCGTCGGGAGATTATCCCCAGTGGTTCTGCCATTAGCGATGGCCGGCGAAGCCTGTGGACGAGCCGCTGTGGCGATCCGTTCCCACGCTGGTGCCGTGCCCGGGAAGCCAGGAGTAATCGGGTCGGTAGAGACGTCGGGGAAAATCGGAAGACAGCCGGAACCAGTTCGCGGCCCGTGGCAGCGACTCCTTAAAGGGATTTTCGCAGAACCCTGCTCCCCGCTTGTCCCACGCAGCATCGACCGGGCGAGCGCGGTAAATGCACCCCGCAGACACCTGGCGAGAAATGCTATCTTGGTGGCAATCCTCGAGACCTTTTTTTTTTATTCGAGAAGTGTGCCATGAGGCATAAGTTGAAAAAGGAAAGGGGGGAAGTAATGCACAGGATTGAAAGTTAAAAGAAAGAGTGAAGAACCGTTGCGCTGAGGTAGTCGCAGAGGTTGTTAATGAAACGGTTGTCCATAGTCCACTTCACGTAGTAACTTTCGCGGTTGGCGCCAATCCTAATACCAACTGGCGGCAATTCCTAATAACTCCTCCGCGGCCAGGAAAATCTCGATCGGCCAGTGGTAGCAATTCCTTGCCGAGGAGAGATGGGCTGGTCTTGGGAATGGGATGACCGATTATCTTCTGCGAGCACCAAAACAACCTCCAAACCTCCCACAATGGCAAACAGCGGCCGGTTCGGCCCCAGCAACAGGGCTCCACACGACGCGCAAGCACTCAGTCTCTGCCCCTGATCCACTGGGCTTATCACAACAGATAAGGTAATAAAAAAAAACAAATTTTTCCTCTGAGTGGTTCCGCCATTTAAGTCAACGCATCATGGACCTTTGGGCAACAACGAAGTCAGAGCAGTGCATGAAATGGATCGGAGTAGACAACTACATTAAAAAAAAACATACATAGCTCCGCTAACACACACACACACACACACACACACACACACACACACACACACACACACACACACACACACACACACACACACACACACACACACACACACACACACGCACACAAAAAGCTGGGGGACCTTTTTCACCTTAAGCACTTCAGAATAGCCTGCTTAACCCATCGGCATTGCCATTCATTTTCCCTTTCTTATACCTCACAGTGAAGTTGTATTCCTGAAGGATGAGGCTCCACCGCAGCAAGCGTCCGTTCTTTTGAGACATCTGCCTCAGCCACGTGAGTGGGCAGTGATCCGTCTCGAAAACGAATTTTGATCCGTATAGGTTGCGTGACAGTTTTTGTGCTGCCCAGACTAAGCATGCGCATTCTTTTTCTGAGGCGCTGTAAGCTTCCTCCCTTAGCGTCAGTTTCCGGCTTGCGTACAGGATGGGATGCTCTTCGTTGTCTTCTCCGACCTGACTCAATACAACGCCCATCCCCCTATCACTCGCATCGCACTGAACTACAAACTATTTTGTGTAGTCAGGCGTCCGCAGTACGGGCCGTGAAATGAGTACTTTCTTGAGCTCTTGCAAGGCGCTCTCCTTCGCCTCATCCCAAAAAACCTTCTCGGTATCTCCCTTTCGGAGCGCATCTGTCAATGGACTCGCTCGTTGGAATAGCGAGGAATGTACCTCTGATAATACCCAACAAGCCCCAGAAAAGAGCGGATGTCTTTCTTTGTTCGAGGCGTTGGAAAGTCAGCTATGGGCTTATTTTTTAGTTCCGAAGGCTGCCTATAGTTCCACGACCTACAATGTGTTCCAGGTAGGTCACCTGTGAACAACAAAAGTTACACTTTTCAGACTTCAGTGTGAGCCCAGCGCCCCGCAACTTTGCTCCTCAGGTGCACGATATGCTCCTCCCAGCTGTTCGAAAAAAAAATGGCTATATCGTCCAAGTAGGGGACTGCATAGCTTTGCATGTCTTTAAGTACAATATTCAATAATTTGGAGAAGCTATATGGTGCGTTCTTGAGGCCGAAACTTAAAAGGGTCTGAATGTCCCAATGGGTGAAATGAAGGCGGCATAGCGACTCGAGGCGTCTGAGAGAGGGACCTGCCAATATCCCCTCACCAGATCTAACGTGGAGATGAACTGTGCCCCACTTACCCGCTCCACTCTCTCTTCAATAATTGGAATCGGGTAGAGCTGGTCTCTGGTGACTGCATTGAGTTTTCGATAGTCCACGCATGGACGAGGCTCTTTACCTGGCACTTCGACGAGGATCATAGGGGAAGTGTAATCACTTTCAGTTGGTTCGATTACCCCGATTTCGAGCATTCGCCTAATCGCTGCCTCCATGATCTGCCGTTGACGTGGTGACACTCGATAAGCTTTTGACCTGAATGGTTCTGAGGAGGTCATCTCGATATCGTGAGTGATCAGGTCAGTTTTCCCTGGCCGACTGCTAAACATCGCCTTGAATTCCCCCAAAAGTCCCTTAAGTTCATCTACCTGTTCCTCTTTCAGAACATAAGTCCTCGCAGAGCGCGCAAGAATGTCCTAGATGCTGCAATCCGCATCGCTGTATATCCCTAACTCAGGTAGATCAGCATGTCACATATATTAAGGAGCCTAAATTAAATTTTAAAGGAAAGAGGTGTGAAGAAGACGACGTGGATTAACCAAAGAATAAAGAAGATGAAGAAGAAGCATTCGGTGAGGTGACAAGGCTTACGTGTACTAACGCCAAGGCTTTAAAAGGGCGAGTGAGAGCGAGACACGAGGGGGAACAACAGAGAAGCGGAGGCTCCGGCGGGTCAGGGACGCTTTGGCTGGAAGAGAGCGACGCCGGCTACTGCTCCGGTGAGCTCGCGTTCTGCGGCTTCGCATCGTGTACTTCCTGCCGTGCCTGAGCCTCTTCCGGGGAGTCAACGGAGGACGCTACTACCTGCTACGGCCAGGGGTGTCTCCAGCGCTGTTGCCGCCCATCCGGGTGGTGCCCCCAACGCCAACACCGGCATCACGTCCACGGGCGCTTGGACTGGGAGCTTATACGACGCAGCCAGCGACGCCGTCAGCGACACCAGCCCAAGCACGTCGAACGCCGCATCGACGCCGGATACTGGACCCATACAACGCCGCAGCCGCACCGAACCAACCGTGAGCACGAATGCCGACCACTAACAGTAGAACGCTAGTAGTAGACGCTGGTAGCAATGTTGCCGGGTCGTGTGTATATATAGTCTTTGTGTTTTGTGTTAGTTTTGTTAGTATGTGTTCTAGTGTGTGTGTCAGGTAGGGTGTATTAAATGTGCGTTTGTGTGGGTACACCTGTCGCCTAGTCCATTCTTTCGGTCCGAGTGTTCTCCGAAGAGATCCGTGACAAAGATAAGTGGCGAGCCTGTGCCAAGATTCATTTCCTTTTTTCTTTTTGCTTTGTCTCGGATTGTTCTGATTTCTCGACGGCAGAATCTCTCACAATCATAATAGATTCCCAAGAAGCGTGCAGACGCTACATGGTAGGAAGAATCAACAATAAAGCACTAAGGATTCTCTTGAAAACGCAGCCGACCAACGAAAAGATCCAACATAGGATCTACTGGGTACCGGGACGCGCCGGAGTCGGAGGCAATCTGAAGGCGGACAAGCTAGCTCGCAAGCGTACTATCCGAGCTGGTGCGTCAAACGCCTCGGATGGCCCGGAGATAACGGTAGAGCTCACGTACGCAGCTATCCTCAACCTCATCAAAGGCAGAAGACGCAAATATCCACAGCCACATCCTCTGCTAACACAATATGGAGCGACATGTTGGAGAAGACTCCAAACAGGAGCCTTCCACAACCTTCACATTCTACATAAGATGTATCCGGAGCAGTATAGGGATACATGTCCGTGGTGCGGGGCAACCCCCACGCTGTATCGTATCACATGGGAATGCATTCACAATGTAGCTTTCCGAGGTAACAAAGAGCCAAATGCGGAGCAGTGGGAGGACCGGCTAACCAGCAGCCAGCTCAAGGTCCAAAGAGACCTAGTGAGCCACGCATGCCGGATGGCCAGGGACAGTGGTGCCTTGGACTAGGGGCGCCAACCACGCTCAGCCTGGAAGACATCGGCAATCTTCGGGCAAACAGCAAGACTCCTTCATTAGAGCAATAAAGTTTATTCACTCACTCACTCGAATGCAGAAAGGATGGATTTGGCAAGAACGTTAGAACTGGCGCTCAAGCTAGGGTTAAGCAAGGAAGAGGCGATGCATCCCTATCAGGAGGAGGGAAAGAGGCAGAGAGAGGAAAGGGAGCAAATACACGCAGACGCTCACGAGGCAGAAGAGCGAAAAGATAAAGAGCTCGCGAGGCAGAGAGAAGAGCAGAGGAACAGGAGAAAAGAAGGATAGAACGGGAGGAGTTTCTTTTGTGGAAACAGGCGCATGTCGCGGGAGGATATGAGGAGATCACGGACAGTGATCAGCGTTCCTTAGCGGGTAGAGAATCTCCTAGACCGGCCAGAGTTTGTCTAAGAAAGCTGATGGCTCCTTTCGATGACAAAAGATGATCTGGACGCATATCTGCAACGATTCGAGCGGATAGCTTTGGGGTAAGGCTGGGAGCGCAGTGAATGGGCCACGGCATTGAACATGTGTCGTGTTTAGTCGGAGAGACGCTGAATGTGTTTGTAAGGATGCCTGCTGCTGATTCCATGGACTACGAGAAAGTCAAAAAGGTGCTCCTCCAGAGATTCAGGATTATGGCAGGGGATTTTCGTGAGAGATTTCGCACCGCGAAACCTGAGGATTCGGAAACCGCTAAGCAGTTTTCCTTCAGGCTGGCCGACTATTTTGATAGGTGGCTTAATATGTCAAACACAGAAAAGAGTCTTGAAGGGGTGCGTGACAAGCTGGCCACAGAGAAATTTTAGCGTGCTGCAGCTCAAAGCTAGCGCTATTCCTGAAAGAAAGAAAGATGTGCTCATTGGAAGAGTTCGCCGACACTGCAGACCAATTCCTCGAGGCCCAAGGGCTAAGAAATTTGAGTAAGGCAGAGGAGGAAACCCAAAAGATCTTAGAGACAGATACGGAAAAACCAAGAGCATATGGCGGTGCATCTAAGGTGCCAGTAAGGTGTTTTCTCTGCGGCAAGGTGGGACACCGTGCAGTTGACTGTCGGACTAGTAGCGCCGCCCAAAAAACACAGGTTGTGTGTCAAAGTTGTGAGAGGAGGGGTCATACTCTGGATGAGTGCCGATACAGAACGCAGGACCGAGCTGCATGCGTTGTCGACTCTAGGGTAGAACTTGTCACGCCACCCGAAGTTCCGCAGCTGAAAGGAGAGCAAACGCCGCTGGAAAATGAGGCAGTGAGTGGAACACCCAAGTCGAAAGCAGCAATGCCGGTGGTGGTTGGGCAAATAGGGGACCGTCCTATATTGGTGCTTAGGGACAGTTGAGCCAACACAGTTTTGGTTCGGAGAAGCCTGGGCAGGACGAGGATCTCACAGGGGAAGCGTCGGCCGTCACTGTTGTAGATAGCACAGTAAGGTACCTTCCCGAAGCCAGGATTCTAGTGTCCACGCTATATTATACTGGGCAGGTAGTGGCAAAATGCGTAGACCAACCCATCTACGATCTCATCTTGGGAAACATTACGGGTGCAAGAAGTGTCGGAAGACCCCGATCCCGAGTGGAGGGTGCTCGACGTTGAAGAACATCTAAAGGAGGAAAGGCCCCCGACAGCTCAGACGGGTGCAGTCAGTTTCTCGTCGGCAGTGAAGACAAGAGCTCAAGCGACAGCCCGAGCAACGCAGCGTCCGCTCTCCACTCCTGTTACGATGTGCCTGAGCGTAACACCGGGCGAAATTGCAATTAGGCAAAAAGAAGACCCGAGTTTGAGGGCCTGCTTCGAAAGAGTCGGGGTAAAGGTGAAAAGAAAGAAGAGTCGTACGTCATTCGAATATCAATTGGTAAATGGTCTTCTGCACAGGGAATGCATATTTAGTTAAGGAAGGCAGGTCCAACAGCTGGTGTTACCGAGAGATATGTGAGAGACCGTGCTACGCTTAGGACATGACGCCATTATGGCCGGACACCAGGGTGTTCAAAAAACGGTGTCTAGGATCACCGAGGAGTTTTTTTCGCCGGGTGTTCAGAGTGACGTTAAGCGCTTTGTTCGCTCATGTGACGTGGGCCAGCGCACAGTTCCGAAGGGAAGAGTTGGTCCCGTACCTCTGGGCAAGATGCCAGCCATCGACCTACCGTTTCAGCAAGTGGCGGTTGACATTGTGAGGCCAATCTCTCCAGTATCCGCCAAAGGCAATAGATATGTGCTTACTCTAGTTGACGTGGCCACTCGTTTTCCTGACGCTATTCCACTGAGAACTATTGACAGTATCCAAGTGGCGGAGGGTCTTGTGGAAATGTTTTCGCGTTATGGGTTCCCGAGGGAAGTTTTGAGTGATTGGGGCTCGAAATTCACATCGGAACTAATAAAGGAGGTTAACCGCCTTTTGTCAGTAAGGCAGTTACTGACGACGCCTTACCATCCCATGTGTAATGGGCTTGTAGAGCTGTTAAACGGCACCCTCAAAAATATGATCAAGAAAATGTGCCAGGAGAGACCTACTGATTGGGATAGAAATCTCCCAGCTCTTTTGTTCGCGTACCGCGAAGTACCACAAACGAGTCTTGGTTTCTCGCCTTTCGAGATGTTGTATGGGAGAACCGTTAGAGGTCCACTTGCATTACTCAAGGAGCTGTGGGCTAATAAAGAGATTGCATCAGATCTCAAGACAACATACGCGTACGTTCTTGAGTTGCGGGACAGGTTGAAGGAAACATGCAGGATTACACATCAAGGCCTGGAAAAGGCGCGTGAACGCCAGAAAAAGCCATTCACAGGAATCTGAGTCCGGGCGACAGGGTTCTTGTCCTGCTACCCACGGATCATAATAAGTTACTGGTGCAATGGAAGGGCCCGCACCTTGTGACGCGGAAGAAAAAGGATATGGATTATGAATTATTGATAGATGACACTAAGGAGGTTTTCCATGTAAATATGTTGAAGAAGTACGCAGAAAGGGGTCCCGTACGGTACACCCCCAAGGTAGCAGGTGCGGTAGTGGCCGAGGAGACAGGTGATATTTCTAAGGTGCCCACATGCAGTGGGAAGAAAAATGCAGGAGGGGATGAGGTACTAATGAAGCCCAATGTAAATGAAGACAGACGATCACAGCTCTACTCCAAATCAATGGGTAGATGTTTTCGGATAGGCCAGGCAAAACGGAGGTCATAAGTTACAAATTAGACCTGTACACAAATAGAACCAACTGAACAGCTCTAGGAATCTCTGGGATGTATCTTGTTGTGGTTGTTGCTGTTGGTGTTATGTGATTATACAAGGGAGTGTGTTGTGGACACTAACATGTTATTTAAGGACTCTGTACGGACAACGGCAGTGGTGTGTTAGCGTTTTGAAAACGCAGTTTGGTGTGCTATGTTAGTGGCGTGCTCATGGTGTGCGCTGGACATCTGCGGTGTGGTGTGTGCTGGGTCCAGAATCGCCACAGAAGATAGTCGGTTGGCTGGATGGCTCGAAGATGAGGATGACGTGAGCAGTTTTTCATGGAAAAACTCTTGAGAGAGGTGGCCCTTGCCACATATATTAAGGAGCCTAAATTAAATTTTAAAGGTAAGAGGTGTGAAGAAGACGACGGGGATCAACCGAAGAATAAAGAGGATGAAGAAGAAGCATTCGGTGAGGTGGAGAGAGATGATTGGTGGAGAAGAGAAGAAGACGACGACGACAAGGCTTACGCGTACTAAAGCCAAGGCTATAAAAGGGCGAGTGAGAGCTAGGCATGTGGGGGAACAACAGAGAAGCGGAGGCTCCGGCGTGTCAGGGATGCTTTGGCTGGAAGAGAGCGACGCCGGCTACTGCTCCGGTGAGCTCGCGTTCTACGGCTTCGCATCGTGGACTTCCTGCCGTGCCTGAGCCCGTTCCAGGGAGTCAACGGAGGACGCTACTACCTGCTACGGCCAGGGGTGTCTCCAGCGCTGTTGCCGCCCATCCGGGTGGTGCCCCCAACGCCAGCAACACCGGCATCACCTCCACAGGCGCTTGGACCGGGAGCTTATACGACGCAGCCACGACGCCATCAGCGACGCCAGCCCAAGCACGTCGAACGCCGCATCGACGCCGGATACTGGACCCATACAACGCCGCAGCCACACCGAACTAACCGTGAGCACGAACGCCGACCACTAACAGTAGAACGCTAGTAGTAGACGCTGGTAGCAATGTTGCCGGGTCGTGTGTATTTATAGTCTTATGTGTTTTGTGTTTTTTTTTAGTTGTGTGTTCTAGTGTGTGTGTCACGTAGGGTGTATTAAATGTGCGTTTGTGTGGGTACACCTGTCGCCTTGTCCATTCTTTCGGTCCGAGTGTTCTCCGAAGAGATCCGTGACAAGCCTGTACTTCCTCGGGTACGTTTAACATCATGTTTACCACCTCCTCCCTGCTTACATAAGGTTTCATCAAATTGCAGTGGTAGATGGTAACCTCATTTCTCTTGCCGGGTTTTTTCAGGACGTAGTTTGTTTCTGACAGCCTGTGCCGAACTTCCACCGGCCCCTCTCACTGCACTTCCATTTTGTTTTTCCTGGATGGTCGCAAATTCATAACCTTATCGCCCGTCTGAAATGTTCGTTGCCTTGCGTTTCGATCATAATAGACTTTTGCCAGTTTCTGTGCCGCTTTCAAGTTTTCCTTTACTAGAGCACGCGTAGAACTTAGTCGGTCAAGCAATTCCAACACGTAACTGACGACAGTTTGGCTTTCTCCTGTTCCCTCCTAGAATTCTTGCAAAATCCGGAGAGGAGAACGTAGGGCTCTCTCATACACAAGTTCAGCCGGGGTGAATCCGGTTGCTTCACGGGGACCTATTCTGAGCGCGAACAGCGTTGTCGGCAAACAGCTCTCACAGTCTTTTTTCCGTTTATAGCACAACGCGCGCAGAATCCTTATGAGCACGGAGTGCATTTTTGCGACGCTGTTCGCCTGGGGATAATATACCGAACTGTGTATTAGCTTGATTCCGCACATCTTCAAAAAGGTGGTTGTTAAGGCGCTGGTGAACACGGTTCCCTGATCCGCCTGAATCTCCGCGGGAAAACAGATTCGTGCAAATGTGCTGAGCAAAGCGTCCACTATCTCTGAAGAGCTTAGTTCTTTGAGGGGGACTGCTTCGGGGAATTTCGCTGCTGGACACAGCATGGTAAGGCGATTCTTGTATCCTGATTTAGACGGCGGTAGGGGCCCTACCGTGTCTATCACTAACCGCCGAAAAGGCTCGGTGATCAGTGGAACCAATTTCAGGGGAGCTTTCGATTTGTCTCCTGGTTTCCCGACTCGTTGACATGCATCACACGACTTCACATACCGCTCAACATCTCAACAGCCTGGCCAGTAGTATACTCCATTAAATGTCGCTCTTTCGTTTTGTTGATCCCCAAGTGTCCCGACCAGCTGTTCCCATGACACAAGCTCAGAAGGTCAACCAGGTATTTTTCCGAAATTACCAGCTGATCAAACGTCTTGCCTTTGCGATCTCTGTAATGCCTGTGCAGCAGTCCGCCTTTTTCGAGTATCGTGATGTTACGCCTCGCTATGCCCTCTTCCGCGGTAGCATGCAGGCGCCTCAAACTAGGGTCGTTCTTTTGCTCTGCCTTCAACCTCTCTCGGTCTACCTCCAAAAGTCGCTCAAAACTGCGCGAAGTGGGGGCCAATACTGACGCTCCGGCGGACTCTATTTCCTGCGGTTCCCTTGGCGCCGCAGCTGCGTTGATGTCGCCTGATCTAGGGACAACCCCGACCCCTTGTTCAGCCACTAGGTATGGCTCCATGATTTCAGGTTCTGCTCCGATTTCCGCCTCTCCCTGTCCCAGGTCCTGTGTTAACTGAGCGGCGAGCTGGCGGGTTTTAGAGCGCGTTAGTGCCTGCACTTTTCCTTCTCCAAAGATCTGTCCTCGCTCACGCAACAGCCGGTCAGACCGGTTCGAGAACAGGTAAGGATATACCAGCGGAACTGTTTTCGAGACGGCTGCCTCCGTCACCAGTTTTCCAAACGGACCTGAAATTTCAACCCTTGCCATAGGTAAGCAAACACTGTGCTCCTCCAACACCTGTTCAATCCACGTCACACACACTCAGCTACACAGCGACCAAAACTGGCTGAGCTTACGGTGCGCTTGCCACGGCTTTAAGCCGGGTTAGTCACAGAAGAGGAAATATGCAGCGCAAAAAACGCATGGACGACAGAAGAAAGACAAACGCAAGCGCTGACACTACCAACTGAAAAGCACCCTTCGTCAGTTCACCGAGTTAGTTATTGCCCAATCGCTGCGCGCGTGACTTCGAATGGAAGAAAACAAGTCGTTTTTTGTCGACGGGCCATATTGACCCGTGGACCGGGCATCATGTGAGGTTCCACTTCCGCTCTGTGAGGTCCGCGTACGGAGAAAAGCAGGACGCAAGTCTAATCCGTATATCGCCTCTCCTCCGCCCTTCACCTTTACAGGGAGCGATATCTGTGCTACGTTCACGAACATCCCGGGCCAGCCGAGAACCTCACCCAGCAGAAGTGGGACGTCACGTGGCACTTTTTCGCGGTCGCCCGCGGGACGATTCGTCTTGCGAATCCACCCTCAGTGATGGTATGGTGGGATATGGGTATTCAACGTCCCCAAGCCACACGGGTGAGCCACACGGGTGTTACGGTAGAATCCCCGGATGGTTCTGAGTTTATTCCGAGCACGCGGGCTTCTCTATGCCGCAGTGCCATCGCACAGAACACAAGTGGCCTTTAATTTCACCCTGATCTAAATTCGGCCTCGGCGGCAGCTATTTCATCTCGTGATATCGTGTTCTGTAGATGAGCACGAAAGCTACTGAACCGCCGCGGAGAGTGAAAAGGATGCACGAAATTCCGCAAGCAGGCTTTTCTGCGATGGCTTCTTGCGTCGTGGCGAAGCTCACTGGCAAGGTTCGGATCATGTAGCGTTTTAATGGGTTTGTATTAGAACTTCTATGTTGGAAAAATCTATCCCCCCCCCCCCCTCCGTCTAAAGCCTCGGTTGGCAGATGTAAAATGGATGGAGGAACATTCCCCTCTCCACTCAGGTTTTCAGGGGAGGTGGAGAAAGTGGGAAAGGGGAGAAGAGCGGGTGGTGGGAGGGGAGAGCGGCTATGGCGTGGCCCACTGTTATTGCTGGGTTGGACCGGGAGAGTGGAGCGGTGATACGGTGTGTTACACGGTGACTGACTGACTGGACCACGCCACTTACTCGCGCGGTCTGAATGCTTCAGCGGTGCCGGCTGCTCTGTCCAGAGGGAAGAAGACTAACGATGACGCATACTTTGCCGTATCAATCGTATTGACCGTCGGTAATTTTTAGGCCAAACGCAGTATGTGCATTTTCAGTAAACGAGACCGTCGGCTGTCCTCGGTCATAGAATATGCTAAGCTTGTTTAGAGTTTTGCACTTCGAGGCTACGTTCCCAGTATCAGGTCACTCCCGCAAACCTCCTTCTTTACGCGCTGTTTGTGTCCTTGTTAACATATGCACAGCCTGTAGTACCATGTGCAGTTGAGTACTCAAGAAGCTGACAGTGGCCGTGATGGTGCTTTTATTTTATTTTAGCTACAGATAACATCTAGATGTTATGCTATTGTGCTGTTCCAGAGTAGCTCCTGAAAATAACGCTTAGTCGGCGAATTAAAGCTCAAACCTTACTATACAATATCATGCAGTGTCTGCAGCTATATATGCTGAGGTGATTACTTTTTTTAGCATTTTCTTGGCAGCATGTGCCCAAAGTGGGTAGTAAGTAGATCATAAGTTCATAATATCTATCAAAGAAGTCATGGCGGGCTACGATTTCTATGGGTGGTTCCGATTTTCGGGCGGCCTAATATAAGCTGTGAAAGACATATAAGAGCGCAAACTGGCAACACGGACAAGGAAGGGAACAGGACGAGCGCTCCGTCCGTGTTGCCAACGTGTCCGTGTTGCCAGTTTGCGCTCTTATGTCTTTCACGAATATGCACCAACAAGCCCAGTTGCAAGTACTTCTAATATAAGCTGCCGTCGTGAGGCATAGGACTGGCTCGTGACTTCCGCCAGAGAATTGTAACTGTTACACCGCTCGCATATCACAGCCCTTTGAGCACGTGATCTCTGCCACCACTACATTCTCCCCTCCCCGCTTAATATACCCGCTGATTTGCTTTCATCATGAAGAGATTAGGCTTCGATGACAGGAAAGGTGCAGAAATCGGCAGTGTCTCTGTGGTCTCTATAGTATAGAGAAGCACGAGGTTTAAAAATTGGTGCTTACGCTTGAGTAAATCGCCAAATCCAGGAATAGCGCACCTTTCCTTACACCTACGCAGGTGCCCACTATCTGTGGCTTCGGCAGAACCCGACTGCGGCGGTCACACTGCGAAGAAGGCGAAACGCAAAAAGCGCCCGTGTGCTGTGCGATGTCAGTGCACGTTAAAGATACCCAGGTGGTCGAAATTATTCCGGAGCCCTCCACTACGGCACCTCTCTCTTTCTCTCCTACACTCCCACCTTCTTCCCTTCCCTCACTGCGCAGTTGAGGTGTCCACCGAGATGTGTAAGACAGCTACCGCGCCTTTTCTGATAACCAGTTAATCATTACTTCGAGTTATGCTATGAATTAAGCGTGACGCCGTACTACGGCGAAGTATTGAGGGCTGTAGCATGCCACCAGCTGTCGCTGTAAATGAGGTAGATGGGAGATGATGATGCCATCAGCCTTGTTCATAACGCGTTACAAATAATTAATTACTCTTTTTTTCAGTAATCGATTACCAGTAATCTGCAGCATTTTCCCCCTGGAAAACAAGCTCTAACCAGTGAACGGAGAACGGAATTCCCTCGACCATAGGGCAACAATGGTCGAGCTGCGGACAAGCCTTGCGCGCCAGGATGTGCGCACATGCAAGCCCAAGCTGCCTGCATTTGACAAGCCCCGTGCTCCGCGCTTCGCATTTAACCACTGCGGCACAAAATGATGTCACGTTTAGTGCATGAGCGTGGACTTTGTCACATCAGAGCGCGAACAACAGCGGAGAGCGGCGCTTCGTGTAACCTCGAGGTAGAATTACTATTTCGAATGTGGTGCGCAACTTCTACGTATGTAAAATCAACTCACTTCCTTCCGGCATGTACATCGAGATGCTCTTCGGTGTAGGTACTGATGTGTTCACAAGTAAACGTGGAGAAAAATGCGTATGAAAACTTCGAGAAACAACGGCAGGTGAAAACAGCTCTTTAGATCAAGCAAGCCGCACCAGCTCATTCTCATTTGTGAATGTCTGTGCCATTCTAGTAAAAGGTGGATTAAAAGCAGCGTAATGGAAATCGATTACGTCTCTATTGTTCAGTTATTTTCAAATAAAGCAATTGTAATCGCTTTCTGTAACATGTAGAAAACTGGATGCCGTGTAAAAGAGTAAAGTGCTTGAAGTGCGCAAGATGATGCACACGTCCGCATTCTTTTGTCACAACAGCGCATAGTTGCACACGCATAGTCCCTCAAACTGTCCGCCATAAAGGTGACCTTTCTCTCTCTTGGTGCAGGCAAGACGCGCACCAAGGACAAGTACCGCGTCGTGTACAGCGACCACCAGCGGCTGGAGCTGGAGAAGGAGTTCCACTACAGCCGCTACATCACCATCCGGCGCAAGGCAGAGCTGGCCGCCGTTCTGGGCCTCAGCGAGCGCCAGGTCAAAATCTGGTTCCAGAACCGGCGCGCCAAGGAGCGCAAGCAGGCCAAGAAGCAGGAGGAGCTGCTGCACCGAGACCTGAAGACGGAGCCGCCGCCGCCACCGCCGCCTGCGCTGCCGCCTTTCTCCGCCGACGGCTACTCCTAACCGCGCCTCGGGCGTGCTCTTCATACGGGTCTCCTACGTTGCTTCGCGACAGAGCTTGCGTTTGCCGTGAGTCGGACGCTTTTCGCCGACGGGACAAGGACAGGCCAATGGGGCACAGCGTGCAATGAATGGACAGCAACGCCGCGTGCGTGCCTCTTCCAGAACAATTCTTACGTGCGCGGACGCCGCACGGACTATAATGGTATCCGGCGTGTGCAGACTCCCTTGACGCCAGCGCGACTCGTGCAAGCACTGCTCCTTTTTGCACTGGGACCACGCTCGGGGGCAGTGGTGTGCGAAGCTTCATTCGGTAACAGCAGTTGTTCGTTTGTGTGTGTGAGCCTAAATGCAGCTTCCGTACATTATACCTCGTTGTGTTCGTTGAAAGAAAAAAAAAACTGAAATGCGTGGCACGCTCTGGCGAAGCACGCAATAGGTCGTCCGAAGGAGGTGCTGTTGAAAGGTAAGGTCAAAAGACACATGCGCTGTCCGTGCCAACGACAAGCGCGTGCAGTAGTGGCGATCAAGTGACCGCGTCGTCCAGGCCTCCCGTGAGCGCCGAACGGATCGCATCCTACGGCGAACAAATCTGCGCCGCAGGCCGGGTTGCGCGGCTGCAACCCCCCGAGCAAAGTCCGTATAAAATGAGACCGTATATATACAGCCACTGCGGAACGCGTGTGGCTTAATGCTGGGTTGGGGAGAGCAGATTTTACGACTGTTTGCCCGCCGCCGGACGAACTTGTGCCCGCTGTTTGCGCTGCTGGTGGACCGGACGCGGGGAGCCCAGCAGTGACGAAAGGCGCGTATATGTGCGCACGCGATCCTGGCGCCGCACCGCGGAGCCCTCGACGGTGCGCTCTTCCTCGCCTCGAGGGTGGGCGCCCATCGGCCAACTCCATCCTTGCCCAATCTGCTCCGGGGGTCGTAAACGGGAGCGTCAAAACGCGCAGCTTTTCATTAGCCGACCGCAAAAGCGGGCGCCGCAACTTTCGCGCCACGATGCGAAGGGTTCGCGGGAAAGGAGACGGGGGCTGCTGCCGATTTGCTCGTGGCTGCGGCAGCCGGCTCTGCAATTGATGCCGCACGTATGCGAGGCGCGGCGATGATCGTTCTCTCGCTCGGTGCGCTGCCGATCTTCTCGGGGCCGCGGAACGAGCGGCTGCGGGACGGCGGCGGATGGCTCCCGCGAGGCCCCTCCGTCACGGCCGCCAAATGGCGCCCATTGTTGCGCGGCCGCCGACCACAAATCACGCCCGGCCCGGCGCTCGCATCCCGGGGGGACGATCTTCCGCTGCTCACGGGACGTCCCGGCATCCTTCACCTGCTGCTGCACCGTCCGCACAGACGACAACAGGTCGCAAATGCGCCCGAGCTGGCTGTGTATCCGGCTCTGGGTATAACATGTGCGCTCGAAGAAACCCATTCCTCTTCCTTTTCCAGCAGCCCCAAGTGCTCTTCGCCCGCACAGCCGTTAAGGGTTAAGGGTAACGAGCGTTTATTTTAAAAACAACGCGTCGAAGCCCTAGCGCCGGTCGACCACCCAACCGTATGGAAGAACCGGTTAGAACGTTGTGCACAGAGGCCACTTATCGACGTCATTTTTCCAGACACACACACACACACACACACACACACACACACACACACACACACACACACACACACACACACACACACACACACACACACACACACACACACACACACACACACACACACACACACACACACACACGCACTGTTTACCGCTTAGGTAGAGTCTCCACAGCAAGGACGTCTCTCCTATTGCATGGTATGGCATGGTATGGTATGGTATGTGGGCTCTAAGCTGCACGTCGGCTATGAGAGACACCGTTTAGCGGAGGGCTGCGGCTTAATTTGAACCACTTGAGGCTCTTAATAAACATGCGCTGGCATAAGAAAGTGCCCGGGTGTATTTCGCCTCCATAGAAATGCGGACGCCGCTGCCGGGCTTCGATACCGTGAACTTGGTCTTGGTATCAGGTGCCAAATACCGCCACTACTTGCGCCAGAGCCGCCACGAGACCCTCGCCCCTGGCGGTCACCGTTGCCGCGTTGTTAGACCCTAAGGCGTCCCTGCGATAAATTCTGGGAGGAGGAGGACTATGGGATTCGCATAGCTGAAGAATCTCTTGAGTGAAAACAGCCTAAAGAGGTTGGGTGACTGCAGAGACCAGTTGAGACGTCGGCCATGATGTATGTAACACCTGAAAGCAGTCTGCACATTGACTCCCTTCCTTTTCAAACAGAGGAAAGCGTAGGGGACCGCATTGCAATCACAAAGAGATTACTGTCACCGAAAACTAGAGGTTTTATAAAGTACAAAAGACTAAAGAAATAAAGTACAGGTGCTGCCAACAGCGGCCGATTTCACAAGTAAATTGTATGCGTCGACAGCTATTTTTTCGCGCGGATCCCGGAGGCTAGGCTACACTGTCATTTACTTCAAAATACCGCTGGCGTGTAGACGTCACAAGATTTCAGTGTAAAGATCACAAGATTGAGCCTAGTAGCAGAAAAATTTTAAAATTCTCTTTTCTCGGTCAAAAATGTTTTTGCTGCCGGTCGAGTCAAGCGTCAACATAACCAGAAGAAGTCGGAGAATGAATTTTTACTGAACAATAATTGCTCGGAGTTTTCCTAAGCCTTTTTATATTAATACAGTCAAACCTCGTTATATCGAAATGGTTTATAAAGAAATAATGGCTAATACAAAGGAGTGGCTGCTCCCATTAGAAGCTCCCATAGAAATATTTGGTATCTCGTTTTTACGAAGTAAAACTTTCCTTCAAGTAGATATATCGACCCCTAAGCGAACACCGCAGTCTATTCCTCGCCGAGTATATCGATTTGTAACGGCACTCAGCACTTCCGCACAATTACAGCTCATAACCGGCTCTGTCGAGAACCGCACAAAACGCGCGGAAAACTTTTCCCGACTCCAGCGCGGCCCGCATGATGCGCTTCTCTGGTTGATTCATCGGCTTCGGCACGACAAAAATTCGACAATCTTCGCCCAAGCTCGGGTACGCGGCCCGCTGCGCTATGGTGCGCCTCGACCGAGTTTCCAAGGTCATTGCAACTTCTCCGTTGCTGCACAGTGCCTGCTGCGAGCGCGTCATGCGTCTAAGCTGCCGTGCGCAGTATAGCTGCCGCTTTTCTGGCATGGTATAGTACAAGCTTCAACCGTTTGGAAGTCCGTTTGGTGTGCTGGGCGGTGCCGACGTTCCGCTCGATTCACGAGACCAATATTAATGGCAGCGGCGCAAAATTAAATTACAGGATAATTTCCGGTGACCGGATAATCAAAGCAGTTTCATCGGGTGCACAGAAGTGTCAAGCTAGCCAAGGAGCCTGGCGTAGCTCTTAGCACGTTGTCTACAAACTTTGGCGGTGCGAAAGGGATCTAATTTCGTATCTCTTAAGCCTTTGAGAGCCCTTTTCAAATTGTTTTTCATAGCCTTCGGTCTGGCGTACCCCATCTTCACAAGACACTTCTGTCATGAGGTGCAGTGCTCTCCGTTAAGCGGAGAAGCCGATCAAATGCCGCTGCGGGCCCTGTCACAGCCGCCCATCGGCGTTTAGAATCGGGGCTAAATACGCTGGATAGATCTCTCCCTGTAATGTACGACTTCATTCCTAGTTGTCGAAATCAATGCGGGCCGCGGGAAAAACGGGCGCGAGCGTTGGTGAGGTTGAAATACTCGGTGTGCATCTGTAGACCAACACGGATCTGTGACGTAAGCAAGATGAAGTGGCGCGGCTCTCGCCAGTTGGAGGTAACAGCGGGTGGTGTAGCCTATAAAAATGCTTCTAAACAAAATTTTTTAAAGTAGCTTTCTGGCCAACAAAAGCAGAGTACATCCCAGAACAGACTATACAAGTATTAAACATCATTTCGAAGTCAATGTATATAAAACGCCCCAGTGGGGGGGGGGGGGGGGGGGGGGGGGTTCGTGATCGCGGCTGATCGAAATCTGTAAACTAAGCTTTCCAAATTATTTCCTCTTTTTACAGCGCGCCTATGAAGGCGGCCATTTTGCTAGTAACTGCGAATAGTGCTTTTAAAACATCACGTTAAATGTGTAATGTGATGACGCGCAGGCACCCTCCACAACGTCTAGGCGCTCAGCCTATCGGATCGCACAGGCTTCTCGAATAGTCTAGGCATGCCGCCGCGTGCGCTACATTTGTTCGCTAATAGTCTTTCCAACTAGACAGCTTAAACAGCTCTACATAAGACCGAAGTTCTCAAGCGGCTTGATAATTAAGCGAACGGCATACCATAGCGGACAATGGCGCAGACGATATCTCCGGCCGGCTCAGACTTCCGCAAGCGCCCCCTGTGTTTGAAAACGCGTTTCTCGCAACGGCTGTAACGAAGCAACTACTGCAACGAAGAGATCGACGCTTCGACTTCTTATAAAGGAGGTTCAACTCTGTATGCGCGACGGGATTCATGTCATTAAAGGCCATTAAATTTTGCGGTATTTTTGTGGAGAATGCAATTCTCGGCTTCCATTAACTCTTCCCTTTGCGAGTCCGACAACACGCATACGTGTGTTTTAGTCAGCGCGATCCGGCCGCCCCTCTTGTTCTGAATGTGTGCAAGTACCAAGTAACCTCAGCTGATGCATTTGCGTATCGCATGTACAAAAGTGCGTGACGAACGTGTCGCGTTCCAGAGGCGTATATAAGATGCGTTGTTTCGCATGAATGCATACCCACCCCTCGTCTCACTCACCGTTTTCTTCGACACTCCGACCTGCGCAGACTGCGAGCGACAGCCCCATCACTCGAACCCCACCCGTATCGGAGGAGGAAAGGCTGCAGGCCGGCCGGATAGCTCTGACAAATGTGTAGAGTAGGTGGACGGGCGGACGCTTTCCCTTTGCAGCGTGGCGGTGACAAGTGCCGCCTTGACCGATATAGTTATTTTTTGCCACTGTTTTTCATGCTCTCGCCTGGAGGACACTGCAAACGAAGACTTGGACAAAGGGTGTTTCGGTCAAATAAACTTTGTTAAGATTGGGTGGGTGATGTATGAGGGTGAGGGTGGAATGCTTTATTCTTAATCCCTTAAAAGGAAGCACTTCTCAGCCCCGAGGTAGGGAAGCAAGACGGTGTGTCGAACAAGAGCCAGGTTTACAGATCCGAGAAAAACCCCGTAGTGTCCAGAAACTATATTAGGAGCCGCAATGCCACTGTTTGGCGTCGGGCCAGTAGGTGCTGCTCTGTTTCCGACCATATAAACTCGCCCATGCGCTCCCTTACTCGCTACTTTGCACTCATTACAGATGACAGCAGCATTGTCATGAAAAATTCGTGTGTCAATAGAAATTATATACTACGTTTTCTCGGTATACCAACATCTTTCACGCTATTTTGTAGATTCCTGTTTCAGGGGCCCACACATCAGAAATTACATGATTGTGTAGGGTACCTCATTGTCAAGCTGGTTTAGCCGAGGAAAACATTTGGCTTAACATTGCCACGCGATAACGTGCCTCTAATAATCCGAGATTGGACGGCTTGAATTTAAAGTATTATTTATTTATTCCTCAAAGGCTTGTTATAAGGGACATTACATGACGGGAGGGCGTCAAAAACGCGGTAAGGGTTAAAGGTGATCTTTGGAGGCGGTCTTGAAATCGTGATGATCGGCTAACTATGCGATGCGGGCGGGATGGTCCAGTCCAAGGCTGCGCATATAAAAATGAATTCTGAAATGTCGCGGAATGGTCGCTCTGGGCTTTAGGATGACGGAGGGATGAACGATGGGCTGGATGGTTGAAAATGTCTGATGACAAAAACTGCGATAGAGGCAGAGACATGCTAGTTTATGACGGGAAGCTAGAAGATCCAGCTGGGGTTTTTGATTCGGTGGCACTAGTACCATCAGAGTAACATAAAAGGATGTGTCTAGCTGCGCGCTTCTAAATGGATTCGAGCAAAGTGATTAGGTTAGTCTGGTGAAGATCGAGCATAGAATGCGCATACTTCAGTTTGGGTCTGACAAGTGTTTCACACGCGATAAGTTTGACTGTAGAGGATGCTACATCGAGGTCACAGCGTAAGTAGCCAAGGATGCAATTAGCGGATTTAACAATTTGGTTAATATGATTGCACCAAGAAAGATAGGTCTCGGCAGGTGTGAATGTCTGGGTACTTATAATTGTGACGGTTAGGTTTAGAGGACAATCATAAAGGCGGTAGGTGGGAATTGGGTAGTTACGACGGCGGTGGAAGGACAGTAATGATGTTTTATCAACGTTTAGTTTCATAAGCCAGATCTCGCGCCACTTTTGTTTTTTTTAGGATGACATTCTGCTGAGCGGCAACTTCAGTCAGGTTAATTACAAGCCGGCACGCTACGGAATCATCTGCAAAAACGTTAAGGGGCAGGTCATTAATGTAGATTTGGAAAGAAAACGTCCAACAGTACGGTGCCTTCAGGAAAACCTGACAGCTAGGACACGGGAAAGAGTGGATAGACGATTTATTCAAACTGGCTGATCCAGTTGCATGCACATGGGTCTGAGTTAAGGCATGGGAGCGTGAGTAGTACAGCGCCGAAGAGGAACCGCTAACCGCTTTTTCGAAATTCTGAAGACTGATATGAATATTACTTACGGTGGGCTACACGCCCCTCAATAATTAAGGAGCCTAATAATAACAGTTGAAAAGTTAACTATTTAGTATTAGCTAACCAGCCTGGTAGTTAGCGCGTCTTAGCTGTATCCCGATGTACTTCACCTCCGATAATGCTATGCCGCAAAAAGCACTCTTCTAACTCAAAAATCATGTTTCTAAAAATTTTGTAACGTCCTAGGTGAAACATGTATATGTCTGTGCACTAGAAGCAACTGCTTTGAGTATGGCCGCCTTCTGGTCACTGGAAATTAATTCTCACCGCATGCGACCACGCAGCGAGACCGAGAACCATATTGCACACGGCACCTGAGAAGCACAGCGCGCTCACAACGGGCCTCGTGCAGCGAGGAGCTTGTCGAAGAGGGCAACTCCAATAACCTTGGCAGCTAAGTCGAGGCTCGGCATAGCGCAGCGGGTGGCGCATATACCTGCAGGTTTGAGCGAAGATCGATGCGCCGACGTCAAAGTTTTGTCGCGCCGCAGCCGACGAATCGTCCGGAGAAACACAACATGCGGGCACCCCTTGAGGCGGGAAAAGTTTTCTGTATACGTTTTGTGCAATCCTCGAAAGAGCAGTGTCGCGCGTCAAATGCACACGGAACTGTTCAGCGCCGCCACAAATCGATGCACTCGGCACGAAATCCATTTGTAGGCAATTTTTATTTAGAAAATCTCGAATGTCAAACACATGAGCTTCTATGGGAGCTTTCAAGGGGGTAGCCACGCCTTCGTATTATCCATTATTTCGTTTTAAACTGCTTTGTTAGAGCGAGGTTCGGCTGTACAGGTGACCTATAGTTATAACGAAGTCGATGAGCGATCAGGGTTGCGAGATAGCTCCAGCCACAGGTAGACAAATTGGCCTCCACGGTAGTAGCCCTATAATGTAACCAAAAGCGAAAACTTAAAAAAAAAGTAGCCAAAAGCTTTTTTTTTTGTAAGATAACTCCTTAGCCATAATAAATTATTTTCCGCAAGTATACCTACGTATTACTTTTAGGAGGGGGGAAAAGCTGGCATGCAAGCGAATTCATGACAGGCAAATGCGGTCTTCATCACAAACGTCGTGTTTTTTTTTTTTTTTCAGAGCATAAAAAGTCACAAAAAGAAACACACACAAATATATCACCGCACAATAAATTCGCGGAGAAATCGTATGCATTCAGCCAT
Organism: Amblyomma americanum; assembly: GCF_052857255.1. NCBI lineage: Eukaryota > Metazoa > Arthropoda > Arachnida > Ixodida > Ixodidae > Amblyomma > Amblyomma americanum. The sequence goes on from NC_135500.1 coordinate 182,280,491, forward strand.
ACAGTATAGTTACAGCTCACGACAGTTTCACTGAACACAACAGAATAAACGAAACACTATAATAAATTGCGAGATAAAATCCAGTACAGATGGCGGCTAGCACTAAATCTAGCACAATAGACGGAAGAAAGTAGGCTAGAGATGGAACTCAGACATCATGAGTTCATTTCGAAGTGGAACTGCTTGGCCCTTCCAAAATGTTTGAGCTTAAATGGGACAACAATTCTTGGGCGATTTAACATCCTTGTAGCAGCCACCATTCCTGGCCAGGCTTAACTTCACGTGGAGGTGCGCTTAAAAAGTCTAGTTAGGCTTTGCATTTCGCAGGTCGGTTTTAGTGATCCAGACCTGGCTGAACACTCGTTCAACGGCGGCCTTTGACAAAAAAAGAGTGTGCCAGCTCAGACATCAGTGGATGTCGGCTTACCGGCAACATTTCTTTTTTTTTTTTGCATTTCTGACGCTTACCGAGAATTCATTTTGAACCGTTTATCCTCTGCTAGATCGCCGACTTTCGTTTGGAGCAGGCGATACTCAATTCTATCGCTTAAATTGAATTTGTCACTATAAAACCAGCGAATCAGTAATTGACAATATTGAAGGAGTACTTTACGTTTTTGAAGCGAAAGCTTCACTACGCTAGGTAAAGCTGATTTCAGCGTGCGTTTCCGGTTAACCTTCAAGTGAGCCAAGTGTGGCTATAGGCCTTACCATATGTGATCCACCGTGGTGTCGCGACACTTGACCTTTGATCTTTCAATTCGCCACTAGAAGGTAGTAGGATAGGCAGCAGCGTTAATAGGGTGACCAACCCCTCGCGATGAACCATTAATTTAACTGCCACGTGCAACGGTGGCAGTGTGGGCACGCTGCCTATCCAGTGTGCGGAACGCACTCAACGTTACAGACGCCAAGTCGCGTCTAGTTGCCCGATACACCACAGCTTTCACTCTCTAACCAGGTTCAGCAGTAGTTAAACCGCAGTTAATTTTTGGTTCTGGAAGGCGCAGGTCGCTCAGGAGCTCTAGGGTCGCAGGAAGCCCCTTCAGCTCACTTTTAACGCACACAAAAATAAATTTGCCACGCAGAAATAAACGGTGGCTGAGTGGTTATGGCGCTCGGCTGCTGGCCCGAAAGACGCGGGTTCGATCCCGGCCGCGGCGGTCGAATTTCGATGGAGGCGAAATTCTAGAGGCCCGTGTACTGTGCGATGTCAGCGCACGTTAAAGAACCCCAGGTGGTCGAAATTTCCGGAGCCCTTCACTACGGCGTTTCTCAAAGCCTGAGTCGATTTGGGACGTTAAACCCCATAAACCATAAACCAAACCTATACACAAGAAAAAAGTTTGGCAGAGGTTTTGAGAGATTTTTAGAGGCTGTCGAGAAGAACTCCCAAAGCTCATGCCCTGAAATGCAAAAATATGTGCTGCGCCCATTCGGCGTGGCCGTTCTGTGTATCTGCAGGTATTGCAACTATTGTCATTAATGTATTCATAAAAGAAATAAATTTCTCATCTAGCCTGACAGGGGCAGGTGACTCGCACTGAAAAAGCTTGTTCATTTTTTGCTCAAATTTCTCGATAACTGGGGTTAAAAATTGAACAAAAAGTAAATTTTGCTCATCAGTGTACATTTTGCTTAGTATGTACTCTCGCTGTGTAGCAGCGTTCTCTACTTTTCAGTGCTTCAAAGTAGGCTTCAAGAGCAGCCCATTGATTCATGATTCATCGCAAGGCAGATGCAATGCTGAGCCACCACAAGATTTCCAGCTGTGCTGCCATCACCTCGAATTATGTCCCGAATATGTCCGAATAACTTTTGTTGCCTTTTTAAAAAAATCTCTGATCCATTTGAAAGTTCCGCGTTATAAGAATTTAGTACATTATTATATACAAGTCAGTCAATGTCGATCGGTGAGGTCGTCATATCATTGCGAGGTTACAGACGAGCTCCGGGGAATGACGCACACACTTCAGAAGTAAGCAATTTCTGCCATAATTTTTGTGAAAAGACAGCTGGGCCGCCCACACAGGGCACAATATTTCACGTAAAGTTTGTTATCAGCTAACAGCACTTCAACAAAGAAAACAGCCCCACCGCAGACGCGCATCTATTGGTGGCACGAAGCCGAGAAAGGCGATAGTCCAAAAATAGAATATAGCCCGAAAATAGTCACGTAGCCAAAAGGTAAATTTTGACGCCAGGGAAAAAAACAACCAATTTGTCTATTAATAGCCCAATCTGGCAACGCTGCTCGCGATTTTTTTTGTGTGTGCGTGATTGCTTCGTTATAGCAGTAAATGGGATATTCAAAATTCCGCAAGTAAGCTTTCCCACATAACTATGTTGCCAAAGACAAGATGGCAGATTTCCCAATAAAAAAAAAAAACTCGATAAGCAAAAACTGCGAGGGGTACAGGACAGGCGCTAAGGGTCTGGGTAGAATGTAAGAAACGTATTTTGGAAGAATCACACACAAAAAAAACTAGTCCTTCTTGATTTCTTTCAGCTGGAAGCGCATGGTCAGCCATCTTGAGTTGTACAACATTGTTATGCGGAAACGCGCGCTTGCGGAATTTTGAACATCATCTAGAGCGATATAGAGCGACACAGGTGCCGTTTAGTCTCCGCCAATTTGTATTGGTGCCGTTGTGGCCAGCGTGCTCGTGCGTTATGCGGGGAAGCCATCCGAAACGGGTACTGGCAATGGAATCACCGCTGCGCGCCCGTCCTTACCGTGAAACGCAAGTACCAGCTTTAGCACCTCGAGAACGAAGTTAAATATTCGGAATAGGTCCTTCCCGGTTGTGTACGACAATGATCCTCCAGGCGGCGCTTGTTGAGCGCATTTAGAGGCGCATTTTATAGCTGACAGCCGTGCGGAGCGGACGCATGTTTCGGTGCTCTTCGGATTACGCGTGGTGACCGGGACCGGGCGCACTGACGACTGCGTGAAATAGATGAGTGTTTTTCTTTAACATTTTGAAAGTTTACATTTAGGCTAGTTTTAGTTGAGCTAGTTTTTAGATTTAAGCTAGTTAGGTGAAGTGCAGGCTAAAGAGCAGAATTTAGGTCCGTGACCCAACGGCCGGGTCTATTCTGGCCGGCAGTTAAGACTGACGCGGCCGCGTTTCTATTGAGGCGAAACGCAAAATGCACCTGTGTGCTGTATATGTACGAGTATCGCTTCGATAGTGACGTTATTCGATTTCCAGGCTATAATACATTCTTTCTTAACCGAAGCTCAAAACGTGGTGGGGGCGTCGCCCTTCTAGTAAAAGAAAGCTATTCGTGCCATATCTTATCGGGACACAGTCTGAGCGACGACAATATTGAAATGCTTACAGTCCAATGTAGCCGTCAATCACTTACCGTCGTTTACCGCCCACCACAAGGCAATATGAATGAGTTCCTTCGTGTTTTTGAAAAAGAAATCACTTTTTTGTCAGATAATTTCTTATCTTGTATAGGAGGTGATTTTAATATAAACATTGGTGTTAAAAGTCCTGCACAACAAGAATTCACAACATTGCTTCAAGCCACTAGCTTCCAGAACGTTATAAATAGCCCAACACGCATAACTTCCACTTCAAATACCATTATCGACCTTTTCATCACAAATTATGATGTGCCTCTCACCGCAGGGCGTTTTGCAGCAGACACCAGTGATCATCTGCCTATTTTTCTGCGCGTTCAGACTAAACCCCTCCCAACACAAACCTTTAATCCACGTCGGCAGTGTATTTCCCAGAAAAACCTTGAAACATTTAGAAGTCGCATAGAGCTAGTAGACTGGGAACCTGTTTTCCTAAGCACCGACTCTGATGCTGCCTACACAGCTTTCTTGCGACTCTTTTTACCAATCTATCACGAATGTTTTCCTACTGTTGAAGTAAAACTGCCGAAAAACGCTGGCAAACCATGGATGCCCCCTATACTTATAAGACTTGTAAAAAAGAAGCACAGGATGTTTGCTGAATTTATTAGGACTAGGGATACTTCACTATTGCCCCATTTTAAAGCATTTCGGAACTCTTTGAACAAAGAACTCAAAACAGCTAGGACCACTTACCACAATAACCTTTTTGGTAAGGAACTCTCCAATCGCCCTAAAGAAAAATGGAAGTGCCTTAATCTACTTCTGAATAGAATTACACATCCAAATAACATGACAAGTTTAGAAGTTGATGGAACTAACCTGAGTGGGTCTCGTTTGGCCGGTGCTTTTAATAAATTTTTTACTACCGTTGTCAGTCGGTATCACAGCCCTGACTTCTCAAAATTTCTGGGTGATAAACTTTCACAATCCCTCTTCTTTGAACCTACAGATGAAAATGAAGTGTACTCTATTTTAAAAAAATTGAGAGACACGACAAGCTTAGACTCTTGCGATCTCCAGAGTCGCCCAATAAAGTATGTCCTGCCTTCAATAGTTCCCTGCTTAACGCATATATATAACACGGCGCTCACTACAGCCCACTTTCCTGCTGATATGAAATTTGCTAGGGTGGCAGTAATCTTCAAAAAGGGGGATAGAAATAATTTAAGTAATTACAGGCCAATATCGGTCTTACCTTTCTTCTCCAAGGGGCTAGAACGCGTAATTCATCATCGAACTCATAATTTTCTTCTAAAGCACTCTATTATAAATGACTGCCAATACGGGTTTACCAAGAACAAATCAACAGAACATGCATTACTTGATCAAAAAGAATATATATTAGGTAATATTGAATCCCAGAAGCTCACTCTTGGAATCTTCGTAGATTTCAGCAAGGCGTTTGATACCCTCAATCATAACACCCTCTTTGCAAAACTTGAACATTATGGCATACGTGGCCATGCCCTCAACCTTTTCAAGTCATATATGTCCCCGCGTTCACAATATCTTGTCATCAATAACTGCCGCTCTGATGTCCTACAAATTTCAAATGGAGTGCCACAGGGTAGTCTCTTGGGTCCTATACTTTTTAACTTATATATAAATGACATCACTAATATAAGCAACGAGATAAAATTTACTATCTATGCTGATGACACCACTTTGTTCTGTTCCTCCACTGACATTAACCAATTAACCAATTCAGCGAACTTAGTATTGACTACTCTGAAGGAATGGTCATCCTCAAACTCCTTGACAGTAAATAAGGAAAAAACAAAGGCGATAATATTTCATGCTAAGGGCAAGTTGGTAGAGAATGCACCGCCTATCTTTTTCAGTGGCGCACAAATTGAATATGTTGAATCATTCACATCACTTGGCGTAGACTTTACCCCGTCAATGTCATGGGATGCTCACATAAACAAGGTCTGCATCAAGCTCTCTAAATTCATAGGTATCGTCTCTCGCCATAAATATATCTTACCTACAAAGACAAAACTTGACCTTTACTATGCATTCTTTTTTTCATACTTAGGGTACTGCTATTTGGTATGGGGAAATACTACAGTGTCCAATTTGCAAAAACTTTTTCTTCAACAGAAGAAAATGTTACGAGTCATTACAAATTCCTGCTATGACGCCCCAACTCGCCCCATTCGAATAAAATACAAAATAATTCCAGTTCCTAGGTTGTTTGAGTACAGGTTTGCCTGTTTTTATAAAAAACAGACTGCAAGAGATGACGCCTTTTTGTCCCATATTGTGCAGCTGGTACCACACAACACGCCGTATACCACTAGAAACGCTGAAATGTTTTCGGTACCCAGATGTAGAACAAACTATGGTTTTGCTATGCTGAAATATATACTACCAAGATGTTTGAACTCTTCTCTTTATAACAATATAAACACAATGTCTTTTCGTGCACTTCGTGAAACTTTTATTGATTAGGTTGTATTAGTACTGAAATACATATGTCGACCGTTTTTTCTTTCCTTGTCATTGTTTAATATATCTAACCCCCTACCTGCATTATAGTACAATCTGTTTTGTTTGAGATGTGAATTATTTGTATGCCGCAAGAACTGCCGCTGCTGTCATCGTCGACTTTTTCGGGTGACGAAGCCCGTCAAGCGGTTATTGTGAACCGCTTTTATTTCGTCACCCACGCTTTCTGTAATGGCAAAAAGCGAAATAAACAAAGTGCAAAGATCCCCAGGTGGTCGAAATTAATCCGGAGACCTCCACGAGGGCACCCCTTTCATACTTTCGTTCTTTCACTCCCTCCTTTATCACTTCCGTTACGTCGCGGTACGGATGTCCGCCGAGATATGTGAGACAGTTACTGCGTCATTTCCTTTCCTGAAAAAAACAATTTTTGAATTTTTCTCAGCAGAAACAGGTAAAGGCACAGAGAAACTGAGACAGGACGAACAGAGTAGACACTGCGTAGTGTTGTCGTTCAGCGGATTTAAGGCGTGGGAAAGACGATCTCCGCCCCTAAGAGAAAAACTGTACGCAGGAAAAAAGTGCTGGACCCCATTTTTCCGACGGTAAACGTGCAAGGCATACGTGAGCTAAATGGTATCCGCCCCTTGGAGAGCAACCCATAAATCCACCTTTGGCTCGTGAAGGACCAAAAGGTGATTGAAGGTTGAACGTTATGGATTTCTAAATAACGGTCTGCAAGAAATGCACGACATATATCTTGAGTCCAAGCAAATTATCTGGAAGCAACGCAGGTGCAGGGTTTAAATTTGGCGGGTGGCAATAAGCGCGTAAGTTTGTGCTGCCGTCTTGTGTACGCTTTGGTAGGGTGATGAGGCAAGGCGGGCGCCATGGGCGCCATCTAGGTAATAGGGCGTGAACACGCCCCGCGCATGTGGTGCGCTCGCCGGTGTCATGCGGTCAGAGTGGTACGACGATTGAGTGCTTCGTAGTGTGGAAAAATACGTTTTCATGAATAACATTAGAGTCAAATAATAATATACAGCGCTGATCATTAAACTAGCAAGACAAAGTGTAAGTTGTGCTTGTTTGCGTCGTGCTTTCCTCAGCCAGCTACCTCTAAATGCACTTTACGTACGGTTTGTCCGCACGAATCTCTGCGACCTGATCTTCGGTTTCCTTTTGCAGGCACGATGTCGAACCCGCTTCCGACAGAGCTACATGACCTTCAGGAGCTGCGCGACCATCCAGAGATCGGAGGGACAGTGTACAAACATTATTTAGCAGCAGCAGTCGACTTGGTCGCTGGGACCGCCGGTAAGCCGGAATGCCTGTACAGAATGCTGACGCAATCTGACCGAGATTTCAAACTGCGCCCTGGGCTAGCACTGCCTTCGTTTAAACTTCCTGCCAGTTTTCCTCTGATGATGTCTAGCGAAATATCAGAATCTGGAAACGTCACGGTGCTGTTAATATAAGCGTAGTACTTACAGATGGTCTTACGGACGGACGGACGGGCGGAAAAGTCGATCGTGCTTCGCGGAAAGTAATCTTTGATTTAATTATGTATCGTTACAAAATTTTCTTGTGTGCTTGTGCAAATAGAAGGAACGAAATTTTGGTCGCTCTTCTTTACACAAACAGTTACATGAACATGTTACTTTCGTGAAAATCGAGAAAGACGAAATTTCAGTTCACTGCCATTTCTATTATATTTATGAAGTAAAACTTTTGCAAGACGAGCCGTCGCTGAAGATTGACCAGCGTGGTTTAAAATTCTATTAACGTTCTGTCATTCTGCACTTGAGTAAAAACTCAACGCAACTTTAAGCCCCAGTTTGTTGCACAAGCCATCAGCTTACTGACATTGTCGACTGGATGTGCATGCACACTCGGGCTTTTTGTGTTTTCTGACAGGTGGTGCTGCCACGGTGGCAGTTGGTCAGCCACTGGACACAGTCAAAGTCAAGATGCAGAGCTTTCCAGAGATGTATCCAGGCGGTCTGCGTTGTTTTCAGAAAACTCTTTCTCAGGATGGTGTGCGGGGACTGTATGCTGGAACTATACCAGCCCTGGTGGCCAATGTTGCTGAGAACTCAGTTCTCTTCTGTGCTTACGGAGTCTGCCAGAAAGTTGTTCAGAGGTTGGTTCGCAAGTCAAATGTGCAGGACCTGAGCCCACTGGACAATGCATCTGCTGGCTTCCTTGCTGCTTTCTTCTCGTCACTTACCCTGTGCCCAACAGAGCTGGTCAAGTGCAAGTTGCAGTCACTGCGTGAGAGTGCTCAGGTGAAAGGGGGTGCAAGCCAAGCGGGCATGTGAGTTGTATTAAAAATGAAAACTTCCCTTTCAACATTTGCTTTTATATTTGCTTGTTGCATCACGAGACCAAGGATGAAAGGCCATCACATCATGCATTAGACGTTTCACCATGCCTGAAACCATTTTATCATATATGTAGATACAAATTACTTATAATTCAAGACACATGTTTTGAACATTTGTGCTATTGTTGCAGAAGTTTTTTGTTAGTCTAATGTTGCATTCTGAGCAAACCACACTGAAGAAAAAAATTGTAAGCAACTTTTATGCCTATACACTAGGCCATCAAAAATTTCACTTGGAGTACTTTGGGAATTTATAATTGACTACTTGCATTTGTGAATTGCATTTTCTTCCAGCAAAGGCATTGCACGAAAGAACGAAGCTTTTGAACAAAGCAAGGAATTTCAGATTCAGTAGCTGAAACCACTTTGGGCCAACAAGGCATTACTTTGAAATTGTTGAAGGGCCTGAACAAGCTGGGCTTGCAGGATATCCAAGATTTATCAAGAGCACAGTGCTGATGCCAGGTGTATCAGATACTTTTTGCAAGCTGAGGAGTAAAATCAGAGAGTTTTGATGAAATTAAAGTATGACTTGTTTTGAAGAACATATGATTCTGGAGCCTATTTAATGATCAAATGATTCTTCATATTTATGTAGCAAATTCATTTCTTGTTTTTGTTCCTCATGGCTAAGAATGTTATGAATGTGAGACAAGTCATTTCTGTCCTTTTACAACAGGAGTAGAGCATATAGTGCTCAATTCTCAGTTAAGTATTCTCCTTGTAACAACCAACAAGCATTGTTGGACACACTGCAAAGTCATATCACATGGAGACCAAATGACAGTTTCTTTCTCATCCCATTTTTATAGTGACAACTTTTTTATTGGCTTACAGTGGCACGTGGCAGCTTACGAGGGAAATCTACAAGCAACATGGCTTCTTGGGATTTTTCAAAGGATTTTCAGCTACACTTGTTCGAGAGATGCCAGGGTATTTTTTCTTCTTTGGAGGCTATGAAGGGGCCCGCCACTTACTCACTCCAAAAGGAAAGACAAAAGATGAAATAGGTAAGCTTTGCTTTTGAATCAAGTTCTGTTGAGCTGCACATTGTTGTTGACACATACAAGTTGAACAACTAATGAAGTAGAATAAAGGGACTTTTTGCCTGGTATTTTCTCATTTAATTTATTTGTTGAATTTTGTTGTATTCATATAAACAATAATGTGGCCATTTGGCCTGTCTTTTCTTGTGATCGACAGGTGTTGCCAGGACTATTATTAGTGGTGGTGTTGGCGGTATGTGCCTATGGATCTCAATTTTTCCTGCTGACGTAATCAAATCCCGGATTCAGATTTCTGGAACTGATGAACCAGCTTTGACTGTAGCAAGAACAATAATGCGTACTGAAGGTGAGCGCTTGCCATTGCATCCTTCCAGTTTTCTTGCAAACGGGAGATGAAAAGGGGCAACTGTCTTCACCAGAAAAGGAAGTGCCGTCTTCGTTTTAACCAAGACAAAACTTTTCTGTCCTCTTTTGAGTTTGGTAACAATCAGCCAGCTGTAACTCCTGCTGCAATGCTGGCTGTTGAAGCCTAAATTGTAGTAGAGCATTTCTGTAGCAAATGGAGGCAAGATTTAAGTGCTGTTGGTCTGAATTATTATGATACAATTATGAAATGGCACTATTTCTGGGTGTCGTTAGAAGCAGACCATTTTGTAACGAAAGAGGCTAACGAAGAGGGTTCAGCTCAAGTTAAGGACAACGCAGCGAGCTTTGGAAAGGACAATGATAGGTGTAACGTTAAAAGAGAACGGAAGCAGACAGAATGGGTGAGAGATCGAATACGGGTTAGTGACATCCTAGTTGAAATCAAGAGGAAGAAATGGGCTTGGGCGGGGCATGTAATGCGAAGGCAAGATAACTGCTGTTCCTTAAGGGCAACGGAGTGGATTCCAAGAGAAGGCATGCGTAAAAGGGGGCGACAGAAGGTTAGGTGGGCAGATAAGATTAAGAAGTTTGCGGGGATATGGCGGCCAAAACTGGCAAAGGATAGAGTTGATTGGAGAGACATGGGAGAGGCCTTTGCCCTGCAAGGGGCATAGTCAGGATGATGATGATGTTTTCTTCTTTCAGGTGTTCTAGCCCTTTACAATGGATTGGGACCAACATTGCTGCGGACGTTCCCGGCTACCGGAGCCCTTTTTCTTGCATACGAGTACACAAGGAAAACACTTAACTCTGCTTTTGGCATTGAATGAAAGAGTATCCACTGTTGTTATTGGTGTACGTATGTCTCATAAATATAGGATATATGTATGGTTGTCGATATTGAATGAAGTCTTCCACTCTCGCTTTTCTATGTATACTATTGGGGGACAGAAGTCTCCAGGGCACGTGAGTGGCAACTGAGGTGCGTACTTGTGATAGTGGCCAGTAGCTCGCAACTGTTGTGTGGAGCTGCAATTTTGGATGCATGGTTGGGAATGGAGGTAAGCCTTGGCAAGTACTGTACCTCTGTGCCACACCTGCCACTTAATTGTGATATGACTGAAAACTTTTGTCTGGATTAGCATATTTAAATGAGTGCTGATACTCATGTGGTTTGTTTATCAGTCATTCAAGTCGATTTGTTTTATCATTCAATCAATAGTGCGACTTTGCTTGAGGGCTATATTCTGCGAATTATTTCCAGCTCTTTGTCTAAATGGAGTGATTCATATTTGGCCTGGAAAGACTGTTTTCATTTGCAATTAAAAACAAATTTTTTTAATGCGTGTCTGACATTTCTGTGAGTGGTCTAAGTTTTTAAGGACAGTTTTGTCAAAACTAGCCACTGAACTGCGTGTACGGTGAGAGTGCAAAGGCAGCTCTTTTTTCTTTTCTTTTTTCTGCAGCACGTAGCACATGAGGACGGAGAAACGTGACACCGTGCTGCGTCCCTGTGTGCTACGCGCTGCAAAAAAGAAAAAGATTCAACACTAACTAGCCCGGCAGCCTGTCTTGTTCAATGGAAGTCAACCACGCCACTCTGCAGCGGCACTAGCTGTTGAGTGCTCGCCCCTACGAGCTTGCATATATGGCCTCCAAGATGATTGCAAAGGAAGACTTCGGATCGAAGACCACGGAGTGGCAGCATTGCACCCTAGGTTGGATCCTGGAAAGCCTTTCGTTCATAAGAGATAAAACCACCGCTGGCGCTATTGAAAACAGCGTTACAATAAGCATATAGGCGGGCAATAGTTTTTATCTCAAAAATAAGCAGCGCTTGTGTGCATGCACACCCACCCATTTTAAATATTTTTTTGTGAGAAGAAAAATAAGAATTCCTGTGCAAGGCTGTGCAAACTATGATTCGCTCGCTTTCTCTTGCGATGCGTTCAGTTTTGGTATAGACAGTTCTGGGATATGCTACCCAGTCTGCTGCGCCGCGGAGCGATCTTTCTCGCCCCTGCTCGCTGGGTTGCGCTGGCTGCTAAGCAATTGCAGAGTCACTGTACAAGTAACTCTATAAGCGATTGTAGGGCGCGCGCGGGAGCGGGCGCATGGGGCACTTATGTATAGTGCCTAGAATACTCTAAGCGACTGCGGCGGCCGCTTGCCCGTTGCCTATTACATTGTCGAAGGTAATTAAGTGTCGCACCACACCCTTGAGCGATGGAAAATAGAAAAGACGCCCATGTGCTGTGCGATGTCAGCAATGCCACGTGGTCTGCCTATTCACAGCGGCGAGCGCCGGAGGGAGCCAAAAAGAGAGCGTTGCGTCATATGCGGTCAGCCTCTGCAAACCATCACATGGGGCAAGCTGCTTAAATAAAAGCGGTAAAGCTCTCTTTTGAAGAGAATTGGTTATCAGGAAATGAAAGACGCCTTAACTTCCTCACTTCATGATGGACGGTGGTCGCTTCAGCTACGCCAGGAAGTTGATGAAGGGAGTGAAAGAAGAAAGAGCTGGGTGTCACAGTGGAGGGCTCCGGTATAATTGGCCATCTGGGGGCCTTAACGTGCAGACATCGTGGTAGACGCGACTACCACCGCTATCATTCCATCCCCTAGCATGCTCCCCCACAATAATCTCATGGTACCCGACGAGAGTAGCACATGGTAAGACATGTTGTTGCTCCTTTTCTTTCATCGTAAAACAACTTTAATTTTTTTTCGAGTGAGAGCAGTGAACGACCGGGTCCTTTCGACTATCAATCTCAGGACAACAGGAACGAAAACGAAACTCAACAATAATTTTACAGAAGTAAATAAATAATAAAGTTAAGTAATAATAGTAAATAAATATTTTAAGCGAAGTTTTTGGTTTGAGGACATACTCAGATCAATGCAAGAAAAACGTGCTTAAAAATGCGCAACTAGGAAGTTGATATTTTCACGTCTCTGCGGGTAAAATTACTTGTTCTTGTCGCTGCTACTCGCGCGCTTTTTTCGTTTCTTGCATGTAACTACCGTGCCTTCTTTAAAAGGGCGCCTAAAAGTGCTGCAGACATGAGCTTATGGGTAGATAAACATAGACCTTCTAACCTTTCAAAACTCGATTACCACCCGGAACAGGCAGCATATTTGAAGAAATTGGTAAGTGGGTGAGCAGCGTCTTTATAAACCGGAATAAACCGTACGGCCAGACGTATCAGTTTATTATTTTTGTTTTAATTTGAATTTCTATCCTATACACTTGCTCCGATGAGCAAGTAAATCACGCCGATTATATATGTGGTCGTCAGAACAACTGCGCGTCGGGAGCAACGCGGAGAACGCAATCACGCAGGCACAACCGAACAGTGCCTAGTTTCGCTGTCCAGGGCAATTATTGAAGCTTGGAGCAGTGTTTACATCTTGAGAGGAAAGCTAGTAGGTGCTGTATCCCTGTCTAGGTCCAAGGCGTGTTCTTTGCTCTTGCTTTTCTTGGAACAATTTGTCTCACTCGTTGGAGCCAAATACCTTGGCTTTACTATTTGTTGTGACTTGCTCGCGCTTGGTGCACGGTGTTCTACACGTCTCGCATCTGTTGAGGTAGCTACTTAGCAATGTTGAGCATCCGCAACTGCGCGTGTTCACTCCATGATCGCACTGGAGTTACTAAGGAACTCTAGATCGCACGTACTTGGTGCGACCTCTCGCATTGGAATAACTCTGTTCTAAAAGACCTATGGTATGGTTTAAGTTGTGAAAAAGGAAAGACGCGGCAACTTCCGAACACAGGGTAGACATCTGAACCGTGCCACGAGGGCAAGAGATGAAAAATAGAAGGTAGAGATGGATATTTTGATGCTGTTAATTTTAGCTCTCATGACAGCTTTGCATACTCTTTTTTTTTTTTTTTGCACGTTGTAACTCGTTTTCGCATCACAGCAAAGTGATAGGCACAACTTCGCAACATTGTTCAGACCACTTTATTTTGATCATCTTACTATCTGTTGGATGGGTGCACGGTGCAAACAGTGCTGAAATTTCTAACTGAACCACGCAGTTATGCTCAAAGCTCATTGTACTAAAAATGAACACAACCAAACAGTAAACTTGGGCCCCTTCTGCTTGTTGATTGGCTGTGGCATTGCAGCTTATATACAAAAACATGAAGTACAAGAAGGCTGAACACACAGGGCACAGTGTCTAACATAACTTGGCACCAGAGTTCTGACTGCATTTTCTTAGCAACCTTCTTGCATGTCGAGCTGATGGAACACTTGGTGCAAACAGTACTCTTAAGGAACGAGGCAGCTATTGAGTGGGAAGGAGCTTCCTGGCACATCACATCGCAACTGCAATGAGTTTCATTGAGCAAACTCAAGATCATGGGAGCTGCTTTTTTCTGCTCTTCATTTTCCTGTTGTCCACGATTTCTATCATTATCATCATTGTCATGAACCTGGTTATGCCACCCTGCAAGGCAAGGACCTGTCCCTGTGTTCTTCAGTCGCTACTGTCTGTCAGTCTGTCCTTTCTTTAGTCAGCCGTGGCTGCCCTGTCACAATAAACTTACTGACCTCATCCTTACGACTGAGTATCTGCTGCTGCCTATAATCATCTTAGCCTTCTTTCATATTCTCTAACTCATTGAGCAAGGTATGTTGCTGGAAGGGTTGGTTGGTAATCATTCTGAGAAAGCAGCATTGGTGGACAACGTACAAGGACAAGAAGTAGACACTACTGCACTGGGTATCCACTTCTTGCCCTTGTTCTTCATCCGCTTGTGCTTCTTTTCTGTGGACTCTCACTGGTTATCTGTCCTAGCCTAGTCGATTGCTTTCTTGTTAATTTCTGCCAGCATAACATGAGCTTATGTTAGCTCTATAATAGACACTGCTGCCTTCCTGTCTCTCAGAGTTACATTTACCATTTTTTCTTTCTGCGCTCGCTATGCTGTTGTTAGTCCAATTCTGACTTGCTTCATTAGCCTCCAAAGTTTTGCCTCTTAAACTAGCACTGACAGGCTATGTTGGCTTTATGGTTTCCTTTACAGGGTCTTGGTAAGGCTCTGTTTTGGCAGATGCACTTCAACACATTATTTTCGTACTGATTTCTTTTGCATGGTTTCAGTATATGTACTCCACTACTTCAGAGCTGAATGCAGTGTTTATCCTTTGCTGTGCTAAGTGGTTTTATTTTAGATTACTTCATATTCTAATGCCTACCGTTATACTTTTGCCTGTTTGATTCATTGGGCTTGTTCACTAAGTCATGCCGCATGCTCCCTCAATACCCTGGCTATGTTGCCTGCTAATGGTTCTGTGTAACTTTTGTGATTGCCATTTAACCTCAGGTGATTGATTTCGGTTTACAGCAGAGTTTGATGTGCTGTCCTGCTCAACCTTAGCAGCAGTGAAGTTCTCAGTTCCCTAATTTTTGGGTGCCCAGTACTTGCACAGCAGTTGGCCACGCTCTACTTGAGTAATGCCTCCTCTCCCTACCACTCGCTACCCTAAAGAATGTTTTATCCAAGTGCCTGTGCTTCTTTTTGAAGCTTTGCACATTGAGCCTTTTAAGTTCAGGGGATTTTGAGAGTTGGATTCAGGACTGCTTTATATGAAGTGCAGTGGCTTATGTCTCTTTTTCTTTTTTTGTTGTTTAATTAGCGGGCTCAATTTCTTTCCTGATTTCTGTACATCTTCCATCTCCTTTCCCTTGTGGCAGAAAGGCATGGTGGCTCCGCAGATGGCATTTGCCAGCCTCTATCTTTCTCCCTTTCCCTTCTTTTTTGTATTTCTCAACAGTAGTAATAATGGTAATAAATTTAATTAAATGTGAACCCGGGAATTGTAGGTAAAAGGTGTTTTGTTGCACTTTACCGTGCCATTTCCTGCACACAAGCCAGCTTCAAGTATTTAACAATCATCAGAAAGAACATGAACTGAGCTTTTTTGTGAAAAACGATTCTCAGGTCCATGGGGGTGACTTTCCCCACCTGCTTGTGTACGGACCATCTGGTGCTGGGAAGAAGACCAGAATCATGTGTGTCCTGCGAGAGCTGTACGGTGCTGGAGTCGAAAGGCTGAGGATCGAGCATCAGAACTTTGTCACTCCATCCAAGAAAAAGATTGAGATTGTCACTGTTGCAAGCAACTATCACATTGAAGTGAATCCAAGGTGAGTGGCGCTTGCTGCTCATGTGGTATTTCTGGTGACTGAAGCTGCTCAGAAGTTAATGTCAAACACAAAAGCACATGATGAGGTGCTGCCACATTTGAAAAACAAGACTTGTTTGAAGAACAGGCTTGCTTATACAGTGATATTGTGCATTAGTCACACCACTTCAGTGACATTGAAAGAGTGTCCTTTTGAATGGAGGTTTGGTGTCTACCAACATAACACGAACCCTATCAAATATCAGATTGATTGCAGACACTAATATTGTGTGCATACAGACACTGGGTTGTTCCTGTATAATTTAAATATAGGTCAACTTTTGCCTGAGGTAGCTGTGGTGCTGGCAATCCTGAGGGGGTGCTTGAGAGAAAAATCTGCCATTGTGCCACATTAGCACTTTGTAAGCATGAAACCTTTCTGTGTGTTATGTAATTCTGCAGATTACCTCTAGTTTTAGCAATGCAGACTGCATGCTTTATGTCATCTGTGGTCATCTGTGATGTGCGTTTTCATGGAGCTGTGTGTCCTCAGTTGCTCCCTTTGACCAGAGGTACAGGGTGTGCCAAAAGTTTTCAGGCCACAGTGTTTGCTTTTCAGTGGTATATTGTGGCACTCACGATGCCTATGAAGCTACCAAGGTTCTCAGAGGAAAGAGTGATACTTCTGCTACCCCCACAAAGATTTCAAAGTTCTGGGGCATCGTAAGTGCCCCACTAAATGGCTCAGAAGCAAACCCTATGGCCTGGGAACTTTTTACAAACCCTGTACATCTTGCAATGAATTACTAGACACACAATATTTACAGCTCCTCACTTAGTAATGTAAGTTTGTCCAAGCAAGTTGCAGTAGATGGAGAACTGCTTTTGAACAGTTGCAATGAGTAAGGCATGCAAGTTCAATTTCCAAGTACAAGGGAGTGGTGCTTGATGACAAAGCACCTCTCTTGTGCTAAAGCTGCTTTGCTAGTGCTTAGCCTCTTTGTTGTGGAGATGTTCTGCTTGCCAAGACTATCAAGTGTACCATCTGTTTGCACTGCATATCGCTGGCTTTCTCACACCTTTTTGTGGCATTGATTTTCAGTGAAGCTGCCATCTACGACCGGGTTGTAATTCAAGAGCTGCTCAAAACTGTTGCCCAGACCAGGCAGCTGGAGAATAATGCCCAGAGAGAGTTCAAAGGCATGTTGACCTTGTTTCGCTCAGTAGGGTGCTGCCTTTTCTTCCCACATGTTCTGATGTGGTCAGTTCTGTGCAGTGGTTATTCTAACGGAGGTGGACAAGTTGACCAAGGATGCTCAGCATGCGCTTCGACGCACCATGGAGAAGTACATGGCAACGTGTCGGTTGATCCTGTGCTGCAACTCCTGCAGCAAAGTGATCCCAGCTATAAGAAGCAGATGCCTTGGCATCAGGGTCGCTGCACCATCCATTGAGGAGGTAATCTCGTTTGTCATTGCTGGTATGGCTGTGTAAATTTTCACTCATTAGAGGGACATCCAGGACAACTCCATTCAATTTCGTTCTTAGTAAAAATCGATTCTGCTGCTCTTTCTGGCGATATTGCCGTTTTTTCGGCAGCAAAAGTTGCATTTAGAAGTTTTTCTGCCACTCCACTCGAACTCATGATCAAAAAGAATTCCATGAATTCTTTTTGATCATGAGTTCGAGTGGAGTGGCAGAAAAACTTCTAAATGCATCTGCCAGTGTAGCTTAGCCTCTGGAATCCATGCCTGAAAAACTCGGTCTTCACACTGCATTGTACTTGTGAAATCGGCCAGTGATGCCATACCTGTATTTCATTTCTTGACCCCTTTTTATCTTATAAAAGTTCTGTTTTCAGTAGAAGTAGTGTCATAGTCTTTACACTAAACCTTGTTAATTCGACTTCTGGCAATTTCATAAAACTGGGTAATTTGGACACCCCGTTCATTCCTATCAATCGTATGCACTATTCTATTCCATGAAACTCCGCTAATTGAGAATAATTTGGCAGCGGTTCAGTTACTCTGGAAATTCGGCTCAGCTCGCATGTGCACAGTGCGCCCGAGGTGGAGTCATGATCATGGTGAGGGAAAACTTAAAAGTGCAGCCACATAGTTTGAGTGGCCAACATTTTTTTTGTTATGTGTTGTGTTCCGCCATGTTCTTCTTTGTTTTTGTTTTGTGCACACCATGGATCGTACGTTCAGTGCTCTTCATGGTATCGTGGAGCCCGTGATCGTTCTACATTACATTGGTTGCGTGTACGCAGGGTGTGGTTTTGTTTACTTCATTAGCAGTATGGCCCTCCTCCCTCTGAAATCCATTATCTGTGTGTGTGTGCGTGCACGCACGCGTGCGTGTGAAGCCTCTGGTAGTACCTTCCGGGCAGCAACTGGTAAAAATCTATCTCCCATCTTTGAGCCTCTGTCCACCACCCACCCAACCACATTTATTCTCCAGAAAACCTCTATCCGCCACCCACTCACCCAACCACCTTTACCCTCCAAAAGGCACTACTCGCCACCCACCCCCCAGAAGCCCACAGCACCAGAACAAAAAGTGACGGCGAAATCCAATTCAAAGATGTAATGGGAAGGCAAACAACGTAAAAGCGAAATGCACAGCCAATACTGCTAACACAGATGAGTAGCATCACATATGATTGCCTGTGCATTTTTTTTCTTTGCAGAGTGTGTGTGTGTGTGTCTGGGGGGTGAGGGCGGGCTGTATATGCCCTGAAGGAATTATGTGTTGGCTCATCCAACAACGTGCACGCACTGCTCCATATGACGGAACTGCGAAAATTAATTAATGCAAGGGAGTTCTTGCATACAAAGCCATGAGTGATTACAGATTTTTTTCAAGGAATGAAGGTATATGTGGGACATTTTGTTATAGAGTTTTTTTGGAGGCATTGATAATTCGACATTTGGTTAGTTTGGATATCTTCTCCAGAGCTGTGAAATGCGAATTAAGGGGTTTTACCGTAGAATGCCATAATCTATCGATACTGGCCAACTTCAGTTTGTTTTCAGTGTCATTATGAAAAAACCTGGCACTATCAAACGACGACACAGAGGGGACACAGCGCTACTCGCAACTACAAGAAATTTTATTCAGAGGCTTCTATATATACAACATACGCAGGATAATAGACATAGTAAAATTGTT
The DNA here is from genome assembly GCF_052857255.1 of Amblyomma americanum. Classification (NCBI taxonomy): domain Eukaryota; kingdom Metazoa; phylum Arthropoda; class Arachnida; order Ixodida; family Ixodidae; genus Amblyomma; species Amblyomma americanum. Next base: position 182,299,394 of record NC_135500.1, read on the forward strand.
TAAGGATAGTGGTATGGGCCTCAAGTTCACGCACGAGGTTCCAAATGAAGGAGAGTTGCAGTTCCTAGACCTTCGATTGATTAAAAACCCGGACCATGTTTGCTGGAGTTACCGTCCGCGTTCCGCGAAAGGCCTGTTAAATTATGCGTCAGCACACTCGAAGCTCATCAAGGATGGGATCACGGTCTCGTGTTTAAAGTCGGCTGCATCAAAGTCTTGTCACCATCGCATCAAGGAAAGCATGGAGTATCAGGTGGAAAGACTGAGTGATAGTGGTTATCCAGATCACGTGATCGGCAGAGCCAGCGAGAAAGTTATTCGCTGGGTGAAAGGCCAGGGAAAGAACGACACAAAAGAAGAGCACAGCAAACCCGTTGTAGTACCGTACGTTCATCGCCTTTCACACGGGATTAAGAAAGTTGCCAGCAGGTATGGAATCCCTGTCATGTTTTCGGCTCCCAAAAAACTTTCAACGTTATGCCCTGCGATTGCAGCTAGGGTGGAGCAGAGTGCAAAGAAAAGAAAAGGAGGATGTGCTGTCAAACATTTATCACCATACGTCGCTTGCAAAGTGGGCACAGTGTACAAATTCCCTTTGTCGTGCGGAAAGGTGTATATAGGCTAGAGTGGTCGATGTTTGAATGTGCGGCTGATGGAGCATGCTGGAGCTTTGGAAAGAGGTGACACTTCAAATAGTATGGTTATCCATTGTCGTGACTGCAGCAAGCGCAAGAAGAAATGTTCTCCCATTTTTTCCAAAACGTGTGTTCTTTTTCGTCACCGAGATCGTGTAACGCGGGAGATTGTTGAAGCCTATCATATCGCGGAAACGGGGCATACATGTGTCAGTGACCCTTCAGTTGGATTGTCTGAAGGAGAGATAAGTTATTTGAAAGAGCGATTGAAATCCGTGTGTTAATCTCTTCCTGTACATCGGTCGGCAAGTGGCGTGCGATTACTTTGGGTTGTTTTGGTTTTTGTTGTATATATAGAAGCCTCTGAATAAAATTTCTTGTAGTTGCGAGTAGCGCTGTGTCCCCTCTGTGTCGTCGTTTGATAGCGCCAGGTTTTTTCATAATGAACGTGTACCAACTAGCTCAACTTTCTGCCCTGTTTTCAGTGTCCCTTCAAAGGGCTATAGACATTTAATTTTAGCTGAGTGCTTTCTTTTTTCAAATTATGTGTTAAACATTACAATACATGGATCACCGTGTGGTATTAGCATACGGCTGCTAAAGAATTTATAACTGAATTTCCTCTCTCATGCTATTTCGGTTTCATCAACCAAGCGATGGCTGTGACGTGTAGTTGACACCTAGGTCACGTGAGGCACAAAAAAAAAACCTGCAATATAAACGTTGATATGTATTTTTAATTCACTACAACACTTAAACCAGCCTGCTTCAAGAGCTGGAATGACAACAAACGACGTATCAGTGGTTATAGTATTGCCGTTTTTTTTTTTTTAATGCCTCATGTGACCCAAGTGTGAACTACATATCACAGCCATTTGGTTGATGAAACCGAAACAGCGTCAAAAAGAAAATCAATTATAAATATTTAATGGTTGCAGGAAAATACCAATCATTTATCCACGTATTCTAATGCCTAACGCATTATTTGAAAGAAGAAAACATACAAGCAAAAATTTGGTGTCTATAGTCCTTTGAGAAAGTAAGAGATTTCCATCCATTTTAGCTTGTAGGTGTGCAAGTGCATGCTGGAGGCAACTTAGTATTGAAGGAATAGCCGTATTGTTTGTGAACAGAATAATAATAATGTGTTTTTGAATTAGTCAATGGCCAGCACCATGACGTGGCACGCGCACAAGTTGACATTTGTGCTGGTGCATGGGGAGCTTCCTGGTCGCATCATTTATTCGTTGGACACCTTCCTATGCTTTTGAGAGCTTTTTATTGTGGCTCTCTCTAGGGCTAGCTGACACTGGTGGTTTGAACCTTGCTGTGTACTTTTTCATCAACTGCGTAGTGCTCCAGAATCTGTACCTTGGACTAATTCCACCTGAAGAGCCCTAGTACTGCAGCACTCCATTATTTCTTGGGGCATTTTGAGCCTATAACAAGCAATCCTCTTTTAAGCCTGCTTCCATTGTGCAAGGGAAGGTACCCTCTTTGCCAGAAGTAATCAGGCAACGGGCTTTGCTTTTTTTCTTTTAGCCATGTAGCACAGCACTTATGGCACCCCTCAAAAAAGTTAGGGACCATTGTCCTCACCTTTCTGAAGCTTTATTGGTCTTTATGGGTGCTGCAAATGCTCCGCAACATGGCTGAGAAGCAAACCCCATTGCTTGGTTACTTTTGGCAAAGACGGTACATCAAAACATGCATAGAAAAGCACTGGACTTAGTCTAGACTTAAGTATTCAAAATTTGAGTGCACATCGACTATAGTAAATTTGCAGTCAATTCCAAAGGCTCAGGATAAACAAATGTTTATTCACTTACTCATTCACTCTCTAGTTATCATTGCTATTATGCCTTTCATGTGTGTGCCTCAGGAATATCGTTTGGTAATTTGGTGTGGTCCATCTTAGGAACCCATTCAAAAGGCAGGTTTCTTTGCACTAGTACCGTGGTTGTGAAAGCAGCCATATTCTATTTTCTTCAGGTCATTACAGTGCTGAACCTTGTAGCACGAAGGGAAAGCATCAACCTTCCAGAGACACTTGCACGAGCTATAGCAATGCAGAGTCATCGTAACCTGAGAAGAGCAGTGCTGATGTTGGAAGCATGCCGAGCTCAGCAGTAAGTCACCAGATCTTGTCCATTGTTTTGCTTTTAAGGTTCTGTTTGTTTTGCCCTTATTTTGCTAGATTGTCAGCATAGCAGTGCTCAGAAAACCTGACTCATCACTGGTGTCAAACAGCTGCTATAATATTTTGTAAAAAAAAACGCCAGGTGTTCCAGCTAAATGTAGCTAAGATTTTAAGACTTGGTGCTCTAGACAAATGAAACCCAATCATTGCTATTCAGAGTTGGCAGCATAGTCTGAAGTATTTTTTTTTTTTTTCATTGTGCAGTGTCAGTTATTGAAGACTAAATTGCGAACTTTTTAAATATTGGCTTCGGCAAAAAAAATATTTTGAAAATTTTAGACCACCTTGAAAAATAGCCTGCTGAAATGTTTACAACAAGGTGCCATTTATGTACCCTTTTTTATCAGCCCTAAAATAAAGCACACAAAATTCATAATCTACCTCTTGACAGTAGCGCTATTAAGTGTCCCAGACATGATATTGGACAGAAAAATCCACTTATCTCATATCCCACACCCGGCGCAAACACAAAGCCCTGTTGGAGACGGTCTTCCAGAGATAAATGGATTTTCCCCCCTTATAACGCGTCTTGTGGTGCTCAAAGAGCACTACAGCAAAGAGGTGCGTTTTGAATTTTGCAAGATTTCGAATCGGGCCTGTAAAAAAAGACCCGTGTATACGGTATCCTGTTGCAAACATTTTAGCGGACTGTTTTTAGGGCAATCTAACACTTTTATATTGACACTTTCCTGTAGCCACTATTTTAAAATTTAGCTATTTATACTCCATTTGATACATCAGGTGCAACGCTGTCAAAGCTGGCACTCTTGTTTGCGCTGCTTGCATCTGCGACCAAAAAATAGTGCGTTCCTTGTGGCAAGCAAAATATAGTAAATGCTTTGCCTGCAGGGTTACTACGTGACACATTTGTCATAAGCTTGATTAAATGCACTCTTATTGCTGATAACATGCTGTCGCTTTCTCATGCCTTGCATCACTCGGTCACAGAACAAGCGCGGAATAACACTCCTCCCTTTATTTTCCCGTGTAGATTACTTCCTTGCCTTTCACAGCCTTGCACCTGATGTGTGAAACGGAGTATAGTCCCAACTAGTTTGCTAACTTTGCAGAACAGAAAAAAAAATTGCTCCGGGCACTGTCATCGGTGGGGTTGTGTGACCCAGATTGCTCTTTCCTAGCAACCTCTTGCGACCAGTCATTAATTTAACTTCCACCTGTGACAATGGCCAGTTTTCTCGCAATCTGGTGGGCAGGTTGTGACGATGCCACAAGGTCACGTGACCAAGGTGGCCCACCTAGGTTGCTTCTCCAAGGATTTCTCGCTCACAACGCTGATGCCGTTTTTTCTTAACGCTATGGAGTTAATACTGCAGACTAGGCCACACAATTCTCAACACCACCGGGTTGGTTTCACTTATCTAGTGCACACACTCCTTAAATTCGCAGTCATTTTGTGTCCGTGCAGCAGAGCGCGACCGGGAGGAGGTGGGCCAGTGATCGCCCCCGCATAAGCATCCCACATGGGCTGCATCTTTTTGTGCACAGTCATTATTGCATGTCAGCTAGTACCGATCTTCCGCGTTGCCAGTAATCGCCATTCAATTTTTTGCTCATTGCCTGCAGCTGCCAGCGTACGAGGAAACCTTCTGAAAGTAGTATTTGAAGGCTACTTAAAGGCACTTGCAGTAGGCTGCATCATGCACAGCTGCCATGCACTGTCCTTCCCACAGGTACCCATTTTCAGATAACCAGAAAGTACGCCAGCCTGACTGGGAGCTCTACCTTGAAGAGACAGCAAAAATGATTGTTCAAGAACAGAGTGTGAAGAGGTGAGGGACGCACTGGAGAGAGTGTCTGGCATAATAGCTGCACATATAAAAAAATGTAATGGCAGCACCCGCTAAATGGCCATTTCAAATTTCAGGCTGTCCGAAATAAGAGCTCGCCTGTATGAGCTTCTCACCCATCTCATTCCACCAGATGTCATCTTGAAGGTGAGTTGTTTTGTTCCTCAGCAGTCAGGCTGTCATCATGAACAATATGACATTCGTTCATCATGAACAATATGACTTGCCTAAAAATGGCTCGCTAGTAGCTTTGAACAATGTAGACTAGTATACACAATGGAATAAGCATTTATTTGTACTGTATGCAATACTGACAGAACCAGGAAACATGCCCATCAAGGAACATATATCGGGACCGGGACACACAAGAAACTAATGGCACTTATACACAATAACATGGTGAACATTTACTACAATATTTACAAGACAGTAGTGCATCTGCACTGTTCGCAATAGCCATGTAGCTACATGAATTTGCTGAGTACTGTAATGAAATGGCACAACGGAAGAAAAACAATGACAGACTACTGTTTAGCGTGGTTAGGCCACATGCAAATTAGGTGCGCTAACACTTCAGTTTCGGTTCGAGGCTCAGTTTTGAAGGTCAAGCAGGCTTCAGACAAAGATCGGGGAGATTGGTGAGTGAGTGAGTGCCTTACTGCTAGCGCACTAAAAAAAAAAAATATTCACATTTGTTGGAACACTTGCAGCATGCTGATCTCCTAAAGGCACAATACTTGGTTACATCAAAAATGCTCTAAATATGAAAATACTTGCTGCAAGGGGTGATTTAAGACTACTGTTGGCACGTGCTAACACATGCTAAAGCTGCTAATTATGCTGAACACCTTTGCAAGCAATTAAGTGACACTGTATGGGCATATTTACAAACAAAAGGGAAAGCCTTCTGAAATTCCAGCTTTGTTTTATTAGCGTTACACGAGTCATCAGTGAATGTGACTACTAGGCATATGGTGGCAATAATCTTTTGCAAACCATCTGGATTATTCCGAATGAGAAGCTGTTGAGTTTGCTCTTCAAGCTTTTTTTATCAAGTGCATGGCGATTGCAGAAATTTCCTCTGACTAGGCAGCTGCCAAACTATCTTTAATCGGGCCTTTTGCACTTAGAAATAAACCGTACTTATTGGCAGAAGCAGAGAGTTTTTTTTTTTTTGTATGCAGTCATGCAGTGTGTGCAGTTTTAAAAAGACTGCAGTGCAAATTCTCTGTGATTTTGTAAATTGGCCATGACACCTTTTAACAAAAAGCAAAAATGAAACATTTGATCTTCATATGTCAAGTTTGAAGTACTGACAGCCAATAAGAAAAGAGCGATTAAACAAGGAGGTTTTCTTCATCGTGAGCAGGGTGAGATCAGTTGTCAAGTGTTAAGGATGCGAGAGTACCTCCCGAGGTTACACACCCCGAACAGAAACATTGCACTCACTTTGCCGACATCAGAATAGCTAATCATGCCTTATTTGCCAAGCTGGAGGGCATGGCAAATCTTTTTATTCTCGATCACATGGGTAAATCACAGGGTTTGTTGCCTCGGCTGAGGACAACTGCAAATGCATGGTGGTTTCGTGCAGGGCCTGCTGAAGCAGGTGGTGGCCAATTGTGATGGGCAGCTGAAAGGCGAGGCCACCGCCCTGGCAGCACAGTATGAGCACCGGCTGCAGCTGGGGACTAAGGCCATCTACCACTTGGAAGCATTTGTGGCCAAGGTCATGGCCATCTACAAGAACTTCCTCGACGAGAGCATCTCGGGCTTCTTTTAGCTCACAGTACTGCCTCCCAATGCTACAGCACGACTCTGGAAACAAAACAAAAGTCCTCCTGGATCCACACAAGCTGTTCTCATTCTGTTTAAAGAAACTGTCGAGTGTGGACAACATACTTTGTGTCCGAAGCTTTATTTCACTGCAATATTTTGCTATCATCCTAACTGTGTGCTACTGCAAGTGATGCCACAGAAGGGTTTGAAGTTGCCAATTAACATATTTCCTTCAGTAATTTGCACACTATTTAAAAAAAATTAAGGCCTCAAAAAGAGGGCATGCAAGTTATGCAGAGATTTCGCAAGCGCGCCAAAAAACTCTGCAAAGGTCATACATAACGTGCAATATATGCTGCAAATTGTCGAGCCCCCAAGTTGCACGCTTGCTGGCCAAAAACTATACAGTCCAGCAGTTGGGGGCAACTGGAGACTAAAGGCAATAAAAAAACGCTCTCACGTGCAGCCCAGCTGACTAGCAGCAAACCGAACAAACGATTCGGTAGTTTCGGAATCTGGCGTGTGTCAGAGGTTCGCTCGTGCAACTGTTCGTCTGGGAAATTTGTATACAGTGATGCAGCCGAGCCAATCTTCCCAAGCCTGCCTTGTGCACTGTACTTGTGCGCACCAGCATGCATGCTGGTGGTCTGGCACAGCAGAGAGCATAAAAACCCTGGGTAATAATAAATTAGGGGTACGCAAATTAAGCAACTAAATACGGGAAGTACGAAGATTTAATCTTGTGCTAGTTAAGTGGCACAAGGGCCTAGCAAGCTGACCATATATATCGCAATGTACAACAGGAGTTTGCACTTCACTTTTTCGTTTAAAAGGGAAGTTTCTTTTTTTATATTCTCTCAATACAATCCAACCATTTTTGATGTCCACTCAAGGAGGAATAGTGGATAACAAGATACACATCAGACAAGCTCCAGAGTCCAAGCATGGGAAGGTAAAGTATTAGTACCAGACAACATGCAGTTACATTACTCACACGAGATTTAAATAAAATTGTCTGTCATGTTCATAGACGGCAAAAGGAGGTTCCAATCACTTGAGCTGTGCAGAACAAGGAAGCAAAAAGCAGGCATCTTGTGCAGGCTTGCGCACAAGATGACTGTGTGCAGTGAGCTGCAGACGTGCATGGCCTTGTTTAGTGTCACCTGCCACAAGTTGCATTAAAGTTTCACTGTACTGCATACACATCACTACCAGATTTTAGTTCGCAGTGAAAAGAAGTCACTTGTGATTATGGCAAAGCACTCAACAGAAGAGCTTTAAACAGGATTTGCAGCATGCTTCCCCAAAGTTGCCTTTCACAATACATTACAGCAACATTCATGCCCTCGTACCTTTGTAAACTTAATCACAGGGCGCAAACCTTTTGTGAAGGGTCTCCACAGGAAGTGTCCATATGAGGTGAACATGAGGCAATATAGTCGTCCTCTCTTAAGTATACATGCACTGTTGGCTCCTGTTTTCCAGAAAGGAGGCTCGGCAATAAGGCAGTCAGGTACCGAGACACGTGAAGAGTGCCAGAATGATTCACTGGTGACAGGTCTTGGGATGGTTCTGTATTGCAAATGGGCTCCACTTGCACTTCTGAAACGTTAAAAAGAAGGGCTTTTCCTCAGCAAATCATCAAAACATCTTACTGTACTGCACCCCTAAAAGACATTATGACTGCTCTGTCATGTAACTACACACAGCTACACCTTTAGAAGCAGAGTGCTACTACACCTTGCATAATGAACACTTAAATATTGGTGCAGCTACATAAGAGACTGTTTTTGTGACACTGAAAAGGCTTGTAACTTCTAACTTTTGCCTGCTTTTGCCGAGAAAGTCCTTGCCCTATTTTCTGATCACTTTCTACGCTTGAACTTATGAACAGAAATAATCCAGCACTACGAGACGAAGACACAAAGAAAAAACATGCCACAGGATAGGCACAATGAACCAACTAGCCCAGACCAGAATCCTCATTGGACTTAAAAAACACTCAAGCCTACTGGAAACACCACCAATGATAAGCCTCAAAAGATACATACGTGGGTCTGTTGCTTTATTGATGGCGGCCAGAGCACGTAAAGCACCAACATGGTTTTGAAGGGCTGCTCTAGCATAATGCTCTGCTGCTGCGGCTTGGTCCTGAGGTACAGCAAGCCCCTTCTCACAGCATAGGCCCAGGTAGAACGATGCATCTGGATCCTAAGGAAATGAGACACATTTTGGGCTGGTTTCTCACATTCAAAATGGTTTAAGCATTACCTTGGCAGCAGCAGCCTCCTTCAGCAGAGGCAAGGCATCAGCATAGTTGCCCTCTTCAAGGTGCCCGTGTGCAATAAATGTCTTGGCCTGCACAAGAAACGAGTATATAACAAAATGTCAGACCTCTGCCAAGTACTTATTTTGCTGCCTGAAGCATGCAGCTTAACCTGTTTCAGAACGGAGCACCACCAAACTGATAACCACCATGAAAAAAGCAGAAGGCAGGAATAATCAAAACTTTTTGACAGAAGTGCGACAAAAACATAAATGGAAGACAGTGAAGGCCATTCTGTGTTGAAACTTCCAAATCTATGGCATTTACAAGGGCTGATTTATGGAAAGCATGCACTCGTCCTTGACCAGCAAATAAAATGGCCAATTTGGTCAACATTTTTAATTTATCTATGGGTATTCATCTCTCTTGTGATGAAAAATTATAGCGAAATATGCAATACAAATTTATAAATATTTTTTCAATACGTGGTCATTGAAAATTGTAAGTGAATCGAGCTCCTGGTGGTCCCGGCACATCGCGAATTCTATGGCTTTCCAACGACGGGGAGCCACCATCTTAGCATCATCGTAAAGAGGAGGTATCAGAGCTTCTGTTAGTTGCAATGCCACATTTCTATGACCACAAGTAAAACCATTCTAGGAGATAAACAAGCGAACAAACTTTAAGGCTGATTTTCTCGACTTTCACTTTTTCTCGCACAGCTCCCCCCAAAACACACACACAAAAAAAAAAAACTGCAGCCCTAGGCCTCATGTAGTAAGTGTGACCAAACAAGAGACTTCTTTGCGGAAGTGTGGCACTATGATATTTTTGAGTATGCGCAGTGCGGCTTATCATCTTCCGCCTAACTGCGTCCACTGCAAGACAAAGGCCTCTCCCATATCCCTCCAACTAACCCTGTCCTGTGCCAGCTGTGGCCACCTTATCCCCACAAACTTCCAAATCTCACCCACCCACCTGGCTCTCTGACGCCCCCTGCTATGCTGGCCTTTTTTGGAGGGAGCAAAGCAGCTCCTTCATCTCCAGGGGTAATTGTGTCTACTGCAGAAAAGCAGGAAACTATCAGGAACGATATTTTTGTGCTAAGGCATGCATGCATTCATGTGAGCAGGCTGTTGCTGGCTGCGAGCAAACACTGTGAAGGTGAAGGGAGCAAACACCTGGGGAATGCCGAGGGCAGAGGCCTTTTTGAGGAGCTCCCGGCCAGAATCGGTGCTTCCCTTCTCGTAGCCATTCAAGTAGAGCACACCTAAGTTGTAAGTGGCCTGAGGATGGCCACGAAGGGAGGCCTCCTTGTAATGCATCACTGCCTGAAAAAGAGCAGTGGACCACATCTGCAACTGCGGCCTGGCAGGCTTTGCATACTAACAGTACTTAACCAACAGTCCGACAATCCACTAACAGTACTTAACCGACAGAGGGACACATCACGACTGCAGCTATACCCTTTACATGCGCTGTCTCACCATCTGCCAAGTCCGATTTTTAGTGCTCTTACCAAAAAACAGATCTGTAACAACCAGCTCAGCTTCAAATGCATTTCAGTGGAGACCCAATGCTAATGCGCCCGTGTGCCGTGCGATGTCAGTGCGCTTTAAAGATCCCCAGGTGGTCGAAATTATTCCCGAGCCCTCCACTACCCTCCACTATGTCACCTCTCTCTTCCTTTCTTCTTTTACTCCCTCCTTCATCCCCTCACTTTTACTGCGCCATTTCCTTTCCCCAAAAACCAATTATTATTATTATTATTATTACACAGGGTTTTCAAGTGGTAAACCCCATCTTACAATGCAGTTAGCGGAGAACAATGTCTGGAAAACTGACAACTTTTAAAGCCATGAACACATGCGTTAAAATGGGCAACCTCAATAGGCCTTGGTTATGCACCACTACAGCCATACAACTGTGCCACATTACCTTGTCCAAATCCCTGTCTACACCTTTGCCAGTCTCAAAGCAGACTCCCAAATTGTAGTATGCCCGGGCAGACCCAAGCATTTGTGCACGCTTCAAACTTTCCAGTGCCTTCTTTTTATTAGTTGGCAGCAGCTCGGCAGCCTTAATGTCCTCGAGGCAGGCAAAGTATTCTCTCATCACATTAGCAAGCTGTTCACTTGCTTCAGCAGGCTGCAGAAGAAAGGACAAGTTAGCTCTGCGAGTTTTCAATGGGACATCCTTGTTAATGAGCGAGACACAAAACTAGTAGTACTGTCACTCACAGATGATGGCTCAGATGGTTTCTCCTCAACTGAATGAACCCTACTTGAAGACAGTTCAGCAGAATTTGGCCAGGTCTGCTGGTCTCTTGGCAAGATCGATCTTGTTGAGGCAGGCAGTGGGGAGGCAACAACAAGACGAAAGACGAAGCTCCGTATAATGTGACACACACTCAAACACCGCTGCTTGTCTTCCAAGGTGCCATCTGTGCTGGTGATGGCACGGCCAGCTTTGTCGCTGCCCCACAAGCATCGCCTGCTGTGCAGCTGTACGTTGAGACCCACTGCAATAAGTGTCCCCTGCGGAACAGCGAAGTTCAGTGAAAAAAATAAAAACCATCGCAGAGATTTAGCAATGTCATCCTAGCACAGTATTTTGCATGATGTTACAACAGTGCTCTGTTGCAATACGGTTCGTTCCAGCTGTGTTTTCCGAGAACACCACTTAAATGAAAATTAAATATTAGTCATCCAACCAACCAAACCAGATCTACTTTTGTTGTTTCTTGCACGTTTTACTCACACTGAAAACAAGTGCAATAGCTGAAGTAGCAGTACTACAGAACATGTACCATATGATAGACAAAAGATTGTGCAGTAAGGATTGCACAATAGAGCTCTGTACAGACATAAACATTATAATTGGGACACTTCAATTTTATTTTTTTTATCTGGGGAACGAGGGAGGGAGGAGAAATTGGACAATTTAGAAGTCAAATTTGGGCATAAATCAATCAAGAATAATCGAGAAGAAATGCCGTTCAGTTTTTTTTCTTCGACTATTTCCTCCAGCAAAAATGACTGATTATCAGCATTTGTTTTTAAGATAAACAAATAGAAAACTAAAAGATGAGTCTCAAGTAAGCAGTAGGCAGTGTAAGGCAGTGTCCCTGCTTATGTTAAGAAAAAGGGGAAAAAAAAAGCTACTGCAGGATTTGCACTCTGTATCAGACAATGTTTTCATTCAAAGATTGCATTTGCAATGAGCAGCCATAACATAAGTGCAGGCAAACTGATCACAAATGCTGGATGCAGCAATGTTATGCTCCTGAGAAATGCACTTTTCAACAATTATAAGAGCTAACTTTCATTGAAAATTGAAGCACAAGCAATGTGTGGTGCTGCAACACAGTCTGATACAACTATCACCAAGGAGCTGGGCAGCTCAACACTAGATGATGACGTGTGCACTGCAGGATGCTTAGTTTGCAGTGGCACCTACGACACTTCTTTACACATGCAAGAATTAAGCAGAGACTTTTTAATTTGAGTCAAAGTCAAAGCACATCGCTGATGTTTAGCAAGATTAGAATTGGTCGGAACTGGTCTCAAAAGCTTTTGGCAGCTGTGTGTGCCACATAGCAATTGATATGTATTGGTCTGTGCTCTGCTTTCAATTCTTAGTGGGCCACGGTGTCCGAGAGAGTTGATAGCAGCTCTCAATACCGCTCCAGTGTCTTCAAGCTGATATACTAAATTACACCTAACATCACTATAGCTTCAACTCCTACGGCGGGCTGCTTGGTTAAACGGGCGCTTAAATTTTTTGCGACCAGAAAATAACATGTACAAAACATTTCACGAACTCTAAACTAAAGCTAGCTCGTTTTAGCTGCGAACTTAGTGTACTGGGGTGTTGTTGCGGGCAAGCCGGTTCAGCATTGCTTAAAAGGGAACAGTGCAAACAATCTTCTATTTAGCGGTTTTATCTGTGAATCTCACTGTCTCATCCGTCAGAAAATTGACCGACACAGGGTAATTATCCGTTCCCCGAAAGAAAAACTCGACTCAAAAGCATACATATCAGTCAACATTATTCGCGGCACTGCCGCAACAGGTTCAAGCCAAAAGTTTACCGTCAGTGCAGACGAATTAACTAGCAATGGATACTCACCACCCATCCGACAGTTTCCATGAAACTGCATGTTGGTCTGCTCGTAAAGAATCGTCCATCGTCATGACAAGTTTCTCGCTCTCGTCCTTCGTACTGGCGCTGTCTATTGGCGCCGAGATTCGCAGCTGGGACAATGAATCTAATAAGACCAGGAGGAAAAAAAATTCAAAGGTCGGAGCTCCAGTCGCCAGCGCACACGTTCAAACAAGCTCATACTGTACATAAGTACTTACCTTTGAGTGTCTTGTTTGTCAGGAGAATCTTCCGACTTCGGTTTGCACTGCTTACGCAGTCCCCATCGCACAAAACCTAAAATTAAGGATGTGAGAGTAAATAACGCGCGGTTTTACTGGAATAACGGTGCTAATTAACTCCCGAGTCCCTCGTGCAACATGGGAACTCACCTCTGAAGTTTGAACGCCACATTCGGTGTCGTTAAGTCTGGTCACTTAATGCAATAAGTTTAAGCTTTGGTGAGTTGTAAAATCAGATCGTAATCGGCTGTTCACCGCGACTACAGCAAAAACCGCGATAAGATCACAGCTGCTGAAAGCAGTGCACTGCGCGCGGCCATATCACGCCATTATGTTCACATCTACCGCTGTTGTCGCCAGTGGCCGCCAGCATAGGCGGCATAGGTTGCTGGCAGCCAGCTGGCAACATGCCACGACATAAAGCGCGTTTGCACAAATGGCGTAACCGTTTCTGATTTTACACGTCACTCATTCCTATGGGTGAAATCAAGTGAAACTGAGGCGGAAAAGGCTGCGCACTGTACTTACAGAGGCGCGCAGTACTACCTATGCCGCAGCCCATCGCAAGAGGCAGCACCTCTCTTTCCTGCCGCTTTTTGGAGCACGACCGTGATTCGGACCTTGAATGCGCACTTTGAGCTTTTAATTTCAAAGTTTATATTCGGTATACAGTTGTCAGCATACCACTGAGAAACGGGTCCTTTAAAACACCCGTTTTGATATTACGAGTACCTTCTCTGCCACATCGGATACCTCTAGCAGACGACACACGGACGCGCCGTGCGAGCGCTCACGCAGCGTTGCAGATGCATGCACTTACGAGGGGCAGAAATTTCATAAACGGTCATCACTTTGAGTTCTCATAACTATAGTAAAGTCCAATCTAATCACAATGAAGAGATTCAGTTTTTAGGGTCTAATTTTAGAAAGATTATAGGATATGAGAGTTTTTTAACAAAATGCACAACTAAATTGAAGAAATGCGTCCTGTGGTCCTGTCCGTTAAGCTCGATATCTTAACCCAGGTCAAAATTTATGGGAATATACTGGTTTGTACACAGGATTCTGCTGGAACCATATCACGAGACCTTCTGGTTTTACTGGTTCCAGCAGGTCACGTACTGGTTTTCTGCCGTTTATACTGGTTCCAGCATTGTGCTTACCGACTTTCTGCTGGCCACAGCAGGTAACCTGCTGGTTTTCTGTAGGTTCTACTGGTTCCAGCAAAGACATTCTTGCTGTTGTTTTTTTTTACTATTTTCTTTGTGTGGTAACAATATTCTTCAACTAATATAACAGAACCTATGAACCTATAGCTCTTTAATTGTGAGTGCTAAAAATGGAAGAAATAGCACCAAAAGGTTTGAGCGGTGTGTGTCTGCATGTGTGGGAAGCTTCAGTATTAAGTTTATATCTATGGTATCCAAACATATATGATACCCGAACGAATATGGTATCCATACAGAATTAATATAACGTTTAGGTGCTACCATGGAAGCTGATGGTCCCCAGCCGCTATGAGAATGTACGTGCTAATAAACCAGTATTGCATAAAACCACAAGATTCCTAGTAAGAAATTTTCACCTGAAATAATATGCAATTTCTAAGTCGATTATGCTAGCAATGCTTAATTGACGTGAAGATGAGTTAAGTTAGCAAAGAAAATGCGCATTCCAAGCCCATTTATTCGCGGTGCGCTTGCTTTCCTCGCCTCTTTAACCCGATCGATGGGCGTTTGCATGGTATTTCGCCGCCTGGCTGTCCGCGCATACACCGTGCACATGAACATTCAACGGGTCCCCCCGCCTGGTGCTTGAACACACTCCCAGTGCACCGCGGCTCCTCTCCCTGTTGCGGGATGACGTTCCTGCTACGGCGGCGCGACAGCTGACTGGGTCCCACGGCCAATGACTTCAACGGAAGCGACGGCGACAACCTCGATCCCCCCCCCCCCTTTCCCCCTCCCCCGGTCCCCAAGGGATGCCCAAAGGGCCAACATACGTGGGGGGTCCATGGAGAATATATAATTCATAGTACCAACCACCACCACCAACGTACGGGAGCTAATAAAAGTTTTACAATATGCAGACAGCTTTTACAGTGACCGGAATGCGTAGTCAATTAAGACCTGCTTCTGCGGTTTAGTAAAGCCGTTCGGCCATTTTTGACTGCATAAAGTTAGCAAAGATATGTAACATATGCAGCTTATGTTTATTAATTGCTATCCATATACAGGGTATTTTACTGAAAAAAGAAACAGGGCTGAAACGTGCGCACCTTGTTCGCGTCATAAACACTTATGGCGATTTCCACTGGTCGCGCTGGAGCAGTTTTTCTTGCTCCGCGACGACGAATTCGAGTTCCACTGGTCGACCTGGACCGACCGCGCGAATTCCGCTGGTCGTTTGGAGCAACTTTGTTCCATACGGAGCGCTGGTCGACAACGAGGCGGTTTGGGGCGCTCTTTTCGATTCGAGCGCCTCGCTTCGGATCCACCAGTGGAATTCGCCATTAGTGTGTTTTTTATACGTTATCGTTTTGATTATATATAATCTAATATATCTATTCAGCAGAAGAGGTGCTCGTTATGACATACATGACGGAAACCAACTGTCACCGAAATCAAGGAGCACAGGGGTTGCGTTTCTTTTTGTAGATTCATGCGCGTCCGAACTACATATGTGGCCCATCTCGTATTATGTGTTGAAATTAGAGGAAGGCTTTTCAAAGACGTGTATCATTGGTCTTCGCAAATGTATTAGGTAAGATGGTTGGATCGAGTAGCTAGCATATGCGTTTAGTTCAGTGCTCCTTTCGGGTATTAGCTGCCACACAGTAGCTAAGAACATTAATGCTCTCACACAGTTTCCATTTTAGATGCATATAGTTCTAAGTGCATGTTATTTAGCTTTTCTTGAGGTAACATCTTTGGCGCAACTGGCGCAAACGTGCGCTTTCGGAAGCGCACGTTTGCTCGAGCAGACGACACAAGTAAAACCAAAACAACTGAATATTAGGTCATGCAGACTAATGTCTTGATTATATACAAATTAGCAGGTAAATAATCTTTTTATGATTATAATAACACACCAGCAATAAAGTTTTCCTGTGAATCTTGATCACGTCTTCATGCTGCGAGCACTGCGAATGTGCGGCTGTTCCCTTGCGGCTATCACGTTTTTATCTGTTTTTTTCACTTCACCTGCTTCACCCTCTCCTCTGTGCCTCTCTCTGTCGGCGCCAAAGTTTTAATCATGATCGGCCGTCCTTTGTCATTTAGTTTCATTGCCTGTTGACAGGATAGTAACTGTGCCTGCACTGTTTAGTTCTCTGAGCTATGGATACGTTGTTGAGCCGTCCAAGTGAACGTGATGAACAGAAAAGCATGAGTTTTACAGGTAACGTTGTTCGTGAAGTTACATTTGCGTATTGTTTACTGTGTATGCACCTCATGGTTTCAGATTGCGACTCGGAGCTGCATCTAGTAAACGCATCCTACCTTAGTGGCTTGAGTCCACTAAATACAAGTGGTTCGGTCTCACTCATTGAAAAAGTCAAGGAGAAGCTAAGGGAAAACACGCGAAAGTTGCTGTGCCTGCCTCTCACTCAGCAGCAAACAGAACCTGGCTCGCAGAGAAACGATTCGTTTTTTGGTCTGCCGATAATCGTGCGCAGCTTGATCGAGCTGCACCACGGTATCACCGAGCTTTACGGTAAGCCGTGGGACACTTTTCTCTCTCTCTTTTTTTTTAATTTGTACTGATTGCTAGGGGCAAAAATTTATACAGACCTCAGCAAGAAACAAAACGTGTTTTCTTCTTTGCATACACAACATCGCAGCTCACTTGATTGCAGCTCACATATGATACTCAAATCTCAGTGGATAAATTTCCTCAGACAGCACGCGCATATAGTTTGGAAGCCACCCAATTAGCATAAGTGTGTTGTCCTTTCTCCTTTCTTTTATTGCCCCTTTTTTCAATTCGCCTCACCACACACACACCCACACACACACACACACAAAAAAAACGATTACTTCATTTAAAATAATTTAAAAACTACAGGATTCTGTGCTTTATTTGTTTTCAAAGTGTGTTTCTCTAGCGCTTCGAATTAGTTGTGTGTTTGTTATTCTCTTATCTGGCACAGTATAGTGCATCGCAATGTTACACTCGGAAAAAAGCGGCACATGCCCTTGAAAGGAGGCTCTCTAGCCAATGGCATCCACTGTTTGTCATGATTTTGTCTGGGTTGGGTCCCAGGACATGCAGGTCTCGATGGCAATATTAGAGCAGATGCCCTAGCTCGCGATTATACCAACCGTGCGGGGCACATTGGCTCTACTCTGTACCCTCTCAACCCATTTTCCAACCCGCCTAGAGACCCTCCGCCTAAATAGGCGTCTCTACCCCCACCCCCTGCCACATAAGAAACTCCTCGACGCACTCTTACCACCTAAGATACATCCAAACACTCACTTTTCCCTATCTTCACCACCTACATTGCATTCACCCAACGTTATACGCAGATACATGTCCTTGGTGTGGCGAAATTTCCACATTCCCGCACATTACATAGACATGCTCAGCTAAACCTAACCACTTAAAGCCGCACAATGCGGCGCTGGAGCAGTGGGAGGTGACGGTGGCCAGCAGAACCCTGGAAGACTAGGAGGCGCTAGTTGTCATCGCCAAAGCATTGGCAGAAGCCACTGGAGTAGTCTTGGACTGAGGACCCCACCCACAATCCGCTCCAGTCCCCTTTTTACAAATAAAAGTTTATTCTCTCTCTGGGTTGGTGGGGTTGATCCGTGGTTAATCTCCTGGCTTCTGCCAGCCTTCTGCTGTCACCCTAGCAGGTGCTAGAGGATTAATCATGAGGTCAAGACAATGGGTTGATGCCATTGGCTAGAGGGTCTCCTTTGAAGGGCATTTGCTGCTTTGTTCTCTCTGTTTATTTGTTTCTTTATATATAATTCTGCACTTTAGCGATATTACAAGAGTGGATGTGAAAGGTATCAATTCTAACAACTAAGTATACAGCAGCATGAAATAATAGGAACAAAAATGAACAGTATAAGCAAAGATAATACAAGCAAGATGCAAAACAAGTGAACACTTTTCAGTAGTGGTTAAAAATAACTTTAGACAGAGCACATGAGTGTAACCAGGTAAAGAATTCAAGTATTGTATTGTATGCAGAAGGAAACAGTATTTAAAATTGTTGACATGGGCAGATTAAGGGGCGACGTTTAGGTGATGGTGACTTCTTGCTGTAGACTGTTTACCCGAGTACAGTACAATATGTGCATTCATTTGGTGGCCAAGCAGCTTTGGGTTTGGCTGCTGAGCCCAAAGTTGCAGGATTAAATCCCGGCTGAGGCGGCCGCATTTTAGTGGAGGAAAAATGTAAAAACATGAAAACATGTCTGATTTGTGACGTCTGCACGTTAGAGGACCTGGGTGGTTGAAATTAATTCAGAGCCCTCCACTTTATTTCTTTGCTTAACAGTTCTGCAGTTCTCTCCTTGAGCAGAGGAGCTGTCCTGTGCTGTTTGCCCCCAATCTACGTTGTGCAAGACCATAAATAATACATGTGCATGTGTAGCTGCAATCACCATACATTTTCAGGAGGCAGAACATTCAGAATCATCCATACTTGAGCCGCCTTGGCTAGTGTTTAGGTTGACAGGTTGAAACGCTTAATAACCGGAAAGAAAAGGTAGCTGTTGTTTGCACAGGGTGAACCACTCTTAAGGTGAACATGTGAGCGTGTGGGTGCGCTGCTTGGAGCACCAGTGTGTCTGTCGCGGCCACGCATTGAAGTGAAGTTCGAGATGCCGCGAAGCACCACTTTCAGGTCTATCTGCACTTGTGTGCCACTTTGCTTTGATGTGCGACCGTGTCGAATGCACTGGCGCTTTGAAGAGCGTGGCGCTGCGCTCGCATGATCACCCTAAGAGTGGACTGCCCTGTGCAAGTGTCAGGTGCTTTAAGGCGAGACACTGGTCTTAAAATGAAAATTTTTATTGTTAGAAATATCGTAATGAAATCAGTTATGTGCTTCTATTTCTTCATCCTGTGTTCATAATTTAATTAGTTTCAGTATATCTTAATTAGATCCCGTGTTATGAAAAAATAACAAGCCTAATTAGTTATTTTTTTACGGGTTATTGAGTCACCTTCTCTTAATGTTTTTTGCTTACATTTGAAAATCGAACTGCAGCCAAAGACCTGCCATGTGGAGCTATGCTACTTATATTGTTATTAAGTTACGTCATCCTATAAAAATGTTCAGTTATGTCGAAACGGTATAATTATGAAATATAATTAGATGACATTATTGTTCACAAAATTGGATATGTTCGATTCAGCCGTAAAAAATAGTTTAGCTCTTTCTGAATTCAACGGTATAAGATTATTCAGAATTGGAACATAAAAACTTAATGAAAATTTTCGTAAGCCTAGTCATGTTGGCAAAAACACGAAGTTGAGAAAAGCATGTTTGAAGTGCCCATGCCAGCCACTTGTAGAGGCCTCAGAAAACGGTGAAATGCGGTTGTTCCAAGAGTATTTCAGAGCAGTGAGTGATACTGGGCTTCAAATGTATTGTTTTTTTAGTAGTTGGAGGTTGAATTAGACCTTGAGACTTTGTAGGTAAGTACTTAAGATTATACTGAACTTGCATGCATATGCCATTTAAAATCAAATTTTCGCATTTTTTTATCATTTCAAGACCCCTTGTCTCCCCTTAAGAGAAGTACGTAAAAAAAAAGGAAATACAAATTCTCTTTGTTCTAGGTACCCTTTGTTATTTGTTTGATGCTATATTTCAGTACCCGTCCTTGCGGCCAGTTCACTATTATCGTCATTGGCAACTGCGGTTTATTACCTGTGAATGTTATGATGATTACGGCTTTGGTGGGATTGTAATATGCGGGTAGCTCTGAGTGCTTTATCGCCACTAAGTTCTTGTGGTGAAACGAACAAGGAAACACTGCAACTTGTCAAGGAAGTTTTATAGCGTATTACTTGCCTGTCTTGGGTGATGTCCTGAAAGCGAGTTAAAGAGGTTTTATATTGACTGGAAAAAAACTAAGAAATTACTGTTTTATCACTTTGGCTTTGCTTCGGTGTATTTACAGACTGGCAGAAAGAATGTTTGAGCCTGCCTGCCCTTAGTCAAAGGAAGAACCTCATTTACTCTCTGCCCACAAGCGGAGGCAAGACCCTTGTCGCCGAAATCTTGGCATTCAAGGAGATTCTGTGCTGTCGCAAAAGTGTGCTTTTCATCCTTCCATATGTGTCCATTGTTCAGGAGAAGGTATGTACCTCACCTTCGTGCTTTGATCACATTCTGTCTGCACAGCTAGTAATGTAGCGCTGATAAAAATTCTTAATCATTATTAACTGAATAAAAATATGCAGCTCGAAATAGAAGTGATCTAGTCATATTTGTTGTCATCAACGCTTATGAACTATATAGGGTTTGTGTGTACTGAGAAAGTAATTTTCTGTACTGATTGTGACCTTGCATGCTGTGAAAATGCATCACTGTATATTCAGGGCAGCAAAGTGGACTCCAAGAGAATCCACTTGCTGCAAGTGGGTTCTCACCATGACAAAGGTTCTGTTGCTGAGAGTTTTTTTATGCGTTGCATATTGCAATCACTCAGTTCAGCCCTTGGGCGCGGCCGGGCAGCCACCAAACCACGTGACGTGACGTCACGACAGCCGGAGGAAAAGCTGGGCCCCAACTCGCGCGGTCGCGCGCGGCCGCAGCCACCACCTGACTCCCGCTCCTCCCGCTAGGGGCGCTGCGCTATGATCGACGTCACGGCATATGTATAAAAGAGCTGCGCTCCTTCGCCGGGACAGTCTTATACCCCTGTCACACGGGCATTTCGAGGGCCCTCGAACCGATAGTCTATCGACTCAAAGGCGATCGAGCGCTGCTACACGGGCTGTTTCAATGGCGATCGAGTCAATAGCCTATCGAGTCAACGAAGCAGCACGGAACTCCATCGAGATATGCAACGCATTCTTGGCTTAACCAAGCTAAGCCTGGCCATTTTTTTTTTACTTTTTTTGAGCTGCCTGCCTCATTCAGAATGAATGCAGATTTGGTGATATGTGTTGTGAGTGTTTTGCCAGCAATCTCAGGATGCCATGCTATGCAAAGCATAGTGCCTGATGCCTCAGTTATTTCTGCTTTTCCGTCCAACACAGGTGCGCTCCATGTCAAGCTTTGGAGTGGATCTGAACTTCTTGGTTGAAGAGTACGCAGGAAGCAGGGGTGCTCTGCCACCTCCAAAAAGACGGCAACGCTGTGCTGTGTACTTTGCCACTATTGAGAAAGCACACTTTTTGGTGGACTCTCTCATCGAACAGGGCAGGCTGAACGAGCTGGGCCTAGTCGTTGTAGATGAGGTGAGACGTGTTCATATTTACAGCAACAATTCTCTAATACCTTATGGTGTGAACACTTATTCACCAGAAATTTGCCTATATAATGTGCAAACACTCTTTGGATGATGGCCAAAGGCTAGCCTTGGGCATAGTACAACATGCAACTGTGGCACCTATGGCAGTGTTAAAAGTAATGATCGGGAGCATCAGCTGCAAAATGAATGAATATGTGCATGGAATATCGTGTACTTGAGCTGGCACAGGAAGCAGTAAAGGTTATTAATATGGTTCACTAGATGTGCTGGTGTCAAGGCAAGCTGTAGCTGAATGTAGCAGATTATGTTTTTACTATAACACATGGGTGTGAACAGAGTTCTGTTTTATATAGAGCATTTAGCGTAGTACAGCTGTCCTCTAGCTCGTACAGCTTCAGTTGGGGTTCAGGATGCACAGTTCTGGTGCACCTCATGTTTTGAAGGTCTGCATGTCATTGCTTGCAGTTGAGTTCTTTATGCATTAACAGACTGCCATCAGATTGTGTTTTGTTTTGATGTGGGAATTATGTGTTTTTTTTTCTTGTGGAAGACAAACAGGATAAGTTTTGTGGTTGAATATTCTCTATTAAAAAGCACCCATGAAGTTTATGTAATTTATCGTGATGGATGTTGTCGGGCTCTTTTTGAGGTTAGCACTTTTCATCCTTAATATGGTAAGTTGTGGTAAAGCCCGAGGGAAAGTTGTTCCAAATGTTCTCCACCAGCATTTTTGCTCCTGCTTTGAAATAAAAGGCAGAACTGTGAAAATGTTTTTAAACCGGTATTTGAGCTATCCAAGTTATTCTCAATGTTTTCTGTGTAGTGCAATGAACGTAACTTGTAAGTTGTTTCAAGACCATCAGCTCTATTTACTCATTCCTAAGGCCCCTAATTTTCTGGGGGGAAAATTTTAACTTCCATGAATTGAGAACAAAGAATCTGCAATATTCTCCGGAAAGCCTTTTGCGCAGCAGCGGCCACTGTGCCATTTCTTCTTGCCTTGTTGCTTTGGTTTTGTGCTGCACAGTTCTGTGCTCCCGTGCGCTTTTATTTCCTCCTTTCCTACTACTCTTCTTCTCAACAGTCCATGCCACTTTCTTTCCACGTTTGTAGCAACTCTTTCTCGCCAGTGCCTGCCACAACCATTTGCCTCGAGTGCCCTCGGTAGTTGAGGAGTTGACTTTTCTTCGCAGCTCACAAACATGGTGGGTGAGCTTGCTGTGGGGCATCTTAGAGAACAATGAAACTAAATTCATGCGATATTCGTAGCTTGGGTCCAAAGATAATGCGAGGTGCTTTCTGAAGCAGGCGATTTAAGGAAAAAATTCTCATTATTTTCATGCAAATACAGTAATATTGCTTTCGACTGGCACCATTATCGCGAGTCTTTCCATATAGGCGTGAGAGCGCATTGCTGCGAGAGCTGCAACACTTGAGCGGATGGCTTAACAAGTATATCAAAGCATCAGAAGAGCTTTGTTCGCTACCAGGACTTTCTTTTCATTCAGGATAATTCAGACGATTAAAATAACCAGGTTACCATCATTTTCTCATTCCTACTGATGTCCACAAACACAGTACTATCAAAAAAGAGAATGCAGCTGCTAACACGCAATTTTGTAAAAATGCTAAAATCTGCGTTCGCATAATTGTGGAAAACTAGGGGCATTACCCATTCTTCACAGCTTCTGTTCCTAGTTGCTCTGGTGTTATGTACTTGCTAATGTCATTAGATTCCAGAGTTGCATTCTCTTTATTTAATTTAGAGGTCCACACAGGCATTATTTCCCGGGGGGGCAGCAAAACAATTATGTAAGAACGTGTGAGTGCTAATTAACAAAATATCGTACATTTGACACAAGATGCAAGCAATAACCTAAGCAAAGCAAAACGCAATTGCTTGAGTATTCATTTTCTGTCTTTACTAATCCCCTTGGTTTGAGCTACGATGTCTGAGGTGGGTTGTGGTTTCCTTTCTTCACATGATTCCTTAATACATTTATGCTTTTCTGGTTGTGCAGCTGCATATGCTGGGTGCTGGAAGCAGCAGAGGAGCCATACTTGAAAGCACATTGGTTAAAGTCAAATATGTCTCACGTAAGTGTCGCTCATGTTTGAGTCAAGGGTTAATGCATGCGGCCATTCACTCCTCACTGGCTCCATTTCATTGGAGACCATTGGCTTCGTGTGGAGCTGTTGCTCGCGGCATTCAGTTAATGAGCATGAGTGTAACTGAATGAAACACATATACATCTATTAGCTGCTATGGTAAGCTCTGCATTATGTACGATGTGCAGTACCTCTGTACTTTCCCTTCCCATATAGGCTGTGTTTACTGTAAACAACCTATTTTATATGGGCTAAATGTTTCGTGAATTCGGCAGAAGTAGCATTTTAAGAATATTTCTTGAGCACTAAATTTTGCTGCATGGACAGGGCAGACCCCTTAATTCTGTCTTCCTTCTGCGAGCTCTGTGACACTGCAAAGGCAGTTATGAGGCTGATGCTACACAGTGCCCCACTTTTGCAGAACGCCACAAGTGCTGCAGTGCATAACGAGAAAACGCTGATTTTTCAGCACCAAGCCATAAGAATAGCAAAGAAAGCCGTTTCTGAAAACGACATTCTGCATTCTCTTTGGGAAATGAACTGCCATGCAGAGTTTACACTGCACTTACCGCTTGTAGTTCTAAATAGGGAACAACTTGCTCATATCAGGTAAATTTGTTTGCCTAATTATAATCAAAATTTTTTTTAGGGCTAGTTTTTCACGAGCTGCATACAATTAGTGAAAAATGCAAAAGTGAGGTCCTCGCAAAGATTAAGTCATTTACACTATGTCGCACAGGTTACAGCTGCTGTCATTATTTGCTCTTTGAAGTGTTCTTTAGGGAGTGAGTTGTGTCATGAGCAGGAAAAAAAAAATTATCAGCCATCTTTTCTATGTTGATGTTAAAATACTTCAGTGTAGGAATGGAAGTGCTCTTATTTTTGCCCGTGAATGTACATTACTTGTATGTATGTCAATAAGTGGTTGTAGGCTCTGTATAAGACATTAATTACTCTAGTAACATTTTAGTGCTATTTTACATGTAGCTGTGACAGCCCAACATGTTAGCACAATATATGCATTGTGTTCATACATAGAAAATCACAACCAAGCTGCTTTGCAGGCAACACCGAAATGTTTCAGCGCTTTGTCTTTGGAATGTCGCATTGTATTGAAAGCAGGTGCTGCTTCTGGTTAAAGTGTGACTATGTTTTCAAATTGAAAGCAGAGTGAAATGATTGAACAATAAATTCTTCTTTGTTCTTTTTTCTCTCAGCACACACACAGATTGTTGGCATGAGTGCTACAATTGGAAATATGGATGACCTTGCCACATTTCTCGGAGCTGAAGTTTTTGTTGGATCCTTTCGCCCTGTAAGTTTTGTTAGGTGCTGGCTATGCCAGGCATATCAGCCAACAGAGGAAGGTGAAGTTCATTGGGTTCTGATATCTGATATCCTGGCTCATATGTGGCTGGTGGTAGAAAAATCTTGTTGCATGATTTCTTCAGTATTATGCCCTGGCATCACATTAAGCAGATAAGTGGCTCAAGGTGTTGTGACACTGAAGTGCACTCCAAAAGGCGAGATTATGAAGAAAGCATGCATGCCTTTTAGAGTCTAGAAAGACAATTGAGTGTGGCTGGTGCACTGACTGTCTTAATTATTAGGGCACATTTTAACTGAAATACAGTAGTTATGAGAAAACTTTGAACTCTGTACCTACGTTGGTCTTCTTATTTATGTATGCAAGGGGAAATTCTGGAATGCACTAACCGTGAAACTACGACATCAGTGAAGAGGTAAAAAATTTGTAGCAACTGTTGGAAGCATGTGTTTCCAACTTTGGGTCTTGATGCAGGGGCAGATTTAGGGCAAACACTTCATGGGGGTGGTATCATATTCACAGTACTTTTCTTGAGTTTTATGGGCAGAAAAAGAGGAGGGCAGCTTCAGTTTTGCGGCAACAGCTGTTAAAGGTCTGTTTCCTGGGATTAGTGTACTAATTGTAGTAGGCGTAACTGGTGGGGCGTTACCATGAGGGAAGAGGAGAGGGAGGAGGGTTGCCACGGGAAGAGAGAGGTATGGGGAGAGCCGAGGAATGCAGTCAAAGGGTAGCTGCCACTGAATGGATACCACTGCAACTAAATTTAGCTTGTTAAGCAGTAAAATCTTGTTAAATTGGACTTCAGGGGACCAGAATAAGCACCCCAACCCCAATTATCAGAAAGTCAAGTTACTAAATGCTCCCCCCACCACCCCTTGGCAAAAGAAGCCCATGCAGTTCTGGTGTGCTGGATGAACAACATGGACGTAAGCGATAGGAATGCACATTGGTGTTATTGGCATTGGAGTGGTGAGACTGATTTTAAAAAGAAAAAAAGAATACCAGCAATGTGCTAGTTGGTGTTTGAGAGCGATGAACAGCTGGGTTCAGACAGCTGGCAAATGCATGGCTGGTAGTTGGCGTCGCTGTGGGCTTGTGGCGAATCTTGGAAGCCAAAACTATGCTGCCAGGCTGTTTTTTGGCCAAGCAACAGGGGCCTTCTTATCGTTGTCATGCCTGCCATTATGTACGCGTCAGAGTTGCGCAAGAATAAAATGCACCATGTAATGGTGGAATCGGCCTGCCTTTGGCCACCCCTTGCGAAATTCTGAAAGTGGGCTTTTCCGTATATCATAGTAGACAGGAGGATGTGGCTGAAGTCACGCCAGAAGTTGTAAAGGTGACAGAGCAAGTGCCATGGATGTGGGCATTAGGTATGTAACACATTATGGAAGGATCAAACAAAAAAAAAACGTGCTTTTGTGTTGTGATTGTTCGAAAACGTGCTTTTGTGTTGTGATTGTTCGAAGCAGGTGGCCGGTCAGCTTGTCCTTGTGATATGTGGTAATCCACTTCCTGAATTTCGCATGAGGTCCGGGCCTCTCAGCGACCGAAATTAACCAGTCCTCGCGCTAAGCGACGGAGAAGAAAGCAAAGAGGGCACTTTTGTGCTGTTTTCTCAATGCTTCGAACTCGATCTTGGGATAATTTACCCAAATATTCTGGTTTTGCTATGGCCATTTTTGTGAAAGTCAGCTGAATATTTCAATCACTGCTGAATATTCGGATATTTTAAAATTTTTGAAAATTCTCTAATATCAGTTTCTCGAATCGAATATGAACCGAATAGCAGGCATATTCAATCCGTATTAGAAATTTCGAATAGTCACACACCCTGTAATTCATGCAAACTTCAAAATAATGGAAGTATTTTTAATACACTTGATATTGATGTGACCAAAGCATAAGTTTGAATAAGATCGATGTTCAAATTTACGGAGTTGAAAGTGACAGGATTCCACTGTATTAAAATTACACTACTGTTGTATGTGCTAGTGTTGTCTTAGATATGTGATTTTTGCAGAAGTCTCAGTGTCCAAATAAGTGCACAGTGGGGAATGAAATTTAAGATAAAATCTTGTCTCCTTTCTTTGCTGTCACATGTACAGTCCTGGCCTTAATATTATGGTGCATGCTTCGACATTCAAAATGGTGTCACGCCTTACCTAGCTAAAATTAAAAAGTACTTTATCTACGTGTTGGCACATGCTACTGGTGCATTCGCGTATGGCCCCAAGATACAATCACGTGTCCTCCACGCAACACGTCAGAAAATTTCAAGTGTCGAAGCATGCTTTGTAATAATTTTTGCCGAATCTGTACAGAGGTTTGTAAAAATGCAACAAGAAATTTCAGCGTGTTGAAATTCTGCACTTTTGGGGCAATTTTTTGTGCAGAATTATATTCCAAAATTAAACTTCTGCCAACAGCCTCAAGGTTAAAATCAGCTTTGCCTCTGCCAAGGCCATTTCTTAATTCTCATGTATGTAAACGGGAGTTCCCAGATAAAGCAGCTTTTAATCTAGTATTGAAATATAGATTTGGGTAACATTTTTGTACTTTGCACAAGTTATGAATTCATAATGTTTGCTAACTTGTGGCAGTTTTGGTTTGGTTTTCTTTTTCTCACCGGTTCTCTTGCTCATGCAGGTAGAGCTGAAGGAATACATCAAAGTGGAAGACTACATTTTTGAGCAACAAGGAAAACATGAAGAGGAGCCCTTCCGAGTTGTCCGCAAGCTGCCAAAGGTGCTTTTTCATATTCTTCTTTGCCAAATCTTCCCATTCTCAGGCTGGTATTTTTCAGTTATTTGGTCTGCAGTGCCAGTAACTTCAAAGAGTTGTGCATATGTGGCCATGACAAACACTGGTAAATTATATCTCAAACAATGACTCAACAACACGAAAAAGCCTGATAGAACTTTTGCCAGCGTAATAATCTGAGCTGCATTAATCCACTTTTTCTGATATAGTCCGTATATAACCATAAATTTTTCATATCAGTCATGACTTCTTTTTTCCTCCTGGCTGCTGTATTACCATTCCGGCACGTTTTGTTTAGGGTGATGTTCAGCTCCTTTGCAGGTTTCTTGCCAAACTGTTAATTATGTAAAATGGCATGCTGGGTTGTGAAATTCCTTTCACTAGTTGGGGGTTACTTTGATTTCATTTCTTTCTTCACTGACCTACTGTGATGTTATTTTTTTGCAATAGCGAGAACAGATGCAGGATCCCGAGCAGCTGTCGCTGCTGGTGGCAGAGACTGTACCCAAGCACTCTTGTCTTGTCTTCTGTCCTACGAAGCAGAACTGTGAAAGTGTGGCACTGCTTCTGGCCCGTTTTCTGCCACAGTGAGTGCTTCTCATGAGCTGTGTTTAGCCTTTGTATCTTTGGTGTAAAATGATCAGAGTGGTTTGCCTGCTCAAGCAATAGTTAAGAAGTGTTTGTAGGGCTACTGCTGGCTTACGGCAGTGCTTTTTGTAGGTGTGAAAGAAAATGCTTGGCGCTGTTTATGTTACAGGTTTTGTGCCCTGTTGTTTGGTGCGTGGCAGTTGTGAGAGTGTCAGCAAAACGTATGCTTACTGTTGATTTCCTGCAGGAACGACAGTTATGGGGCATGCTTTTGCACTAGAGTCCGTTAGGGTTGTGCATTTTATACAGTCTGTTGCATGTTTGCTAATATGGAAGAAGCTCATATGCAAAGAGGTTGTTTTTCTAATGGGGAACAGAGCAAGTCAGGAAACAGATGTGTGTGAATGACATAAATCAAGAGGAAGGAAAGAGCTTGGGCAGGGCATGTAATGCGCGCAAGCAAGATAACCGATGGTCTTTCTGGGTAATGGAGTGGATTTGTTGAGAAGGCAAGCACAGCAGTGGGCGGCAGAAAGTCCTGTGGGTGGATGAGATTAGGAAGTTTGAGGGGGTTAAGGTGGCCACCGCTGGCAGAGGACAGAGTTAATTGGAGGGATATTGGAGAGGCCTTAGCCCTATGGTGGATGTACATAGTTAGGCTGATGGTGATGGTGATGATGGTGACAGGTCATTGCGGGAACATCGGCATGAGGAGAAAGCGAGTCTACTGGAGACACTCAAAACTGAGGTGGGGCAAGTGTGCCGAATCCTTCGGCAGACACTGCCCATTGGCGTGGCCTACCATCATAGCGGACTGACTGTGGAGGAACGTCGCATTGTGGAGGATGCATACGCTTCTGGGGTGCTCTGCTGCCTCACTTGCACTTCTACTCTGGCTGCCGGCGTCAACCTGCCTGCCAAAAGGTGCCTGTACCCTTTTTGTCATCTCTCTCGTTACTTTAAGTAACCTGTTGATTTAAACGACAAGGGTGAGCATTGCACTAAGGCTGTGAGTCCACGATACGTTCACTTTGTCATGAGCCCACATTCATCCTCACACCTCGTAAAGGCAATGGGTGCATGACAGGAAGTGTTGTGCTTATTCAGTCGAACCTTGTTGATACATTTAAAAGAATGCAGGGAAAAAGACATCTGTAATCCAACGTCACATTTAAAGAAATGTGGCTCAAGAATGAAGTCATATTCCTTAGTGAAGTGCCAATTTTGTAGTGAAGTACCGCTGAGAAATTAATTCTGAATTCTTCATTGTGGCATATCTTACAGTTTGCGATGGTGCTTTGAAACGTAAAAAATCTGTTACTCGATCAACCACTGAGTCATGCCTTTTCTTCACTGTTGATAACGTCTGCTTCAGGGTGATCCTCAAGGCACCATATACTGGCACGGAGTTTCTAACCCGCAGCGTTTATCAGCAAATGGCAGGCCGTGCTGGACGGGCAGGCATTGATTCATCAGGAGAGAGCATCCTCGTGGTGCCCAGTGCAGACAAGGAGAAGGTTGGTAGATGTTCCCGTTTGAATGCAGCATGCCTTTTTGATGGCTGCACAGCTCTTTGATTTTTACGTAATTAATGTAATTGTTGACCAGATTCTCTTTTAGCATTCCATGAAAGACTGCAGTGGTGAAACAGCCACATCAGCAGATGAGCTGAGCAGACGACTGCAACTGGCAAGCACTCTGAGTGCATTTTTACAATCTTGTCAGTTCCATATTTGCACCTCGTCATGGGTTGCTGAACAACCATATGATCAGCGCTGACGTGATAGTACTAAAAAGTTTTAGGGTTATACTTTCTCTCGCATTTTGTTGGCCCTCAGGTTGAGGCCACAGCTTGCACAGGCACATGGGGGGCCAGGCACATTTAGGGCAGTTTGTGACCGATTCATGCTCCTCATCACTTGACCAATTGTGACAACTTGGCATATGATAGTGACCAGTCACTCGCTATTTTAACACTTCAGAAGCTTTTAGTATTCGTCCCACGATTTGCTGGCACCAGCTACGGCTTCCACTCCTATGTCAACAGACTGCGAGAGTGTAGAGTGCCGGATACAGGTTGACCTCACTCTTGTTTTGTCAGGTGCGCAAGCTGCTTGAAGCTCCAGTTGACAGCTGCTACTCGAACCTTCTTCAAGAGGAACAGAAGGCCCTGAAGATGCTGTTGCTGAGCTTGATAGGGCTGCAGGTAAGCTTACCAGGCATATCATTGCTTATGCTTCATGGGCAAAGGCAGAGCATGCAGTTTGGTGAAGGAAAAGTGCTGATAAATATATGCCAATCCCTTATTGGATAGGTCATTTCATCTGTGGTCACATAGTCTGGTTGATTTATTTTGTCCATGTGTAGTTGAAATGTGCGCATTATAGTGCTGGCACCTTGCTAAAAGATGATTTGTTGATGTTTGTTGGTGGTTTGTGTAATACTTGACAGTTATGCTGACCAACAACTTTAATACTAGCTTTTCATTTATTGTGTTTGAAATTGACCTTGTATTCATGCATTGTTTGATGTAATGCCTTTTTGCCATTTTTATTGATTTGATCTTGCCTTGGTTTGCCTGTCTTCTCTGCGTTTCGCTGTCTTTCATCCATGAACGAACATATCCACATGACAAAGTCTGTGCCACTCATTGTATTCATTCATCTGTCAAATCACCTCTGCACTAACTACTAACTTCCTCAAGCTTGTGGGTGAAATGTGAAAAAAACATAACATTTGGAACCTTTATTGACTTATATGGGTTATTGCAATATCTCTATTCAGCCGGGTGCCACTTAGAAACCTGGAACCTTGTGTGGCTGCTTTCCCCTGGTTTGCAGGTGTCCAAGACTGAAGACTCTCTGGCCACTGTGATGGATTCAACGCTTCTAGCTCTGCAGCAGCGAAAGGAGGGGAAGGATCCACTGCAGACCCTGCACCTGGCACTTGATGAGCTTTGCACTGCAGGCCTTGTCCTAAACGATGGCGGAGAGTTGTGCACCAGCCCACTTGGACGTGCCGCATTCAAAGGTTTGAGCTGTATTTATTAATGTGATGGCGTTAAGGGCCCTGCGTCACTGAAAAGCTGGAACTGGTGCCATTGGCGTCGTTGGCCATTCATGAAAATTCATGGAAAATTCATGAAAAATTCATGAAAAATCCCCAGAGTGGCAAGTGGACGACCTAGATCACGTGACCCTATGATGTCATCACAACCCGCCCACCAGATTGTGAGCAAACTGCCCTGCATGGCAGATTCAATTACAGTTGAACCACGATGCTGTCAGACAAATCGCCATGGCACCATTTCGAAACGGCGAAAGACCAAAACTGACAAATTTTTGTAAAGTAAACTTTCATGAACTGCCTGGTCCAAACTATCAAATGTTCTAGCCTGATTTCATGACAACGAAGCTTCCGCTTCAACGAAATTTTTCGCGTGTCGTGTGGCGTGGGCAGTGGCGCATCACTTAACCCATGACTCCCGGGTGTCTGGAAATGTAAAGTAGAGAATGACCAATTCTGCATTCACAGGCATTAATCCATTAACACTAGTACATCATGTCCTTAAGGCAGAGCTTATGTGTCCCCTCCAGTTTTTCTTGGATACCCAAGGATTTATTTCAGGAGGCCAGATAGACAGTGGCAAAATCGCCAAGTGCGGGCTTAAGTGCTAAGACTCCATAAATCCCAATGCCTGCTAGTAAATTTAAAGCAACTTCTGTGGAAGCACCTTGCATGAATCCATACAAGAGATGAGTCTTCTGTAAGACGAAGCACTTTTGTGAACAGGGTAGAAGCCTTAAACTTGCCCTTTCACTTTTCACCAACCCTAATTTGTGTTTTTGTGTACTTATGTCCAGGTTAGCTGTAATGATAATACATTTGCAATGAGTTTCGTTAACCGAGGTTAATTCTTTACCAGGTCAAATTCTAAAAATTGTTTGCTATTGTGTTCAGTCATATAACTACACAGTCACCCAACTATATAGTGACAAAATTGATTAATTGTGATTGCGTCAGTTTTTTTTTATTTGAAATGCAATCATGTCTTGCATTTTGTGTGCTTTTTATGTTAATCTGGCCTGCTTGTCAACTTAATCTCATATTTTCTTCCACCAATGTACCAGTTGCAGGTCAGCTCCAGTGGCACCGTCTCTTGGTACACATATTCTTTGTACAGTACCACATCATGAATAAGCCCCTAATTTTCTGCAGCAGAAAATTGAAACTTCCATGAATGGAGAACAAAGAATCTGCTATATTCCACGAGGCACCCCCCGCACATTAATGTATGCGACCTTTTCCGCAGCAGCAGCGCTATGCCTCTGCTTCTTGTCTCACTGCTTCATGTTCTGTGCTTGTTCGCATCTTTTTTTCCATCTCTATTCCTTATGCTTCTTTCGCTTCCTTCTCTTTCTCAATGGCCTTCTCTGCCCTCTTTCCATGTTTGTAGCAACTCTTCTTTACCTCGATGGCCAGGGTCGTCGAGAAGTTGGCTTTTCCTCACGCCTCACAAGCCGGGTGGGTGAGCTCGCTGTGGGTATATCAAAAAACAGGGAAAAAAAATCGTAATTTGGCTCCAAATGTAACGTAAGGTACTTTCTGGAGCAGACTGCTGAAGGAGAAAGCTCTAGTTATATTTGTGTAGATCAGTAACATTACTTTCAACAAGCGCCAGTATCATGACTCGTCTTATAGAACCATGCGGATGCGTTGCTGCCGGAGCTGCAGCACTTGACATACCAGCTTGCTTAACTGGATGGGGACAAGCATGACAAGGCGTTCTAGTGCAAAACAGAACTTTGTTTGTTACCAGATTTTATATTTCAAGGGAATGCAGATGATTAAATTGCTCACATTCCCATAAATCTATCATCCCTGTTGGTGTCCAGTAACACATCAAAATAAAAAAAATGAGGATGTGGCGGCTAACAAACAGTTCCGAAAAAATTGATAAAATCTAGGGGCCTTAATTATGAGAATCCACTGACTCGCCCACATCTCCATCCTGGCTCAGATACTTGGCAGCTTTAGGGTGTTAACATGTGTTTTGCACCACCCTTACACATGCTTTGTGGCCCTAGTGATAGCTGGTCTGAGGGTGTTAACATGTGGTTCGCACCAACCTTACACAGGCTTTGTGGCCCCAGCGATAGCTGGTGTGCTGCGGCAGGAGCTGTGGGTAGCCCTGGCTTCCTTGTCCCTGCGCTGTCACTTGCACCTGCTGTACCTGGTCACGCCCCGCCAGCTGCCGAGTGCCAGACTTGATCCACCAACCTACTATCGGCTGGTGAGCAATGGACATCCCCCTGAATAAAACGAATGGCCCCAGAGGGAAGTTTGAGGGGCACTGGCATGAATTTGGGGGAGGTCGAGAGTCAGACATAGTGACGAGCCTGAGAAATTTGCTGGAATAATGTGGCCATAGCTGGTTCAAAACAAAAATAAATCTCAGGAGATTGTTGGGAGAGGCCTTTGTTTTGATGTGTACTCAGATCCGACATTGTCGAAAGTGAATTCTGATTGTGGCTCTTTGCTCTCTAAGTTTGCACTGGGTCAAGAAAGCGGAAGCATTGAAAACTCCTGGCAGTTCCACTGGTGCGTGTGTGAAGTGTTGTGGCATGACACATTAATACAGTGCCTGGGTGCCACATGTCGTTAGTGAAGTCATGTTGACCTAGGCAATCAGAACAGACAACTTTCATCACAATAAGCAGGTCTCGAATGCACCCATCAATTTTCTTATAATAATGTCATGCATGACATCACAGTTGCATTAATAGCATTGGAAATACAAATACGAGTTGCGTTGTAGGAAGGCAGTTGGTCTGGCGAAAAGATGCACCTAAATTCACATCAAATGCAGTGAATACAACTTGAATTACAGCGAAGAAAAAAAAGGCATGGACAAAGGCAAGGTGCATGTGGGACAGTCGCTGACTTCAGCAGAGGTTCATTAATCTAAAAGCACTTCTTGTGCAGGTATAGACAATGGCTTGTTACAACTAAACACTAATAGCAACATGGAAATGGCAGAACCAGCAATCAGTGTATGCATGTATTTTCAAGTGAGGCAGCCAAAGAATGCTTGGTAGGGAATTCTTAGCATGACTTTTAGGCAAATCCAACGCATGTACAGCCGGCCAAATATTTAGCTGGCGTGCACGAATGCCACTTTTTCCGGGCTCCTGCAGCTCATGGCGGAGAAAACTTTCGAAAATATCAAATCTAAGCACAGGCTCACTAAGCCCGTGCCTAACATTGAGCTTTCTGCAAGTTTGCTTCGTCGCAAAGCGCAGGAGCGCAGAAAGAGCGGCCGTCATGCACGCCAGCTAAAGATTTGGCCGGCTGTACTTTCTTCAGCCCAAAATCACTTCCTGGAAATGTGCTTTGCTCAGAAATTAAAGCTGTTTCTCAGATAATGCAATTAATGGATGGCTTATACTAGCATCTTTGCTGATATAAATGTGGAAGGCTTCTATGCCCTCGTGTGCTAACCGGTGTTTATGCATGTAGTCATATTATAGTTCTTTAGGTTGGCCAGGTCGGGTCCCTTGAATGTTGCTGGCTTTCAGCAAGTGCTAAGGAACCACTTTGTTTTTGTCCTTGCTCCATTTTTGCTAGGCACGCGTTTGAAAAGGAGTACTATTCAAACGTGTGGCCTTTGAAAAATGTCCATATCCAAAAAGTTATGGCTAGTCATTGTTAGTGAAGGATTCAGCTGTAAACATTGGTGGTTTGTCAGTTTTAGTGGTTAATAAAGTAAATTATGAAGAAGGTGGAGGGATAGTTTGAGAATGCCTGGTCCAGACCATCATGTAGCCCTTCACACCTGAGGGCGAGTCTGAAACAATAAATGTTGTCCATGCCCTCTCAAGTCTTGGCTTTAGTAAGGACTGCCAGCGGAGCATTTCAGAAGAACTGGTACGATAGTTTGCTGCGCGTATACCGTATTTACTAGCACAACGAACCCACTTTTTTTTTCCAGAAAACTTGACATTAATTTAACAGGAGGGTTCATTATGCAGGGGAAAAAAGAAATTCTGCATATTTTTTTGTGAGAGTCGACATTTCATATCCGCCTGCTCAAACGTATGTCTGCCCATTCGTCTGTCCGTCCATCATCAAAACAGCACGTGACCGTCTAATGTTTAGCATTTTTCACTTCAAAAGATGTTTGCTGTTACCACGGCATGATCTGACGATGTTGTGGTAGTCGACAGTGCCAGGAAATTGCGGCATGATAAAGCGAACATCCTGAACACTGGCCTCGAAGGTCAGGTGCGTGATTTATAAGTGAGGTTAAAAAAACTTGCAGGATGGTTATGAGTGTGTAACGTGAATGCTTAAGCGTTAGTTGTGGCATGAGCTAGCGGTTCGGCATTTTCGCTCCTGGTCTCGAGCTTGCTAAATCACTCTGAGGTCTGAAGATCGCGCTTTCTCCATAACATTTTAGTGTAAAGGGTGTTTCATAGTATATTCTGGTTTAAACTATTGCACTTCTTTCCGATGCTTGAGTGCTTGCCGGCTTTGTGAGCATACTTTGGCGCAGCCGGCCGCTCCTAGCAAGCTGCCGCCGCCGGCACTCCCGTCAGGGACGCACAGCATCTTGTCGCTTTGGCACGTTCAGAGAGCACACCAGCACCGCAGGAGTTCCCGTAGAAAGATAAACGTGCCGTGATGTTATCAGTGTGCAGCATCTTGGCGCGCTGAAAAGGTCTGCACTGCAGATGGCAACACCGATGGTGCAAAACTGAGGAACGCACTAAGGAAAGCTAACGCTTAAATTAAAAAGAAAAGTGAACTCTCAACAACATAAGTAGGGGATGAGTTTATTATGCGAGTGGGTTCATTATGCGAGCAAATGCAGTATGTAATTTTTATGAACTGGTCTGGGTCAGCATTGCAATTTCTGATAAAAATAAAAAATAAAAATAAACAATATTGCATACTTCGCTCAGCTGTTCAGATTCATGAACATGTTTCGTGCATTTTTGCCATGTTAGCTGGCCTCTTTAACGAATGCACAATACTTTTGTACCTTGTGTCTTCAGCAAGACGCTGCTCAGCTGTATTCACTTTGCTTTTA
The DNA here is from genome assembly GCF_052857255.1 of Amblyomma americanum. Lineage (NCBI taxonomy): Eukaryota > Metazoa > Arthropoda > Arachnida > Ixodida > Ixodidae > Amblyomma > Amblyomma americanum. The sequence goes on from NC_135500.1 coordinate 182,335,790, forward strand.
TACCACTTTAAGCAGCTGTTATTATTTGCCATTTTTTGTAAGTAATGTTCATCTGCATGACTCAGTACTTCGCACAGACCTGTGCAGACAGCTACTTACTCCATCAACGACATTTGGTCTTCCATCACTCATGTACAGCAGCTGCCTGCCCAATTGTTGAATGTGCGACCTCAATTGGTGATTCATTTTTTACTCTGAGGCAAAAGAAAAGGATTTTCTCAATTGTTGCTGTAATGCTTCATTGCCTGTGGGACATCTTTTAATTAAAAGGGAGGAGAAGAAAGCAAGCTGAACCTGTTGAGAAGCGACATTTGAAAAATTGGTGAAAAAATCTATCACAAGTCCTGTTTTGATGTCTGCTTTAAGTGTAGGTCGTCCTTGTTTTAGCATGGAACTTCAACTTATTGCTTAATGTTGCCCTTCTTTTTTTGCAGTACACAGACTTGAAACAGGAGGAGCTTCAAGTGGCTGAACTCATTGGGGTTTCAGAGGCCCTTGTCACCAGGTTGGCTAGTGGCCGCATGCTCAAGGTGAGAGATGAAGGTGGAAACGTCATTGCACTTTTCTGCATATCGTCATGTTTCATATTCACTATTGTTACCACTTGTGCAAATTTTTAAGTATGAGAATCTACTTTACTCAATGCAGTATGCGTTTCCAACTGGAATTCTCTTCTACAGGCCATTTTCCAGTCCTCTAGTATTGTTCTCGTCCTTGAACAGAATTTGTTTGACTGATTCAGTGTTGTCTTATTTTGTTGTCATACTTACAACCTCTTAAAGTGCCTTATCTTGGTGCCTTTTTTGTTAGGAACCTATTGTTGAGCTGCAACTTGGACAAGTTGGTACCATGTCGTATTGATGGAAAAATCATGAAAAAAAAAAGGGGAAAGGATGACAGAGGTGAAAATACTGGAACAAACGCTGTGATGAATTGAAGGCATTTGCTCAAGTGCTATTTATGCTAGAAATTGATGTGGGTCTTTTGCCTTTTCCTTTGAAACAGAGACAAACTTCGATAGATTGATTCTTTATGTCTTCATGTCTCTAGAGTTCCTTGAGCAACCTCACAGTATGTTCACTTCCTAATTTGGGATGCCCCTCATAGATGTCATTACCTTCTATGACGGCCGTCGTCTCTATCTTATCCATTGCATTGCAGAGTAGCATAGATGCAGCCATATATGAAAACCTCTTTGCTCTGAGGTGAATGGCTTCTGCTTCTGTCTCTCCTCTGCAGACAGATGAGCAGCAGTTGCTGCAGCACTTTTACAAGACAATGCAGCTGAACGACCTGTGGCAGCAGAAAAGCGTCTGGGAAGTGGCTGCCAAGTACAAGGAGCACAGAGGGCAGGTGCAGACACTGCTGGCATCAGCGGCCACTTTTGCATCGGCATTGACCCATTTCTGCAAGGTATGGTTTATGGCAGTTTTTAGAAACGAGTAAAAATGCAAAAGAAAAAAACAAACGGTGGCTTGTTGCATCTGTTTGTGGAGGGCACGTTTCATGGTCGTTGTCGTGTGCCAGTGTCGCAAATGCGGGGTGAAGGCTTACGGTTACACTTCGGCATTAGCGCTACTATTTCTTCCAAGCAGCTTTGGAAAAGTGGCAACAGTGGTACAGCTTTATTTGACACTCACAGAATACTTGAGAGAGAGCTGATGACTTGAAAATTCAGAAAGCTCATAGCTGAAATGTGGGCAGTGTGCAGCAGCGGAACTTTATTTCATGATGACAGGTTGTCTGATAATTTGCCATGGCTGACATTTTAGAAAGAATTTTGCCTCAGTGCATGATTTTGGAGCTGTGTTGTTTCATGGTGTTGCCTGCTAGTACATTTTTTTTTTTTCAGGGACACACAGCTTTATGTGGCAGAACCTATATGTTAGCTGGGAAGCAGCATCATAGATTCAAAGATGTGAAAGCAGCATATTGGAGCACTGGGCATTTATATGTATTCACTGTCACTACAGGACAACAAGAGGGGTGGAAAATGTGGCAAACGTAATGCTCAAGCGCAGAACACCTGAAGACTATGAGCATCATATGCAAGGTATTTGAGTATTTGGGACCCTTAAACAATTTATGCTGGGTCCCTGCAGTTCTATTTTTGTATTTTGGCACTTTATGTGAAATAACATATTCTATTCTCTCAGGTTGTCTGAACCGCCATCTATGCAATGACCACTAAGAAACGAGAGATGATATAGTAGTATCATGTAGTATGGGGGGGGACGGGCGCACACACACACAGTATCGATTTGCCACATGTCTCGGAAGGATGGCGATATCTTGCCACTCGAAGCTACTTGCCCCTTTTATGATGGCTCTGCAGCTGTTGCTACTTTATTTCTATCATTTTTCTGATGGCAGTTATGATGATGCCATCAGCAGAAGTGCTGGCTGCTAGTGGCTTATCTGGCAACAAAGCAACTGTGAAACTAATAGTCTCCTGCTTTCCTCTCCTGTTTGAATCGTTCTAGAATAGAATAGAGTTCATTCCAAAGAAAAACTATAGGGCGTAAATGCTGACTGGTGCACCTGGATCCTGGGACTCTCCCTGCCCCTTCTTGTTCTTTTGCAGGCAGCTGCTTCCTACAGCTTATTATGTATCTTTTCATTTTCTCCAGAGTGCAGAGTTGTTCTCTTGACCGTCTACTGTCGTTGCTGTGCACACTGTCGTCGGTTCAGTTTGCTGTCATCATGTACAACTTCATCTTACTGGACTTAAACCACAAGGGGATGGCAGGCCCTTCATTTAACATGGAGCATTTAATTATATATTTGTGTGCTGCTGGGCATTGTACAGCTTAGGTGGGCCTGAGACATGCGAGGCTCTTTTTTTTTTTTTTACACTGCATTCTCAGTAAGTGGGGGGGAGCAGGCCATAAGAAACAGCCCTGTAGCGCGAAAAGGTGCAAATACAATGCTTCCCATGTCCAAATAGTGCTGTTCACTTTCTAGGAGTCATCATATTCTTCTGCAGAGATGCCAGTCTTAATAAAGTTTATCATTAAATGCAGGATGTCAGTTAAACCAGTGACACATAGCTGGAGCTGTAGTAAATGTTCTCAAGTAGAACGCATAACAGATTATCATACAGGCAGCCTGTTGCAAAGTGCGACAGTCGAATTTAATTTTAGGGTCTCGCACATGCTTTGACAGCTGATGTGTGAGCTACACATTATTTCACTGCAAAAATGCAGCAAAAAAAAAAAAAAGCAGAAAGGTACGAACACCTTTCTGAACAGCAGGTCTTGGAGCTTTCTTTATTTTCTTCATGAAAGGAGAACTTCTATCCAAGAGCCTATCTTTCTAGTGCTCCCCCTGCGAGCCTCTGCTAACCCCCAGAGCAGGCATGCCATTTTGTCTTGTAGGGTATCCCATCAACAGCAGCTGTGCTTTTCCGTTCACTTCAGGAGCTGCCCGAGCTGTGGGCCTACAGGGTGTTGCTGCCAGAGTTCACAGAGCGCCTCTCAAACTGTGTCACAATGGAACTCATGCCGCTCATGGAGTTGCCTAGTGTTAGAAAGGTAGGTGTGCGCGCTTTTCAGTTGGTAAAGTGCATTCAGCTGATTCGCATAAATTCAACCCACATGTGCGGCTGCTGCTACCTTTTTCACTCTGGAAATGTGCCGCCCTTTTCGAGCCACTGCTTGCATTTCCCAAGTTATCAAAGAAATTCTTGCGATGCCCTGCCCCTGGCATTCGTTTTCCCCACACAATAAGCAGCACCATTGCCAGGTGCTTCAAGTGTACCAGGAGCACGACTAGAGCTTCACATTATGGCCCGCCACCAACTTGTGCGATGAACAGAGGCCTTCAAGCTTCTGACATACATAGCCACACTTTATTATTGTGTCTAAAATTTATATTATAATCTCAAGGATTCTGTAACCCCTGAAACATGAATAGCTATATTCACCTTTCACTCTCAGGGTTTCAGCACTGTCAAGGTTTCAGAAATCTCGGGCATACTGCTGAGCCTGCAGCCTCTTGATTGTGACACTGAGACTTGACAGACTGAGCAATCTCTCCTTGTAGCCCCCCCGGAGGGGGCGTCAATATTGTGAACGTGGACAACTATTGTGAACTAGTACTTGCACAATGTAGTGTGTGTCATTTTCATCACTCGAGTATGTTGATGCAACAGTAGTGGCTAACTGAGTCGGCATGACTAGTGTGAGCCAAACAGATGGCATCAGTGATGGCTTCCGTCTCAGTGAAAATCCTGCATAATTTTTCCATTAGGTTTTCTTGTTGCAGTAACGTCATGGATAGTGTTGCCAGTGTATTGACTGCACTGAAATATTTACAGCTTCATCAAAGGCATAATCTTAAAGGAGTACACACCAAATTTTGTAGCATTTTTTATTGAATTTTTTTTCTTGTGCTGCTACGGTTTCAGCGGCTGGGCAACGGCTGTGACATAAAAGATGACTTGCTGTCGCACGAGTCATGCAAAAACTGATATATTCTCTGCTTATTAATTTTTTGTTATTTCAACTCTTGGGCACGCTTGTGTAAGAGTTTTTGCGAATTAAAACAACAAAAGCAGTGACCGTACTGCAGTTTTTGTATGCATTAGACGACCTCAAATCGTGTTTTACATCACAGCAGTCATTCGGCTGCTGAAACCAAAACTGAAACAGCTTGTGAAAAAAAATTCAGTTATAAACCATTTGCCACTTGTTGGCATAATCCACGTGGCTGTCCATGTTTTCTAATGTGCTGCGCATCATTCCAAGGACAATACGGACAACAAAAATTATCGTCTCTACTCCTTTAACTGAACTTTCTGGAAGCAAATGCAAGCACGAAATTTGAAATTGAGCCTAAAAAGCAGCCTGTGCTGAGCCAAGCAGATTTCTTCTTCCACAGTTAGGACCACCTAAAACTCTTGCCATCACAGCTTTTATCATGTGAGAAACATCAGAGTGGCACCTGTGACGGGTATTTTCCTGTATATGTAAATGCCCATAAAAACAGTGAGCATAACCTGCAGTTTCTGGAAGCAAATGGGTAATGCATGCAATGTGTCTTTTGAAAATGGGTTGCAAACTTGTGCCTAGTAAGTCATTAAGGGAGATGGTAGTTTTAACGTAACGAAATTAGGTGCGTTTATGTATTTCTTCCTCCCGTTTTCAAAAATATTAGTTTCAGTATGTCTAATCAGTTCCCATATTGTGGGAAAATAACTGAAGCCTAATTAGTCAATTTCTGACAGGTTGTTAAGACACTTTCTTTCAATATTTTTTGGTTCCAATTAAGATAAAGCTGTATATTGAACACAAATATGCCTTTTTTGAAAAGTCAAAATTTTCGCTTTTTTTTTTGCCATTTCTAGAGCTGTGTTTTCCCTTAACTCTTTCAGACGCTTTGTACATAATTATGTACACAGCTTTTTCTGAGAGTTCGCTGTACCTAGGAGCGATTTCATTGTATCAGTCAAATTCATCATCCTTCTTGTCACAAATGTTTTTTGTTCCATATACCAAACGCAGTAAATATATTTCATTAAACAGTGAGCTGGGAAACATGTCGTCCGCCATTTTTATGCAGAAAGATTTTCCCACCAGCAACAATAATCCGATTGTTTTTGCTCAATGTAGAGCGTAATGAGCACCTTCAAAACAAATCCTTCAGGCACCTTGTTGTGTATGCGTTACTAACCTGGCACCTCACGTGGAATTTTGCACATCCTTGCAAAAACTTACCCGCTGGGCTTTCACGATAGAAAAGTAACAAATTGCCATTCCTGAGGCCTGAATGTAATGATAGGCAGAAAAATTGTCGTTTTCAAACATAACAAAAAATGACACCTAAAAGGGTTAAGGCACATACCCACAAGTGCCAAGAAACTAGAGAAGGCAAGGATGGACCTGCCAGACATGAAAACTGGCTGAGTCCACTTTTTTGTACTGACTCAATGTCATCTACATGCGTATGCATTGCAGTCTCCTTAACAGTGCAAGACCAAGAGCCAGTGCATTTTTTTTTGCAGTAAAGTTCGCTACCAACACAGCCATTTGTGCTTCTCTCTCAGGGTCGTGCCAGGCAGCTTCACAAGGCAGGGTTTCGCTCAATAATGGACGTAGCCTGTGCAGATGCAAATGTGCTGGTCGAGAAAGTAGGGCCCATCTCGCGCAGACAAGCCCGCCAAATCATTGCTGCAGCCAAGGTATGAACATTCAGCGTTTCTCTTTTCCTTTTGCTGGCTTTGAGCAGTTTCACGTGTCTGCCCTTGGGAGTGTATCTCTCCTGCGTAGTGCACTGCTACCGTGTATCGTATTTACTTGCATAATGACCCCCCCACTTTTATTGCCGAAAATTTTTTAAAAAGTGTTTTCTTTTTAAAGCATTTCTTAGTCTGTGCCTCAATTTTGTGCAGTCTGCAGCGCAGACCTTGGCCGCATGCCGATAACATCACTGTGCATTTATTTTTTGATGAGAGCTCCTGCAGACGCGACATGAGCCTTGGTGGCGGTAGCCTGCTCAGTATGCTGCTACGCGCCCGGCTGCTCCAGTGTGTGCTTAGGAAGTCAATAAGCACTCAAGAGGAGCAGAGAGGATTGTAGCAGTTTAGACCAGAAAACTATAAAACATCCTTTACTCTATGCTATGGAGGAAGCAGGACCTTCATACCCCCAAGCGAATTGGTGAGCTTGAGATTGGGAACAAAAATGCGTAACCCCTCTTTCACCACAGCTAACACTTAAACATTTACATTGCACGCTCTAAACAGTCCAAGTTTTTTTTTTAACCTTGTGTAAAAAACGCACACTTGATCTTCAGGGCAAGTGTTCAGCATGTTCGCTTTACCAGGACCACCACAAAATCTTTCAATCATAAAATACTGCAAACATCTTTCGAAGCGAATGAAAAACAGTCAGTTTGGTCCTCGCTTAACGCCCCCATCCGCCCTAAATGGACGTAAACTTTTCTGGAAAAAAAAAAGCTGGGCTCATTAGGTGAGTAAATACGGTATATGTACAGTGGTAGGTTGATCCTAGACTAATAGGCTTATTTTTTAAAGTTTAAAATGGCTATGTTGTTGGCCACTTTGTGATCCAATCCAAAAAAGTGCTTTGGTGTGACATCACACGACAGGGCAGAGAAGTACATGGAGGTGTTCTGTCTGCTGAATCAATAACGACCTTGGTTCGAACACATTCATACGTTCTTGAACTCGATTTTGTGGTGGTCCTGGTAAAGCGAACATGCTGAACACTTGCCCTGAAGATCAAGTGTGCGTTTTTTACACAAGGTTAAAAAAAAAACTTGGACTGCTACGAGTGTGCAATGTAAATGTTGAAGTGTTAGCTTTAAGTCGTTGCACCTGTGGAAGAACCAAAATGTAATTTAACAGTAATAATTGATTGCAATATGAAGACTCCAGGAGATGTAGCCACGCATCACCTGTGCTGGCTTTCTTAGAATACCTATAAGCTATATTGTGCGACGCCATAATTGTGTACTTAATTTTTATTCAGTGCGATGACCTTTTGTTTCAGTAGGCATAGCTTTCACTGCTGTGTCTCAGCTGACACGAGGCATTGCTTCAGAACAAAATTGACAGAGTGCCATCCCCCTTTCAGCTACTGCTACTTAAGAAAGCAGAGGATCTCCAGGAGGAGGCCGAGCAGGTCCTTCAAGGAATGGTGTAAAGGAAACAGTAAGTACAACTAAAGCAACCTTTATTAAACAGTAATAATAACTTAAGTGTCAAAGCCACATACACACACACTCGTCCTTGCATACTGTGGCAACCCACCCAACATTCATACACACACACACTGATGATGCAGTAACTTTGCAGCTCCCCTTGCGCTCAATGCAGTCCGGTTGGAGAGCGCAGCTGCTACGAAGCATTTTGCATCATTCATTCCTGCCACAGGGGGCGAGATGCAAAGTACAAAATGTCTCTCTCTATGGGACAATGAGAAGCCCCCACGTCACTCCTTTCTGGGCTTCCGCCGCCGTGGAGACCGCTTGGCGTCCCCAGCTCCATCCTCATCCTGCAAACACCAAAGGTCTTCTCTCAAAAAAGAGGCGACCATGCTGCTACTCAAGGAGTTCAAGCGCGAAGGAACAATGTGGCAAAGCTCTACAGGTGGTCAGTTTTTAATGCTCACGAGAACTGTTTCCAGGCAGTGTCAATCTCAGGACTAAGAACTACTTGTCAGTGCTTCAAACTGTATCTTGCCACTGCTAGCATGGAGTGGCAAATTTAGTAACAAGTTGCTCCCAAAGTAAGTTGCAGCTCACGTGCACTGTGGAAAGCCTCGAAGTGGAGGTACAGTGTGTTCATAGTCACAATCCTGTATATGCATAAATAGCTTACTGTTGCATTTGTTATTTGAGCACTTCCAGTTGAGGCAATTGACAGGGCTGTTACCCCTTTGGAAAAAAATGTTAAAGTCAATAAAGTTATGGTTACTGTTCCATGCATGAGCATTTTCCTGAGCAACTTTCGCAAGTGCCTACAAAGCAGACACCACATGTACAATATACATACAAGCGTAGGCTACCAAATTTGCAAGACAAATCAACTGTTCGTGGGGAGGCTGCACTGACATTCCAAATGTTGAGATTTTGGCAATCACACATGTCCCCCTAAAAAGTTTTAGCAAACATAACCAGCATTTTAGGATAATAATGTGATTAGTTTGGCAAAGTGCACTGCAAACAAAAAAAAAACTGGGAAAGTCTTCTTTTGTAATTTCCTTAGTGCAAGATGAAAAGCATTGAGAAACTTTCGCTATATACAAAATGACATACTGGAGCCACTGTAAAAGTTGAATTTTGACCTAACCAACCTGAACATTTGCAAATCAATACTAACTGTTGGACGTGTTTGGAATTCAGTGAATTTAAGCCTTAGCTTTAAATTAGTTCTTATAGTGACCTGTACTAGCATTCCAAAGTAAGCACTATGAAAACAGCAAAGCATGTAAAGCCTTGCCAGCATGGCCTTAGGCAAGAATTGAAATGCAGCTTCCTCTTTGGCTTTTATGCTTGCAACATGCCCCGTTCAAATATCTCTAGCACAAGCCCCCACACCTTGAACAGACAATCTGTCTTGCCACGCTTAGTATGACTAGTCATGCATGTAATCCACCTGTCAGCAGTTTACTCAACTTAAACAGAAGGTCAGTTCAAGTTTGAAACAAACTATTTTCCTGTGCAGAAAATGCTGGCAAGTAGTGTTTGGAGTTTAAAGGGACACAAAGGGGACACCAAGTCTTGTTAGATTAGTGTCCCAAGATTCCAAATGCTGATTTTATCAAGAACAGGGCTTAAATAGGTTTGAAAATTACGTAAAAGTGAAAGACTGTAGTGATGCTACTCAAGAATTTCATTAACTGCACCTGGCCGCATGAATTCTCCAACAGGGACAATAAGCTCATTGCTTCCACGTACAACAGCATTTCATGGAGGGCAGGAAAGCAGCATGGTGAGTGCTGTGGTGTTGAGAATGCAAAGCATTATTTGTCAACGAATCATACGGAATGAAGCAAGAAGGTGCCACTCACCCCACCATCTCCGCTGCCTTCCTCAGCACTGCTGGCAGTGGCCTCCTTGTCACCAGCTGCCGCATCTGCATCTTTGGCCACTTCCTCCTCCTCCTCTTCTTCCTCCTCAATGGGCGCTGCCACTGGTTCTTCTTCAGGCGGAGCAGGCTCGGCACTCTCCTCGGCCACGGGGGCATCGTCACTCTTCTTGTGCTGAGCAGCGGCCGCTGCCAGTTTCTTGTCCTACAGGATGCCCACAAGCACACAAGTGGTTGGCACACACATACTTCAAGCATCAGTTATCACAATCAAGACAGTGGAAGCTGTTGCTGCTGCTTAAAATTTAAACCTAAGCCATGCCCTCGCCTCTCCTGGCCCTGAATAAGATTCCGATACAAAGTAAGAATTGAAAATTGTAACCCCCCCATTTAATATCCGGAAGTAACACCGTAGTGACACTATAGCAAAGTGACTGCAAGTAAATAATTTGTGTTACCTTTCTTTTACTCTACATACATATAAACACCTATTTGACATTTGTATTAATTTTAATACTGAAGAATAAATTGACTAGCACAGGCCTCAAGAGGCATTAATCAATGCCTCCATGGCTATATAGTATGTCCATCTGCATTAACACTGAATGTGACCAACTTCTCATTTCTCTCACTATCCTCTACACTCGGATACTAACTTTTGTTGCCAGTGCGCCCATTCCTACACCAAAATGCTTGGCTGCAACAATTTCTCGAATCTGTCTCCCGCACTTCGAGTGAAACAAGCAGTACAGGTCGGTGCATGCACGCACATGCAAGCGGTTCTGCAGCATCAAGAAGATTGCACAAGGGTGCAGTGTTCCTCCGGTCTGTGGGCCCTGGCCACACACAACTAATTTCACAAGCTCACCTGAGAGCCGGAGCAACAGAAGGTGACGATGAGCACTAGAGGCAGTCCCAGGGCTATAACGTAGACAGCCCACAGCCACGGGTACTTGTTGGTGTACTTCACCAGGCGCATGAACATGCCGTCCTACAAGAAGCAAAAGCAGCAAAGCTTTTCCTAAGCACAGTCTGGCATACTGGACTCTACAGCAAAGCAAGATTGGAGTGTCTGCCACCTTGGGAAGAGGTCTCCGAAGCTGTTGCATTATGCGTTGCGGCAAACGCAGAACCCACCGATGTTATCAGACTTATTTTTAGCACTTTCATGAAACATGGTGGCATACATCAAGCATCTGTAACAGTACACACCGCCTCGATATACTTTCTCTCAGGCTTAATACAATTACAACCATGGCACACGCAAGCTTCAAGTTCATTTATAACGTGCTCTGCGTTTTTGAACCAAAAACCATGACCAACATTAAGTGCATGAAGGCGCAGAAACACAAGGGCATACTAGTGTTGCATACTGAAAAGCATAATGCGTCGCCTCGGAATGTAAGGCCAACCTTCATTCTTAAAGTGGTGCACTCTGTAGTGACTCAGCTTGACCGATGTATGCCGGTAACTGGCTCATGTTTAGCTAAAACCACTTTTTCACATCTGTGCAAAAATGTAGCTATATATTGCAGATTACGAGGCTGATGTTCCAGGTTTTCTGTAGTTAGTCCCAGACTTTTTAAGTCCAACATTAAAATTACCTCGCTCATGAGCCATTTATACCTGGACTACAACGCGTGCTGCAATGGAGGGCTCTAGGTTACTACCGGAGGTTCTTTCATGTGCACCTAAAGCTCAGTACAAAGGTGTTACTGCATTTTTGCCTAGGCCAAAATGCACCGTGGAGGGCATCGCTACAAGCCATGTGCGTACAGTCCATTTCATGGCTTGGCTGCTCCACAAGGGACAAACTACCGCATGTGAAATATGCCTACTGTGTGCACTGATGCTAATCAGCTGGTGCAATGTGCAACAGCCAATTTTCTTTTCTGCAAGCAGCAGAAATGCAGCCTTTCGGATGGGCTACCTCTTGCAGCATGCCCCAGATGTACCACGCGTAAAGTCCCACAGGCAGGCCAATGTAGGTCAGGTACAAAAGCCAGCCAATGCGCTGGTACAGGGAGCCACGCCTTGGCAACTGTAAAGAGCACACTCAACCACACACAATTGACAAAACCAATGCTAGAACACAAATGCATCGTAACATGAGCTCCACACGCAAGAAAAACTGCACAGCCACTCCTTAGCAAGGAGTTCTTACTTGCTGGCCAGCTGATAAATTAAGCTTCAGTAGTTTGCATAACCATCAAATTGCATGCTGTAGGTAGGTATAACGCCATGGTTTGTCCAGGTTCTGCCTGCCCTCACTTTGCATAGGGATCACAGCACCAGAGAGTGCACAAGAGCACTGGATTTTGATCCCACATTTCTGAGAAAACATGCAATTATCACCAAGTTCCATCTCGTACCCCTCTCCCCGACGATATAGTACGTCAACTGCGGTACTATTTTTTAGCTACTCCTTAGCTGCAGTTCTGCAAGCAGTATTAATGTGATGCCGTCATATACACAAACCTTTCAATAACCGTGCTATAGCACAAGGACATCCATCCACTCAGTGGACGACAGCGCCAACAATGAATGATAAGACATACCGTCTCGCTGTCTCCCACTTCCTTCTTCAGAAGCCAGGTGTCAGCTGCCCACTGGTCAGCCACCACAGGGTCATCAGTGATGATTATGTTGTCGAAAAGGATTCCATCAGACATGGACCAAAGCTCGAGGCCTACAGCTCCCTGGGAAAAAGAGAATGCGCTTAATTCAGCTGGCATGTCTGCAACAGTATTCGCATTTATTACAAACATTTCAGATTTCCAATCATCCTTAAAAGAAAAAGCCGACCAGACTTGAAAGCACAGTGGGCTCATTGTTCGAAAAAGCATTTAACAAGTAAGCTACAAAGTACCTCAAGAACGGCACAATGATGTGCTCATTCTTTTGGTTGGGAATTGCATGCAGTTATGCAGCAGGCCATTCACAGTAGAAGAAAGAGCTTAGCAGCAAAGCCTAATGAGGCTCTCTCACTCAATACAATTGCACCCTGACCACATATGTATGCTATGGTATGGAAGTGATCTTGCTCATGCTATTCTTAAACACCTCTACTGGCCCATGGACTCTTAGCACACACAGCACAATAACCTCCATACAGTAAAAGCTCGTTAACCTGGGTCCCTATCTGAATGGAAAATAATAGAGTAGAACTCCACTGTTGAGTTTTTCACAGGACTGCAAAAAGAAAACGTACCAGCCGGGAAACTTTAACAGCTGGGAAGCGGGAGGTTGTACAGAGCAAGCTAAGTTTGGGCACGCATGCAGGCTTGTGTGTTGCTTTCGTGGTAGCTGCCTTAATCCTACACAATCTTGTCTATTGGAACCTAGAAATTGAGTTTTTAAGCTGGTGCGCTAAACACAAGCTGTCAAAATGCCAGCATGGGGTAAACCAGTATTGCGACATAACATGTGGGTACGCTGCCACAGTTGCGACATTATAGCAGAGTCTGCATTGCATGAGCTTCAATGGGAGCTTGCACAGGACTGGCTCACAAAAATGTAGCACCCGGCAATGTAACAGCGGGCTTCTACTGTACAAGTAATCATGACCAACATTTTTTGCTTTACAAAGCACAACACTAGTACAAAGCACTACCTAGAAATACTTTATTTTTTTAAGTATCTTTTGCATGGTAATGAGCCTCAGCCTTCTGTCGTTTATATTGGCATCACATAGCCGCTCACAGACCTCCTCAAAACATCAATGCACTAACATGCATCTTGTGGTGAGTGAGCATTTGCTGGTATATTAAGCAAGTCAGGGGATGAACTCTGGCAAGACTTCACCTCATGCATGCTGCACAATCAAGGTGGTGGAGCACAGCTCTCACCATGACGCTACTCATTATGTATATTACGTATTTAGGTAGTGTAATATTGTGCTCCACCGCTGAAGTGAACCGCACAGACCACTTATAAGTTCAAGCAAAGATGCCTTATATTTGCTGGCACTCTGAATGTCAAATACAATGGAGTTGTGATCAGGGTTCTGCAAATGTGAATGCGAAGCAGCTATGTGTCACCAATATCTGCCTCAGCACCACACTATGCAAACCCCTGCACTTGTAGCTCACTGATTTACTTTCTTAGTAGGAGGGCATCTCCTTGTGGCAAGTACTGCCACTATGCCAATGTGCTGCAACCATAACGCAGATACTGCGCAAGGAGGAGAACACAGAGCATGAGAAGTCTAGACTGCTCAGGTACTAACTACCCCATTGTGAAACAGAACTGCGGACTCACAATTGCAGTCATCCGGAAGGGGTTCAAGTCCTCAAAGAAGTTGGGGTTTGGGATCTTGCGTGGCTTCCACTTGCCCTTGTAGTTCGGGTTGTCAATCAGTGGTGCCCTCCACTTGCCCTTGTAGCGTGGGTTGTCAATCATGGGTGGCTTCCATTCTCCACAACCAACAGCATCGCACTTGGGGTTGTTCACCAACGGTGGCTCCCAGTCACCATCCATGTCATCATCCCAATCCTAAGGCAAGAGAGCACATGTCAGTCGCAGTGACAGGCCCAGCTGTGAGCACAGGTTTACAGATAACAGAGGCCATGCAGGACTCTCACAGCAATCTAACCATGCGGCATGAAACCGACGGGCACACTAGAGCATGCCCAGAATGCAGAGTCTAGTTTCAAGCTGCATGCTATGGATGCATGCTCTGCGTATTACTATGTATTACTCAGCTGACGGCAGAGCAGCAAGCTGCCGTGTGACTGACTGAAAGGCATTGGTTGCGTTGGTTGTTTTTCAACTGAGTGCAGAGAGTAGGAGTCAACCAACGCGGGGAGTAATACATGCAGTGATCTTCGAAAATGTGTGGTTTGCTTGCAAACCGAACAACACTTGCAACAAAATGTGATGGCGTTCCATAGATCACACAAAAAAGTTAGATCCATGGATGTCGTGGGATTGCAAAACTGGGGAGTGGGGCAGACACGGCTCCTTCAAGAAAGGGGACCACAAAGAAAGAAGCGGAACATGCGCTTCCGCTGAAGCAGGCGCCGAAGCAGGCGGAGGGGTGCATCATCCTGTGGCAGCAGTATCGTGAAGGCTGAGAGTCCTCAGGTATTTTTATTTCCGTGGGCTTATTTTGCAGCTAAGTTGTCTGCGACAAACACAAAATAAAAGCAAATACTAAGTTTTCCAGAACACTCTTTAGTGCACCTTTAAACCTGTATCTCACTCTCAGCAGTTTTATGCTATCTGTCAAGCTATGATGGCAGCCTGTTGCATGCAATGGAAGACGGTCACTGCCAGTGGCTTTTAGTGTGGATTCATTATAAAAGAACCATAGACACCCTATTTTAGCTGCATGTTTTCTTTCAAATGATGGGTTAGACATTAGAATACTTGGTTCGCCACATGGTAACCTATGACCACTAAATAATTTATAACTGAATGTCACCTTAGCGCTGTTTTAATTTCATCAACCTAACGATGGCTGCGACATGTTGGGAGTGGTTAAGTCACGTGATGCACACTAAAACCTGCAATATAATCGCTGACACAAAGTTTCAATTTACTATAATAGTTAGGCCTGCCTGCTTCAAGGGCAGGGATGACAGACTGTGTTGTCCGCCCTCACCTTTGGCCGCTCAGCTGTTGCATCTGGCACTAGCTTGGGCTCATCATCAAGCCAGCCAACAGGCTTCTTGGCATCCGGGTCTGGAATTTGTCGCGGAGCATCTTCATCCCAGTCTTCTGGCTTGACGGCATTTGGGTCAGGCACTTTCTCCCTTTCATCCCAGTCCTCGGGGCGCTTGTCGTCTGGGTCCTCAACTTCCTTTGGAGGGTTCACAGGAGGCTCAAAGTCTTCCAGAAGGCTGCCCTTGGCCTCGCTTCGCTGGTCCACAAGAATCTCGAACCGGTTGTCTGGCGTCAGTACTGCATCGCCAAAAGTAGCGAATTCCAAACGAGACCGTCAAATTAACGCAAACCAAAGCCTAGATAACTAACAACATTAAAAAGCTTAACTCCTGCTCCACTGCACCAGGAGTGGTATGAGGACTCCCAGGGATCTATCAATGTCAAGTAGAGAATAACCAACTCTGCATATATGGACACTAACCCATTAAAGCTGTCTAGTTATACTCTCGAGGCAGAGCTTAAGTGTCCCCTCCATTTTTTCTTCTTTCTGTTGTCATTAACTTGCGCAGGACAGATATATTAGCAAATGCGTCATGAGGGTTTAGCTGCATGAGCCTACTGCATTCATTAAAAATTTTTATGTCCCCTACAGTCCTCCATGAATGGATGTCACTGCACCAGTTTCTATCAGTATACTAAAATGAATGCCTCATGTTCTTTACTGCAATAAGGAATGTGGTTACGCTACTATAGATTGCAGTTCCCGAAATCACACACTGGCCGAATAAAACTACATTAGAAACAGGATCTACCACGTTGAGATCAGATGTACAGACTGCTGCATAACAGCAGCACCATGAATGAGGAAGCATGGAACCACTGGATGCACACAAGGCTCGCGTCAACATGGAACTAAACATACATGTGATGTTGCATGTGATGCTGCATAACAAGAAAAGTAACAAGCTGTTACACTCGCCTAATGTGAAAAGATGGGGCTTCTTGTCCTTGAATACCTCATCGAACTTCGATATGCTTGTAGATTTCTTCCAGTGCTTCTCTTCGTAGCTTCCATTGCGGGGATTACGATGGCGGAAGATAAAATGCAGCTGCAAATATGATGGGCGAATTTTAGAAATTCAGTCGTTGCTACAGTCTTGAGCTGAATAGGGCAGAAGCTTGATAAGCATTGTCTCAAAAACTAACCTTGTGGTCTGAGCCACATTTGTCAGGCCCAAACATGATTGTGTATGGAGACTTATCATGAAACTGCTTCAGATCTTTGTTCTCCTCCAAGTCAGACAGAAGCTTCAAGTAGGCTCCTCCACAGTCCTGACCCTCCTGGAACTGCACTTCATACCTGCAATAAAGCACTGCTCATTTACTAATATGCCACCCACAGCAGTGTAAGCAAGGTCACCTTGCCAACACCGAAACTTCTGTCGCTGTCAAGCAGTTCACATTCTCACTAGCTGCACTATCACGGACACAATCCAGCGACCACGTAGATAAAGATCAGAGGAGCACCATTAAGATAAACAGATGGCCTCAATAAAGGGGCTTCATGTCGCATGTATTTTAAGTACATTGCACTTTATAAGGGTTACTCACTGAAGGACAAAAGGCTTGTGATCAAATGTAAAAGGCTTTCCCAACTTCGCAGCAATGGCATGGTGATGGGCTTTCGACTGCAAAAAGATGGAGACATGATTGCTTTAAAAGGTGCAATCCACTAATTGCAACAAACAAGTGATCAATCAAAATGCAGCCTTCTGGCTGATTTCCAGCAAGTTTAATGCCGCAGGCTAATGTACACACTGACAAACATAAAGTGCTTACCTTGAGAACAAGGCCCAAGTCACCCCTGAGGTGATTTTTAGAGGCAGCTTCCACTTCCCATTTGCCTGAAATTGTTTGAAGCCATTGAAAAGTTATTTTCAGTGCTCCTAAAGCCGCTTTAATGGCACACAAACGACAGTTTACTATTCTGCACTCAGCTGAGCGAGATGCCATAAAATTGTTGCAGTAAAACTTCAACCGTCTGCATTCTTTTATCATAACACCACAAACAAAATAAACCAAGAAACAAATCAGCATCTAACCACTATCTATCTTTGAGCCAAGAATCTGCATTAAGCACATTAATTACTGCCTCAAAAAGTGGGAAAATTTCAAAGTACCATTGTATTTTGCTACACTTTCTTCAGCTCCATCCTTTTTTGCTTCAGAAAGGACCCATCTGAAACAAGGAAATAAAGTTGCCTGAATGTAGCGCAGTGATCGACCTGCTATGGGCACCATGAATCCATCAAAAAATGCACGGCGATTCAGTTGCACCAAGTGTTTCAAGAATCAGCCGTTGAACATTTCTTATGTCCATGCAACAGTATGCAACAAACACATCGCCACCGCAGGGAATGCATTCGTAGTGGGCCAGTGCGGCATCATATTTCCAGTACGTACAATAAATTGACGAAATGTGACAAAACAACATCACGCAACACTGGTCTAGCTGGAAGTGCTCGTCAAAACAGCAACCAGCATATAAATCTGAAGCTCAAAACAGAAACCCGTTTGTGATCAACAGCTACCTCCAAGAAACAAACAAACAACTTTAGGGGTAACAAAGCCCAAATTATTTCACTCACCGCTCTTTAAATGCGTCGATATCATCGAAGTGTTCTGCTATGTGAGAAAATCCTACAGGTTTTGGAATGTTGTACACAACGGCTTGAGATGTCTCGGGCTTGGGCTCAGGCTATATACACGAAGAAAGGTCGGGAAAAAAAAAACACTTTCGTTCTATCTGGACGCACAAACGAGATTAGTCGCCAACAAGTAATAATCAGATAGATCGCTGGAAGGAAGAAAAGCGCCAACGCCTACCTTTTTCTCCTCTGGAACGCCATGCGATCCAGGGAGGGCAAGGACCAGCAAGAGTGCACAGCTGAAATACATCACCTGCAAAATCAAAAGCGCGCTTGCGGTGATCTAAAGTTGGATGGAAGAACGAAAGCCAATTAGACTCTATGGCATGACCGAATGCCTCATGACCTGCCCGTTTAGAATGCACCCAGACGTTCGAAAATGCATGGCCTCAGCCTGTGAATGGACCGAGTGGTGGATAGAACAACCGCACAGAGACCCAAGCGACCGAATTCGGGTACGGTGCCGATTAATTACATCCACTTACGGGCAATCGATTGCAACGGAACACGCGCTGTGAAGCGGCGGTGATCGCAGCAAAGTGACGCGGCCTCCCGACGGGAAATGTCTGCTGGGGCATGACGCGGATCGTCGCTAGGGCTGGTCGCTGACCGACCGGGTTCAGCGAATGCATCCGTTGTGGACTTCTTACCTGTGTCCCGCGCGTGCACCTCATCCCAGGCAAATGCATCTCAAGCTCGCATCGCCGGCACGACCACGCCGATTCCAGAGTGTTCCCTGTTTCGTGGAGAGATCCTATTGGGTGCGGGCTGAATACGAAACGACGATGCGTCGAGAGTGGGAAACTACGTATTTCTCGCGGCTGCGTACCTCTCAGGCAGGGGGCAGCACAATCCTTACTATTTTCCGCACTGTGACTAACTGTAATTTCGGCTTTACGTTGGTGTCGTTTCCGAATTCACTTGTCGATTGACGCTGGCTTTTGCCTTTCTCTATTTGCAGTGCCTTTGTCTTTCCAAATAAAAAGTAACTTAACTGACTATTTTTTTTTTTTCACTGTCGCTGTAATCCACGCCAGCGTTCCGCGCTACAGCCAAACGCCTCTTGCAATCGTTTGTAAAAATAAGGCCTTCTCTTACGTCAGTAAGAACAAAAGTTTTGCCCATTGAGGCAACAGAACAGAAAGCCTGTTTCTGATGAGGTTGGACTGTATGAGACACAGTAAATGCAGTCGCGGTTGCATCAATTTTTTCAGCATTATGGCACATATTTAAAGTCCAAAAAGAGCTCTGCAGCCATCGTTGTCTGAGAAGACAGCCCGAAACACAACCCGCGGTCACCGAAAGACGTGGTGAACCAGTCACAAATAACCTTCTTTAATGTGGTCAACATTACGTCAATTTTTTTTTAGAATACGGCACAAACAAACGGAAAAAGGAAGCTGTTGTCTTCCCCGAATATAACGCACAATATCTGCGCCAAATTGTCATCTCACGTCCTGTATTCAGATCAACAAGGTGCTCTGGGGGCGGGCTTTAGGATGTCCTAAGGATATATTTAGTACTCGTTGCGAATCACTAGAGGACAATTTTAGGTATATGAAATGTCTCGAAAAGTACACGCGATGGATGTCCTGACGGCATAGTTTTGTTGCCTGGGTATACTTTTAACAGAGCCCTTCATTATAGAGCGATGATTATGCTGACATAACTACTAACGCATAGTTTACTCTTCGGCTTCAGCTCGTGAAGCCATCTGGGATCTGGTGTCCATAAGCTTTTGTAAAACGTTGAGTGCTAGTTCTTGGGAGTATTGGGTGTTTTTTGCTTCGTAGCCTTGGTTGTATGTCGTCCTAACAGCCGCATCCCGGTGGAAGAGGAGGAGTCCTTTTGAGGATTGCGGTGATTGGCCCTAACTGCACGTCAGATACCCAACGCCTTCGTCGCCTTCGTTCGTCAGGTGGCGGACATGCTGTAGTGATCGGGCACGCAAGCATATACCTGGGACCATTGTGACCGACCATGGAGGAGCCGGCGGCCACCAGCTGCCACGTGTTGAGCTCGTGAGGGCCACGTGACGTCCTCGTGGCACCGACTACTCGCCAAGCTGGTGGTGGGGTACTCATCCACGAACTCACCTCCTAGCTAGGGCGCATCCTCAGGTTGTAGGTGGATCGTCCGTCGGGCATTAAACCGGGCAGAAAAGGTCTGTGCAACGGTTTTCAAGGTGAGTATAAAATGCTGACCGGGAGGTCTTGTGTACCGGCGGCCTCTTCAGCCAGCCAGACGAGGCGGAGATGTAGCTCAGGGTCCGAACTACGCAGCAGGGCCTCCCACGATTCTTTAGAATCGATTTTTAGTGCCCTCCCAAGAGAATTTTGGCATTCCCAGATTATATGGTCGAGGGACCCTCTCAACCAGCAGTGGTAACACTCGTCTGATCTTACATCCGGAAGCATATGGTTCACTAGTATCGGGAGTGGGTACGTGTGTGTTTGGAGTCATCTCCATGCGACTGCCTGCGCATTATTTAACGACGGGTCTGGTGGGGGTACCAGCTAAGGCCCCTGCCCGTATGGCCCTGTAGCTGCAGTTCCGAAGTCCCTGCCAGTGGACCGTACATGAAGGCCTCACGGCTAGCGTAGTACCCTTGACGTAGAGTAAAGGCTAATAAGCGCTCATTTTGCGTACAAGTTTTCAAGAGCGAGCCAATAATTTAAGCAAATATTTTTCAAAATTTCCATTCCAGCTCCTCGCGGCGACGCCCGGTGCCGGTCTCTCGCACGGTTTCTCCCCTTCACATGACGTCAGCGGTGAGGGCTTCTCATTGGCTTGCCAAAAACCACGATGTTTGCAGACGAAGGAAGCGGCCTCACGTACGGCTGGAGATTTTGCTCGTTTGCTCCCTTCCACTCTGCCCCCTGTTGTCTAGCACAGGCAAAATATAAGTTAACTATACCGAGCCGGATGGCTCGCGAGTCGCGACGATTTCGTGGGCGGAGCAGGTCCCACAAGCTTGTTTTTATTTTTTTTTTTCTTATTCGCTGCGGTGTATGAGTTGAGAGAGGAAAGGTGGTAGGCCGGTTTTAATCGTTGGTATCTCTGGTGCTGCATTTTTTTTTCTGGGGGAGGGGAGTGATGGCTGATTGAATACCTGTCGGTCTATCGGCTTTTCTTACCCTCGGTGAAAACCATTGCGGGGACCCTTTATGGGAAACTTGGGGACTATGACTTCAGCGGACACTCCCTCATCAACCAGCCCGGTTTCCCTCGGGGGAGTTTTGGGGATGTCACCTGGTCACAAGGTCAACGAGTGGTACACGCATGCGTAGACTCCCATCTGAAGTCACTTTTCACGTAAATGGCGTCCTCGTATCCATCAAATGCTGCTGAAAGGAGTCACATGAGCACGGCGTTGTCTTTATTTATCACGTTGTGTGCGACGGACGCATGTACAGGAAACGGCACACTGTCCATGACCGCTGCCGGCGATTGCGGCTTGCTGCGATCTCCGGTGGTGGCTTCAATTACGCCATGGGTGCTGCTGTGGTCGCCGGCTCTCCAGTGACTGCCGGCAGCACCATGCAGCGGGATCACTCGGGGGCACATGGGGAAGAACCCTGTGGTAAAAAAAACGGCAAGCATGTGTTCTAACACACTTATAAATCTGAGAGCGAGTAAGTATGCATCTTACTTAGAGGGAATACGGCAACGCTTGGCCTTCGCGCCTCGCTGCCGCTGGGATCTGGCGAGAATGGGTCGCGCGAATAGAGCAGCCGGCTGTGCTTACTGCGCATGCACCTTTCCCGTCCATTCTCGACGGCTGTCGGCGGAAGTGCTTCGCGAAGCGCGAAGGCCACACGTTGCCATGTTCCCTCTAATTACGATGCATAATGTGAGAACGAGCACTGCGCCACAGGTCGACAAGAGAGTGCGAGTCCTATCCCGTCGCTGCTGCTTCACTTGCGGCTCGCAGCGTGCAGAGGAGATTGTGGAAACCGCATCTTCGCTGCTACTGTTTATAAACAGCAAAGAGCCCGTCATCGAGAATGGCAAATTTCACGTTTCCGGCGTGCCCGGTTCGTTCGCACTAAACTTCTGACCGCAGTATTTCCCCGGCGGCCAAGCTGAAGTGTCAGGCTGCAGGGGGCGAACGAGCTGCCTCAATGAGCGTTGCTCCCGTTCACTTTTGTCCCTTATTTCAACTCAAAATCGAGGTATTCACGTGGGCGATGGCGCCCATCACGTGACGGAAACGTCACGCATGCGAGAGGCGGCGCGGTGACGTATAGCATCGGCAGCGTTGGTTTGCTCGGCCGGTACAAATGACCCTTCTCCCCACGCTCCTGGTGCGGAGATGTGGCATCCCTCTCGGCTCCCGTCGGCTACTCCAGGCTGCTTGTGTGAATGCATAGTTGAAAATGCAGAGTCGGATGCAACTCAAGAACAAAGCGGCAGATGCCCCTCAATGGGGCCCTCCAGACAATGGCGTCGACCGATTTTCACGATGCCGCGATTAATCCGATTAAGCCGTGACCATTCCCCATTCACCTTCCAACCCCTGCGATTTCACGCTAGCAGGTACAAGGGAAGGGGGGGGGGGTTAGGACTTACTTGGCACGGGGCGTCGACGCATCCGAGGCTCAGTGGAGGAAGTTTTCGCTGAGCAGCACCTGCTGCAGGCGGCTTCTCCGCTGCTGCACGGCCGCCGCTCGCTGGGCCTCCTCGTCCTCGCTCTCTTCGTACTCCTGCGCTCAAAAAGTCACGGATGGATGACGTTCTCGCGCACAGCTTCATTTCACAGTTGCGTCGTTGGCGTCATTGGCATAACACAGCAGGTGCAACATGCCATGCTGATTGGTCAGCTAGAATGCAGTGACATCACGCATGTCGTCCCACATAACGACGCGCCAGCTGGTTGGCCAGTGCCAGTCACTGATTGGTTCAGACACAATGACGCCACTCATGACGTCACAAGGCTCACGAAATCGACGCCACGCTGTGGCGGCGCCGCGAACCTGTTCAAGAAGGATCGGCGCGCGCGGAACAGCGTCGTTTGCTTCGTTGCTTGTGTGGCATACTCTGTTGCATTGCTGTAGGCTAACGAAATAGACGAGCAGCTAAGCGTCACTGTGTGAGTTTTCTGCTATCATCAATAGAGAGAGAATATGGGAACAGTAGGTTTCCACGCATTAGCGGAATGGTTGGAGGACCAAGGCCGCGCAGTTATTAACAAGCACCCAGACCATGATTTCTACAAAGGGCATTTTCCTAGACTCTAGAAGGGCCAACGGGAGCTGTTTGTTGAGAAACTTCACTGAGCACACATGACTAACGAACGCAGTTCAAGCGCAAAGAGTTTTGTGCAAGACTGTCACTGTAATTGCGGCCCATATACAGCGAGCACAGATGCACATGTGCAAATAGTACTTTTTTTTTATCCGAACCGATAATGAATAGCGCAGCTTTGCTACCGAATTGAATATTTTACGAATTTTCGCTTCCTGCGCGAACGAATACCATATACACTCGCGTACTCGTGCAAGGATCGCACTTCCCGAGTTTTTGATGGCGGCCACAAAAGCGGAATTTTTTAAGCGAAAGCTTCTCTACGCTACGTAGCTTCACTACGCTAGGTAAAGCCGATTCCGGCGTTGCCGGTAGACCTACAAGAGAGCCAGAGGTCAAGTGTGGCTACAGGCCCCATTTGTGGTCCATCATGGTGTCGCGCCACTTGATCTTTGACCTTTCGATTCGCCGGTAGAGGGTGGCAGAATAGGCCGCAGCGTTCATTGGGTGAGCAACCTCTCGCGATGAACCATTAAGTGCCACCTGCCAGGGTGGCAGGGTGGGCGCACTGTCTATCCAGTGTGCGGAACGCCTCCTAAGTTACAGACGCCAAGCCGCGTTTAGTTGCCCGATAGCTTTCGCTCTCTAACCAAGTTCAGCAGTAGTTAAACCGCAGCTGATTTCTTTTATGACTAAGTGTTTCCAACTACGCTAAACCTAAATTACGCCCGTCTGCGCGGTGACCCGTATTTTGAGAACAATCAGCGCCGGCCTGTTTATAGAGGTAATGCGCGAAAAAGTCCCGATGATACGACGACCGGCGGGGACCTCCCGCGATAAGACAGGACTGCAGGCGATACTTCACTGGCCAACGTCAGGTTAGCTCAGGCGGTTAATAATAATTATAATAATAATAATTGGTTTTTGGGGAAAGGAAATGGCGCAGTATCTGTCTCATATATCGGCGGACACCTCAACCGCGCCGTAAGGGAAGGGATAAAGGAGGGAGTGAAAGAAGAAAGGAAGAGAGAGGTGCCGTAGTGGAGGGCTCCGGAATAATTTCGACCACCTGGGGATCTTTAACGTGCAGTGACATCGCACAGCACACGGGCCCCTTAGCGTTTTGCCTCCCGGGAACTCCGGATCAGTAGCCGAGCACCCTAACCCCTGAGCCACCGCGGCGGGTACTCAAACAATCAAGTGGTTCCGAATAAGAAATGAGGCAGAAACGTAGCGACGGGGTATGGAGTTGACGGCTGGACGCAGCGCTTCATGCGCCAGACCAGCGGCCGTCGGTGCAAGGCGGCTATCGCCTCGCCTGCTTTCCCGCTTGCTTCACTGCCGAAAGCGTTGCTTGATTGTTTGAGTTAATTTGTTGGTGGTACACTCTGAACACAAATGTTCCTATATGAGAAAAAAACAGGGGAGTGAGCTGCCCTCCAGCGCACTCGCTTTTTATAAAAGGAAGTTGCGCTAGGGCACAGCTTAATCCCCTTTTTCACTCCTTTCAGTTTAGAGTGTAGGTCGACGCAGAAAGCGCCGCGCGGGGAAAATTATGTACACGTAAAACAAGTTATTCGTTACCGGCGTTTATTTTCCAATTTTACAAGAAAATCCGACGTCGCATATGCCCAACATTCTCAGGAAAAAAAAAATCTGAATACTGAATAACTGTAGGACACTGTTATGGATGGTAATGGTCCATTCTTTTCATATGTAGCAAAATCTTTCTTTTTCAAGTGTTTCCATCGATCGCACCAACCATTCAAGACTGCCATAGAAAACCAATGGGGAAGGCTTTTGACGATAGCAAGAGCGTTAATAGGGGAAAAAAATGCAGGACTGCTGTCGGGTGATATGCGGATACATTGATGGTTCTAGTGAAATCTGTTGTCATCCATGATTGTGAAATTCGGTATCTTAATTCAACACAGTGATTCGTTTTGTCATTCTGGGGGTAGGCGCATGCGCTGCTGGCTGCATTGTGTGAGCTATTTAACCTTATGTGTTTTTTCCAATAAACTTCAGTTGATAGTAGCGCTTGTCCTTCGTTTTCTTTCTCGGTGTCCCACGTAGCAGCGCTTTCGAAAGTTTTAAAATAGTGAAATCTTACATCTTATGAAAAAAATTGCGTTCATAGCGGTTTCCTGCTCAGAAATGATTTTGTACAGAATTGTTCGGTATGTCGGCGAAAAATCCCCAAAGCAGCAACCTAGGGGAGGCCACTTTGGTCACGTCTCCTTGTGGCGTCATCACAGCCTGTTCACGGGACCCTAGTAGCAGAAGAAGAGCAGCTACAAAGAGCGATCGACCATACTGAACAATACGCCAGGGCCAGCGGACTATCGTGCTCAGCAGAAAAATCAGAATACGCAAGAATAAAAAAAGGTACACGAAAATACGACTCCCAAATCACCCTGAAGCTCAGAAACGATACAACACCTGAGAAAACGGAAGTCATAGTGCTTGGAATGTGGCTGCAAAACACAGGCCGCTGTAGCAAAACCATCGCCTCTCTTAAGAATACAACACAGGAAGTCGCCAGAATCGTGCGAAGAGTCAGCAGTAAAAATAAGTGAATGAGAGAGCAGGACACCATAAGACTCATACACAGCCTTGTCACGAGTAGGGTAACGTACAGCCTTCCCTACCGCGAACTAAACAAGCAAGAGACTCTACAAATCGACACCGTGTTACGCAAAGCGTACAAAGCGGCGCTCAAACTTCCGATGCCAACAGCAACCGAAAAGCTAATGTCACTGGCAGTATCGAACAGCTTCGACGAACTACGAGAAGCGCAACGTAGGGAGCAACTAGACAGACTCACTGAAACCAGAACGGGAAGACATGCAATGGAGAAATTAGGGCTACCCCTGGGCACACAAAAAGACAAGGAACAGATTAATAATGAAGACAGAAACAACATCCGGGTAAGACCCATACCCAGACACGTGGACCCCAATATACACCATGAAAGTAGACAAGCCAGAGTCCGAGCGCTCAGCAGGGAATTCAACGACAATCCCAGCGTAGTCTGCACGGACGCAGCAAAGTACCGATACCAATGCAAAACGATCGCCGTTGTAACAGACGAAGGAGGGAAATAAATAACCAGCGCAACGATAAACAACCCAAGCATAGAGGCAGCTGAAGAGGCCGCCATTGCTCTGGCAATATCGCACGGCAACGCAACAGGACAGAACCTCACTATAGTGACGGACTCCAAACAAGCATGCAGAAACTACACAAGAGGCAGGATCGACAGCATCGCCAATCACATTCTACACACGACGAGAAGAGACATAAACACTAAACATAACATAGCATGGGTTCCGGGACACGAGGGGATGAGGGGCAACGTGGCAGAAGACGAGTTAGCTCGAGGGTACGTAAACCGAGCAGACTCAACACTTTGCACCACGGGTACCTTTGACGCTGTTACCCCCAGGTACTCAGACATACTCGATCATTACAGGGGTCAGCGGAAACGTTACCCAGCCCCACACAAAAAGCTATCCAAAGAGGAGGCGGTAGACTGGCGCAGACTACAAACCGGTCCTACCTGCACCTGACCAAACTACACAAGATTTTCCGTACACAGTATGCAGACGAATGTTCGTGGTGCCAGGGTAAACCTACACTAGAGCATGTCACATGGACCTGCCCTAAGGCAGACTTAGAGCCTAAATTGACCACCCGAGTGTGACGCAGTGGGGGCACTTGCTGGCCAGCCAGGACGAGGAAGCGCAACGATTTCTCGTACGCCGAGCCACGATGGCAGCTGTCAAGTGCGGCATCCTTGACCGAGGATCGACCACGGCGCCCAGTGACCCGTAAGGGTCAAGAGCACTTTAAATTTGTCGCCAGTAAAGTTTTTTCCATCCATCCATCACCGGATCCTGAGCAAACTGCGCACCGTGGCAGTTGTATTAATGAATCATCGCGAGAGGTTGCCCGGGAAGAGCAACGTGTGTCTCACTGGCCCCACGCTGTGCCACTGCGTCAGGAGTGCTATGAAGACCCCCGGAGATCCATGACTGTAGAGTACAGAATGACCATTTCTGCATATATGGACATTAACTCATTAACGCTATCGCGTCATATCCTTAAGGCGAAGCTTAAGTGTCCTCTCCAATTTTCTTTTTTGTGTGTGTGTGTGCGGGGGGGGGGGGAGGTGCCGCCCCAAAGAGAGCCT
This sequence comes from Amblyomma americanum, assembly GCF_052857255.1. Taxonomy (NCBI): domain Eukaryota; kingdom Metazoa; phylum Arthropoda; class Arachnida; order Ixodida; family Ixodidae; genus Amblyomma; species Amblyomma americanum. The sequence goes on from NC_135500.1 coordinate 182,363,100, forward strand.
TCACAGGGCATATATCCACAACAAGCGTTACCCAGATCATAGAGGTCCAGTGAAGGGCCGCGGTGAGCAGAGGCGGGCATTTGACCTCAAAAATATGGACCTCACCTCAACCTAAAAAAGAATTTGACGACCTCGCTCAACCTCAACCTCATCAATTGAGGTTGAGGTCTCCTTAGACGCCTTCACCTCACTTTTCCTGAGGCCACGGCTGACCTCACTCAACCTCACCTCAACCTCAAATTGTGAGGTTGAGGTCGGCTGCTCGACCTCAGAAAACAAACGGAAAAGAAAACAAAAAGCGATTAAGAAGTTTTTCATTTAAAAAAAACAATTCTGAGAAGTCTGTGAGACAGGAAAGCCAAAATGATGGTATTATTTAATAGGGTGTGTACAGCCATTATTGGTGTGCACGCAATAAGAGAAGCTTATAATCTGAGATGAACCCTCAGAGAGTACATGGCCTGCGGGCAGGGGTGTCTCATAGGCGGTTACCACCAGTACGTCGGTGAGTACTTTATATGTGTCAATATTTCGCAGCCTGCTTCGTGTATACTTGTTCGTATTGGAAGCCTCTCGCTCATTCACGCACGAACCGGCAATTCACAAACGCATACCTTCTACACCATCTACCAGAAATGGGGGAGGCGATACTCTTTCCAGGCTTGACAATAGTTACCGAATATAAAGAAACTGGTCGTCGATGTACTCTCCAATGCGACGGTTATGCAGACGCATATCAGTATATTTCGATTTTCTAGCTCTATCCGGCATAGCGAGAATGCTCTTTTCAGTCCTCCGTATACTACCTTCGAAAACACTTAACAAGCTGCGGCTTTTGTACACCAGCAGAGGCGCGTTGTATTTATGCCTGTATAGAAGCGAGCGGCTTTTTTTATTAATGCGAAAGCATTAGATGGCTCTTTCAAGGTCATATCCGCAAAAAAGTGTCCGCAAGAAACGGCGCCATGTGACGTCACGAGCCGACGAGTCACGCGACGAAGATGATGACGTCACATAATAAATTAATGCTAATAATGTAATTAGGTAACGCCACGACGAATTAGTATAATTAGTGATGACATCATATGCGTGCGACGGCATACCATGTCACGTGACAGCGATGTATTATGACATCAATCCTAGTCACGTGACGATGCTGTAATATGACATCACACCTACTCACGTGATGACGATGTAATTTCTCGCCATACCAGGCCCCATCCACCCCCATTTCAAGATCCACATGGATCCCACATTACTACATTTGCGCGCGTGACGCATTACAAAGACTGTCCACAACCCGGTCCACATTAATGACATTCGGATTGTCCAGCAGGTAAACGCGCGAGTTCTCATGTATGACATACTGCAAAGATCATGCAACGACACATGCCTTTGGCTCTCGAGATGATGGCGATGATATTAACAGTATATCCTTATGAGCCTGGGGAAGTCTCATATACCGCTACCAAATTAAATGTTGCCAGAATGTTGATTAAATATTGTACATTACCCAGCAACTGAAGACAATTATTGTGCGGGAAAATAGGAATACCTGCCCCTAATAATTAGGGATGATGATGTTGATGTTCCTGGCAAGTCAAGACCCTCCCCCGTTTCCGCCAGTTCCCTCCAGCTGGCGATGGTAATGGTTTCGAAATCCTGGGAATTCTTCGATGAGTCGGAGATCCCGCGGCATTTTGAAAGAAAGGGCTAGATTACGTATTCGAACACTGTGCCAACTATTAAAATCACAGGGATCAAAACAAATTGCCCAGAGTGGGCAGCGTGAACCGCTCGCTCTGTCAAGAGCACCATGGCTCTCCGCTCAAATTTCCCCGCAGCGAAATCTTTTTCCGACCCCCCTCCCCCCCTCCCCACCCACCTACCCACTCTCCCCACTCCGGGGAAAAAAAAAAAAACACCGCCTAAATACTCCTACGCCTCATCAGAATTCTGGGTACCACTTTGTCAACCAGTCTGAGACAAGCTGTTTTAAGCCAATCACTTGTTTTCCTTCAAAACTGAACTAATCAATGGTACGCCAGCATCCTCGACGTTCTTTACCCGCGAGCACCGCGTGAGCATTCTGGGAAGCCGTATAAGGTAAACGATGGGTCTCTGCAAAAAAGTTAAAGGAAAGATAACGTGTAGTGCCTGGTCGTCTCGAAGGCAGGCCGCCAACCTAACTGATCCCATACGGGAAAAGAAAAAAAAAAAGAGAATGATTGGAAACATACAAACAAAAATTGCACACTAAAAACAGAAGCGAGCAACAGTGTTCCCCATTAAACGTCGTATTAGAAGGTTTGAAACAGCGACTCAGCAGCACAGCACCAGCATGTAATCAGTTCTATTCACACATCTTCATTTAAAAAAAAAGGAAAAGGAATGAGCTACCACATCTCCATACAATCATTGTAGTTTTACATTTTTCCGCCGCTGTAAACACCGCACGTTGGCGCGTTCGTCTTGTGTTGCGGTGTTTCGCCATAATAAGCGAATTTCCGAGAAGGAACAAGGAACCGGAGACCAAAAGAGAGGTTATTCGGAAGGATAAAAAGTGAAATTATATTTGCATCTGCTTGCATTACGGAACGGGAATATACAGAATTAGTGAGAGATTCGAAAGGGGAAGTCACCGATCAAAAGCTTCGACGGTGTTATACAGGTTTTTCTGGCTTCGTGCTTTTTTAATCAAATCAGCAGGTGTCCTTGTTAGGAACAGCCTGAATCATATTCTCTCGCCTGTGCTGACTACTCCAGTTTCTGTTAAGTCAGCTGTAATGTACAGCAGGATCCCCTTTATTCGACTGCAAGACAAGAGCCATGACGTCAGCGCCGGCAACCAGCATGAACACGAAGCAGTCTTGCTTGGGGCCATCCGCGCTATGTATACGACGAATTTATTGCGTGCTTGTTGGACTGGACTTATTTCTTTGCGTCATCAGACAAAGCTACCGCGGGTCAACGTGAGTTACGTGCTTTGCGCGCTCCCGGGAGTTTGAGCCGACCGGCAGGCAGCTAGGGGTGCTACGCCAGCGGGGCAAGGGGGAGGGAGAGTGGCGTGCTGTGACAGCAGCACTCCTTCCAGGAAGACCAGAGGGGTGCGTCCTCTTGTTGGCTCGGACTGAACGGACATTACGGCGCAACACCGGAAGCTAAGAGGGAACTGTGGCATCCGGTTGTCCAAACAGGGGAAACCGGACACCAAGCGTCATTGCATGAACACTGCGGTGATGCGTTGCAACTCCGCTTCGAAAGCGGCACTCGTCGTAGTAATACGCGGCAACTGCAAAAAGTCTCGACCTCAAAATTTCGACTTCACTGAATGACGACCTCACTCAACCTGAAACTCACGCGTGAAATTGAGGTCTGATTTGCTGACCTCACTCACAAAATTTCAAGCCGTCGCCGATCTCACCTCAACCTCACCTCACGACGTGAGGTTGAAGTCATTTTGAGGTTGAGGTCGACCTCATGAGGTTGCCCACCTCTGGCGGTGAGTGCACTTGTACGTTGCTGGTGGGCGTTTATCGCCTATTCTTGCGCGACATTTTGCGCCACCTTCCGTCAAGCCCGTTGTTCTTCGGCTATGCGAGATGTCGCCCACTTTCTGAACGTAGCTGAAAAGCAGACTGGGCGAACTGGCTCATTGTGAGTGAAAGAACTGCAGAGCGAACACGGAAGACACAAGGACAAAGGAACGAACGCGGAAGCGCGTTCGTTTTTTCACGAAATGAGGGTGACAGAGAAACGAGGAAAACAACGAAGTGAAGGTGAGGGCGAGTAGGGCCAGCAAAGTTTACGAAATGAAGATGAGGATCAGCGAGGTCAACAACAACAACAACAACAACAACAACAACAACAACAACAACAACAACAACAACAACAACAACAACAACAACAACAACAACAACAACAACAACAACAACAACAACAACAACAACAACAACAACAACAACAACAACAACAACAACAACAACAACAACAACAACAACAACAAAAATCGAGGCAGTTTGCCCACCTCTGCTCATGTGCAAACGAGCAAATTAACGGGGTTGGATTGCGAAGTCAGTTAAGATAAACAGCGGCCTTAGGAGGGCAGGCGCTTTCGAATGCGAATTTATGCTTATTCAGGAGAATTGCTACTTGACAATAGGAGTTTGTCACAAAAATTTCAAATTGGTTGCAATGTATTTTAACCAAGGTGCATAGGAGAATGTTTCTAATTTTTTTGAATTTGTAATGCCAATCAATTGGTTTAAAGAAAATTGCTTATAAAGCAGCAGAAAAAACAACCATGCCGCCGGTGGGATCCGAACCCACGACCTCCGAATATCGCGTCTGGTGCTCTACCAACTGAGCTACGGCGACGGCTGTCCAATATGCTGCTTTCGTGGGTATTTATGTTTTGCGTGTAAGCGAACCTCGAGAGTGTTCACCAGCGCCACACTCGTCCAAAGCGGTGGACGTAGCACTTCCTGTAATACCGCGAGTTTGACGTAGAACGTCATCTAACGGCGAGGGCGGAAACTGTGCGAGAGCCCTCTTATGCTACCTGTGGCATCAAGACTGCCAGAACCGAGACCCCCGTTAAGCTATTAGCAGACAAGGCAAATGAAATGTGGGGCTCGTTTGACAAATATATTAGGGACCGAACAGTCACCGAAACCAAGGTGCATAGGGGAATGTTTCTTTTTCTTTAAGTTGTAGTGCTGATCAGTGGGAGAATAATACTTCGATTACTTAGATTAATCTGGCGCTCAAAGAAAATTACTTACAAAGCAGCCGAAAAAACAACCATGCCGTCGGTGGGATCCGAACCGACAACCTCCGAATATCGCGTTAAACACTCATAAGATATAAGCCAGAAATGCGAGCGGCGCCATTTTATCAACGTGCAACGCAGGAAAGCCAATTTAACGAGCTGTCAAAGGCGCATTTTTCACCTTCGACATTTCGAACCACAATACTGACTCAGAAAATTTAGAAACTGGACTCGCTTTCGATGTTTACGGCCTTCAATTTCTCAATATGTAATGCACTAAAAAACCAAACATTAGAAAGTTAATTAGTAAACCTTTAATTTACCGTCTTTTAGTTCAGTTTTATCACTTACCTAATGTCCGCCTTGCTGTACACAGACCGCATCGATGTACCTCTCACAGTTTTTAAATTAAAAATGTGATCAGATTTAAAAAAAAAACGCCCGTTATATTCCTGAAGGTTTTTCTTCATTGAAGCTCTTCCACATAACCGCGAAGCATCAAATATGAAATTCGGGCTTTCGCACAGCAAATCTGAAAGAATCGGCCTCTATGACGGATGGCGCAGCAAAAAGCGTCAGTGGCAACTCACAGGAACTGCGTCGATGACCACCTGTGCCAGCTCCTCGTCATCGTAGCGCCGACGTCCGTTTCTCACCGCTTGGTAGGCAGGCTGCTCTCGCGTCCCGCTCAGTGTCATGGAGACCGCGTTCAGTCGACCCACGTTGTCCTGGCCGAACTGCACCAAGGCGGAGAGGTTAAGCCGCGGCTCAGCGCAGCGTCCTTTCTTTTAGCGCGGAAGCACTCATGCGCTCACCAACACCGGCCATGAATCTTGTCTCGATCTTTATTGTGTCACTGTCTAGAAACAGCGACGCTATGTTGCGTTAAAAAGAAATCAAACATTCACGGCTCTGAGTCGAGCCCGCGGCGGCGCGAACAGAACAGCTTCGCAAGCCGCTGCGCGAGTGCACAATACAGGCTATTGCCGCAGCCGAACACGCCTCGTGTTAAACTGCGACACACTCGCTGTTGTTGTTGTTGTTGTTGTTGTTGTTGTTGTTGTTGTTGTTGTTGTTGTTGTTGTTGTTGTTGTTGACCTCACACAATGGCACATACCCACAAGGTGGATTGGCCATAACCAGGCGGTGACTATTTAAATGACCAGTTGCATGTGGCAAGCATGGGATGACGTACCAAAATTTGGATCGCACAGTTTCCGTAGCCGAGGTGGTTGCAGGAGGTTAGGGGGGTCATACAACTAAAATTTAGGCAAAGAAGGGGTAGGGATTACTATAAGTGGTTGTAAAAAGCGAAATACAGAAGCTGATAATGGGATGGGCAGGACGAAAGCACATGATGGTAGACGTTTTGATTCTAGGAGATAATTTTGAACGGCAGAGCAAACATTCCCATTGGTATGGCCAATCATAGAAACGCCAAGAGACAGAATAACCGCAGAAGACAGGCGCAAACTGAGATTCTGCATTGGAACTTCTAATAGTTGCCTCCTAATCGATGAGTAGCGACGGCAAAAAAGAAGAAAGTGCTCTATTGCTTCCGGCTCCGCACAATACGGACACAATGGGGAGATCACCAGACCAGGCCTGTAGAGGTAAAAATTTAGTTGCGGCACCCGGCAACGAAGCCTCGTGAAGGAAACTTCAAGATTGCGCGATCGCCAGACTGAGCTTCTCCAAGGGAACAGTAGGTGCTGGAAGTCGTCCAAGGAAGTAAGCGCTGATGCGCCCAATTCGTTCATTACACTATCGCGCTGAGCATTGCACGTTGTCGTCTTCATTAAGCTCCATCTGCGGCGCGAACAGATCAGATCAGCTTAACTTCGATAAGAGTTTAGCCTGAGTCTAATATCGTCGCCAGACTTGCCTACGATCCATCAAAGCAATTAATGCCATGAGCCAACCAGGCTAAACATATGCTTTCGCACGTCTGCTCGGTTAAACTACGTGAAAACCCTGCCAATCTTCGGCCGCTCGTCATATTACGAAAGGAGTATATGGACGCGGGTGAGGTCGCGGGCAGCAGTGCGCTCACCTTGTCCCGGATGACCAGCGTCCAGAGACCCCGCGGGTTTTCGCCCCACAGGTGGACCGTGAGGAAGGTCCAGTTGCGGAAGCCCTGTCCCGCGGTGTCCTTGGCGCGGCGGTAGAGCAGCACGCTTTCGGTGCCTGCGGGAAGCGCCGTATGCAGTGCTCCGCTCCGACTGTGGCCACGACACTTCGAGCGCACGTGAAACTGACTGGCCGACGCTTTATTGCGGCACGGGGAACTCCGGGATGACGACCGTCTGATGCCACCTCGACAAAGAGCCACGAGCTTTTAAAGGCGGAGGTGACTGTGGGGCCACATTTGATCTTGACAAATGGGAGTGTTGGGGCGATGCTTCAAATGACACGCAGCGCAAGAGCACCGGGTGACGTGGTTGTGGCCGTGATACTTTTCCGGTGGTGCGGTGTAACTAAGCACGTGGCTATCGAAATAATCGTTGCCGCAGACTACGCAAGCTTTAACCATATATCAGCTGGATTATGAGCAGAGAGAGAAAGGAATTTTGATTAGAGGAAAGGAGGAGGGATGGGCCGGTGGTAACATGACCCTGGCCTGCTACTTACTCCCCATTGGGAAAGGGGAAGGGGAGGAAAGGGAAAGAGCGAATGAAGGTTGATGATGGCATAATGCAGTAAGTTTCACGGGGTGATGTCCACGCACACACATACTGGCTGGCACTCGCATCGCGGTGATTAGACGCACGCGAAAATCATGTCTTAGACACACACCGACGCATGCCATCAATATGTAGTGGCTCCATGAAAACACAAATGTAGCCACTCACGCATGCTGTCAGAGCTGTCATCTATATCTCTTATGCTGGCTGCATCAAAAAACTTCTTTAGATCACTAAATAAAAGTAATTACTAAGGCCCATACTGTTCGTAAGTTGGGAGAAAGAATGCGTAATTCCAAAAAAGGAAGTTTCCAGTGACTAAGTAGATCGACAGAAGCGCGACGTGTGCATGCAGTCGGGCGAAGCATACATACCGGCCGGCGAGCGCAGGTGCGCGTCCAGGGCTCCCCTCTGCGAGTACTGCAGGTCCAGGTGCACCTGGACGTGTTCCAGAGCCTCGATGGGGCAGTCCTGGGCGTCGAACGCCAGCTGCAGCTCCCTCTGGGCCGAGACCATGGGCCGAGGCAGCGCCCACGGGGCCTCGGGAAACAGCCGGCACTGCTCCGAGGGTCCTACGTTGCTCCAGTTGAGGGCCGCCTGGGAACGCATACGCGTGCACGTCACTCCGTGCGCTTTCAGCGCGTGAATTCCCCTAAGGGCATGTGGACCTTGTCACGACCCTTGGGGCGGGTCATTTTCGGACTCTCGGCAGACCGGATGTGTCCACTTTTACGAGCTCGTGATGGCAGCGAGGTGCCTGTCACTGTCCAGGGCCTTCGAACTCTATATAGGACTTCAAGTGTTTTAAATGTTTGTTTATTTATTCCATGTTTTATTTAAATATTTAATTAATTTACAGAGCTCAGACAATTAACAATTTCTGCTGGGACATGATTGGTTTAGGTTACTAAAATTAAACGTTTTAAGGGTGGGTATGAAGGGAACGAGCTCAGCCTCACTGTGCTTTACATTTATAACGTCCTAAACTTGAAGCGTTTGTCAGAAATCTGATTTGAGTGCAAAAAGTTGGAGACTTGGGGGGGGGGGGGGGGGGGCGCTGCCTCCTCTGGAGAAATGCTGAGGGGGAGAAACAACCGCCCTCCTTGCCCCCCACCCCCACCCCACCCCCCCGTTCCGGAGTTTCTGGCTGCAGGTTTTCTGTGGAGAGGCGAGTAGTATGAAGGAACATGGAAGCACGCGATGGCCTCATTTGAGCAAAATCATTTCATGATCGGAGCATCAGTGCCGCACGATATCTAGTCGTGCAAGCGGTGCGTCCGAGCGTCTGTTCATGTTCCTCAGCGCGTCTGTTCATTTCAGAAAAGAGCCCTTTGTGGCTTACTACTTTTCTTCTTGCTTTTAATTTTTGCGACCACTGTGCTCAGTGCACGCTAAGGAACCCTAACGGTATGATGAATAACTAATTAGTGCGATCATCAAATCTGGAGATGACGGCGGGGTCTGAATCGTTTGCCATGACACATATGCAAAAAAAAAAAGACTTGGAAACAGGAATTCTTAGTCGTCGCAAAAACAAACGCCGCGAGCGTGCAGCGCTGACGAATTGGCGATGAGCGCAGAAGTTTCTGCCGAACCACGAGTGCTACCTGCTGTGCGTGCAAGAACGGACTGTTACAAGAAAATTGCACGTTGGTGCATTCCAGTCAACGTATGACACGGTAGGTATTGTTGCTGGGACACCGCGCAACGAGAGAACGATACTGTGCGCAGATGCTATGCCCGATTTGTACAGAGTAACCCGCTCAAAAAAAACCCCAGAGGCTGTAAGAGTCAGGCAGAAATACTGGCCTTGTGTGTAGACGATGGAGGTCAGTTCCGACATGAGCTAAAAGCGTTTTATTTTTATGGACGTCTAAACGAAATGATACCCAATGTCCCACATTCCTCAAGATAGCAGACACGATTGCGCATAGTCACTGTGGGTAATCCACTGCGTTTCAAGAGCTCAACGACAGATGTACGGCAGCATGAATTGTAAAGAAACCTTGTAAAGAAAGTTTGTTAATGTTGGTTAATGTGAAAGGGTCCCAAATAATTACGGCCTATTCCAACAACGGGCGAACAAGGGAATTGTACGCTAACAGGCGAACACTATAGAAATGAAATATTTTAGTGAGCGCTTCAAGAAAAACAGTTTACGGAAGGAATTTGCTACAACAGTATCTATGAAGTACTTGCAACTGGGCTTGTTGGTGCATATTCGTGAAAGACATAAGAGCGCAAACATAAGAGCGCTCGTCCTGTTCCCTTCCTCGTCCGTGTTGCCAGTTTGCGCTCTTATGTCTTTCACGAACAGTATCTATGGGCAAATTTGCGAAATTGTGAATTTGCGAAATTGCGAATTTTCTGGTTATTTCTTCACGAACTTTGAGAATGACTTTTAGAAATTATACGCCAAGAGAAAAACTACATAGTTAGAAAAACTTCACTTATAAATATTCACTTATCGAATAATGCTCGAACTTTGTCTCTTTCATATTGCTCACTGCTGTACACTCTAAACAGGAAGGAGGAACGAGGGAGTAAACTGTCCACTACCGCACTCACTTCAATGTAGGCGTATTGGTGTATAGAGTGTAGCGAAAGTCTCCAGCGCGCGTGGTCCGTTCACGTGGATCCAAAACGAAATATAGCGGATTCAAGCCAGGTGACCTCGGATATGAAATCACTCTGCCAGGAAGGAGGAGGAACTCGGTATTGGCCACACTCGCGCCAGAGCTGCGGCTGGTCGGCGCGTTTTGATGGTAAGAAGCGAAGCGCGTAAGCAAACGGTTCGAGAATGTCCACGCTTCTCCACAGAACCTACGCGCGTCAAACGCCTGCACTCGCTTAGACTGCCCCACCCGCTCCTCACACGGCATCCGCTTCTTGAAAAAAAAAGCCGCAGCATTTTGTCGCCGTATATATTGGCCTACATTACCGCAGTACCACCCCGTTTATTTCCACTTCACCTATGAAACTTATACTCGTTCCTTTCAAATATCAACTAGCCGCTCTAGTTTTCACTGAGAGTAAACGAAAAAAAACATCGAGGCTACCTTCAAATAAGACACTTTTTACTTTTATAAAAAAATAATTCTCAGAAAAATATTCCTGTTATTTTGATACTTTAGGATTACGTAAGAAATTAAGCGCAGTGCGGAAAATCCACTGGCAATGGGAAATATATCCAAACAGTGTCACAGAGCTATGCGTACTTGATCAAGCATACCTAACGGCGACAGAAGTTTGCACTTAGACGTTTCTATCAGATTAAAGAAGAGGTCGGGTATGGTACAACGCCTTGTCGTCCTTCGATACAACTCCATTCATTTGCACAAGTGGCAGATCTCGGGGGAGGGGGGGGGGGGGGAGGATAGAGGGGCTATGGCGCCGCTTAAGCCAGAAAAGTATTAAAGCAATAAGTTTTCGGGGAACTTAAGCTCAGTCTTAAGGGTCCGACGCGATAGCGTTAACGGCTCCCTTCAGCAGCCTAGGGTCCTCTTTGCATATAAGTAATAACTTCGCAGACACGGACACTGTCGGACAAGATACACAAGGCCTCCTTTTAACTAAGTCGAACAGCCGATGTTTTGTGGTGTAAGCATGTTTAGATTTTTCTTCTCGGCATTATTTCCATGCAATAAAGAAAAAAAAGTGTCTCAGTAACCTAGGGGTAGTGTGTCTGACTCGGGATCCAAGGGGCACGGGTTTGATTTCCATCTCAATTTACTTGTTCAGCGCAATTAATTTACTTTACCTTCTTACATGTCATAATGGCGATTTAGTCATGTTGCAGCCTTATGTTCGCAATTTATCCGATGTTTAATCACTTTTCAAATCTGCCGCTCCACGTGAGACGTCACTACTTTTTCGACCAATCCGCATTTTCTCGCACGCCGCCGCCGCCGCCGGATTCTCCGCGAAGGTGCAATAAAGATGTTTCTAAGCTTGTCTTTTTACCACGCGAACTCGATCTACACGTTCCAAGCATCCCTAAAAACTTCGAGTTATTGTCATGTGCGGCGGATTTCAGTAATAAATCGAATTAAACGTCCCGAATTCCTACTTTTTTATCTTTTGAGCTCACCTCCGTAAGTAGGAGGCGTCAACCAAAGCGTGGAGTGCCTTTCAGTCAGTCGCGTGGCGGCTTGCCGCTTTGCCATCGGCGGAGTGATACTTAAAGCAAAGAACCCACGCGTATTTTTATTTCCGTGGGCCTAATTTGCGGCTATGATGTCTGCGACTGAAATGATTCATTCACGGAAACGTAAAAATACAAAACAAAAGCAAAAGCGAAGCCGCCACGCGACTGGCTGAAAGGAACCCCGTGCGTTGGTTGACTCCTACATTCATAGTTGAGTTCAAAAAAAAAAAAAAACGGGAGCCGGGACGTTTAATTCGTGTCAGTGGGAAATCGGCCGCAGAGGACAATATTTTGAAGTTCCGAAGAATGCTCGGAGCGTGCAGGTCGAGTTTCCGACCTAAAGAGACGAGCTCAGAATCCTCTTTGGTGCACTTCTAACGCTACCGCGTTAATAAAAGCTATACATGGTTTCAGCGTAATCTTCACCTGCACCATGGCCTGTGCGTCCAGCAGGCCGAATCCGAAGCGGCTGTTGTAGAGGAGGCCGGCAGCATTGCGCTTCCAGCCACGGTTCGAGCTGAGCGGGGCGAAGTCTGACGTCCACGCCACCAGGTGTTGCACGTCGCGCCAGCCGAGGCTCGGGCTGCGCGGAAGACCCCATTCAGGGCTTCGCTCCGTCCAGGACAGTGAATTAACTACATGCACAAAGAGGGGCGAAGCGCGTTTGTCGTGCGCATAGACACCTCGCAAGAACTTGAACTGATAATCGCTGCCCCTGCCAGCTCACTGGTTCCCACTTTTTGGAAAATGCAACAGTTCATGCAGTTCACGTCCTCACTTCGTTCGTGCATTACGATCAGCATAGGGCACTGCAAATGGGTGTCAGTTCCTCGGTGAGAACCCGCAGCTACGCTTTTGGAGACGTGAAGAAAGGCCATAAGACTACTCTCAGTACTGCTTTCCCACCTGTAAACGAGATAGACGTGCACGATAATTATGTGTTACATAATGTAACGAACACGTGATGCACGCCCGCGTACTGTACCCAGACAACGAGCAAACTATGCTTGAGACACGCACTTTGCCTGTAGGACAAGCGCCACGATTCCCGCGGCGAGCGGCGCCGACGCCGAGGTGCCCGTGTGCTGGGTCGTGCAGCTGTTGTGCAGGTCCGAGGTGGCCTGCAGTGAGAGAGGTGACACGCTGTACTCAGTCAACCCCCGCCGCACACCGGCTTCCGTGAGGGGCATCGCCGCCAAATCACTTTGTAGTATATACCCATATTTTTTAATGCACAATACATTCTCACACGCCATATTTGAGCAGACCTACTGTTGCGCCCGTACTGCGATGGCAGTTAAAATTCCGACTTTCACCCTGATAACAAATCAGATACAAGCTCGCCTATAGATGACAACAAAAACGTCTTTGTAACCGGACACCGCAGACATGGCCATGCAAAGCACGCATGAGGGCGTAGGAAGATAGGTTATCCATGTTATCGACGTTATGCAGGTGAGCTGGGAAGGAGAAACCGTTGAAAGAAGAAGATGGTGCCTGCAGCATACATGGGCTTCTACGGGAGCTTCAGTGAAAAGGAAAGCGGATGAACAGGGCTGTAATCCGTCGCCAATCGAAAGCGCATTCGGTGGGGCGGTATTTCTGCAGTATTTACCACCTGGCGTTTTGCGGGCGCTTCTGTCAAATTTTTTTCCTCCGTCTCGTCCAAGTGCGAAACAGGTGTAGATGTATATTTCGCACCCCCTGCTGAGACTCCTTACACATTTAGAGCGACACACAGTGCCTGCCTCCTGCTGGAGACGCGCTTGTACCTCAAGAACGAGACTTTCGCTGTTGACAGGGGAGGATAGATAGTTAAATGGAGCATTTCGTTAAAGCGAGCTTAACCATCCGTCACCAAAATAACGCTTGAATTGTAAGAAGCATTTGTTGCCTGCAGTGGTACCATCCCAAATCGTTTACCCAAATGCTTAGGCATTATCGAAACGAAGGACCACAGCAACATGGAACCACGTACTGCGCCGCAATGCTGTGCGTTGTTCTGTCGTCCCGTACTGTTGCGTTTCATCGCTTGGGTAATGCGTAGCCGATTGGTGTGCATCTGTACCTTTCTAAATGCTTAGTAAATTTTCATATGGATCGCACGGGAGCAATAGTGCAAAATGCGTTGACTTACTTAAAAAGAAATGGCTTACAGGTAGGAGGATTACCTTAAACCCTCCTTTTCGTGGGTGGCATATAAGAGCACTGCATGTGGACACCATGACGTCGAGAAAAACTTTGGGGCAATGCTTCCAGAGTCCCAGAATTCCAGCTGGATTATGCGGTATGAAACCAGCGTTTAAGTAGGACAATTTGTTAGTTGCTGCAGAAGGCGATAGAAAAATGGTGTACTGCGAGTGTGCATACGAGCAGGCTTTGCCACGTGTCTTGATTAGCGAAGAAAAAAAATCTTTAGAGGGAATACTTAGGACGTCGATTCAAATAGACCAACGATCAAATGCAGCAAGCGAGGAGAAATACCGTATTTACCCGATCCAAACGGGCCCCTTTTCCACGAGATATGAGCCTAAAAGCAGCGTGCTCGTTACAGTCGGAAGCAGACAGAGACCATTGCAACATCACATCCTTCACAATATAGCGGTTAGGATTCAGGCGTCGGCAGCTGGAAGTTTCTTGGAGACGCTGTTCCCAACTACACTGCCCCACGTTTTCCCTGCTGCTGCTCGCCGTCATACATCTCCAGCACGTTCAACATCGGTGTAGTTGTTCAAGAGCGTATATAAATGTGGCGTGTACTGGAGGACTCGTCGCTGCAACTGTACGGAGGACAATGTGGTGTGGCGCGTAAAAAGCGAGAGAAAACTGTGCGGGAGGGACGAGGGTTGACGCGAAAGCAGAAATGAACGTCTTTTCAGGCTTCAGTGCGTTATCTGTTTTCGAGAACATGAAGGCGCGGCGCGCGTGAGGATCGCGCGACTGCAGCAAGTGTGAAATGAAGCCTGCAGAGAGCCCCCTTTATGTGCTCTGCGAAGGAGTACCACTTTCTGGTCGGTGTAGGCGCCGGACGAGTAGGCGGCCGCCATGGTGGAGGCGCACTTCTCGCCGTAGTAGGGGAAGCGTCCGCGCTGGCTGGCGCTGGACACGGACAGCGTGTAGGGCGAGCCCGCGTAGCCGTCGCAGTTGCAGTTGTCGCCCTTGGCGCCGCCGTTGCCCGAGGCCCACACGTAGACGGATCCGCGGCCGCCGCGCCCCCTGGTCACCCCACGGTGCAGCGCCTCGCTGGCCAGCCGCTTGGGGCCGTCCACGGTGCGGCCATCATCCGAGGGACCCCATGAGGCGCTGAACACGTCGATGGCTGCGGCAGTATCAATCAGTATCAATCAATTACTTAATTACCCAATCAACCAATTAATCACTTAATAAATAAATAAATCGATCGCGCGATCGATCGATAAATAAATTAATAAATCGATCAATCAATCAATCAGTCGCTAGATCGATCCTTAGAAGACATACACCAGCGAACATTTGTGCAATTTTCATGTGCACAAGAGCATGGTCTCCACGGGCCTCCTTTAGTCATCATCATCAGCAGTAAAGTAACGTCCACGGCAGGACAAAGACACTTCCAATCGATTTTTAAATAACTCTGCCCTGCACGTAGTGTGTACACCCTACCCCTCCATCTTCCTAATCTCATCTGGTCACCTAACTCCCTTTGCTGCGTTTCCTGACTCTGGTCACCTAACTCCCTTTGCTGCGTTTCCTGACTCGTAAAATCCACTCATTTACGGTTATCAATAGCTTCTGCACTATATAAGCTGGCCATATCCATTTCCTGATCTTGATTTTAGGGCTAGTGTTAACTCACGTTTGATTCCTAGCTAACTCTGCTCCTTTTCTATCCCGCCCATGCTCCAGCTCGCTGCTCCACCCCAGGCGGGACAGAGGAAGGTACACACGGCATGTGCGCCGCGGTGTGGCGACTGATGATGGGCGTGACAACGACAAAAATTGTTTCAGCTACACCGCCGACCATAAACTTGTTCTCGAAATTCTGAAAACTGATATGGCTACTATTATTGACCAGCTGCAAATTTCCAATTGCACCTAGCCGCCTAACTGTAATTGAGATAAGATATTAGTTGAAGGATTTAAGACACAAAATTTCGGTTGCATCTTTTTTTTTATAACGTTATTTATTGCCTCAGGGCATAAAGGTAGTTGGGAAAATAGAATGAAAAAAAAAAAGAGAGACGGTGTTAATTTACAATCGCATTTCATCTCTTACCTGTTCCAGTTTCAGTTTCAACAGCCGAGCGATCAGTATAGGTTACGTGAGGCATGAAAAAAAACTGCGATATAATCATCTCTTCGTTGTTTTGATTCACTCCAACGCTTAAGCCAGCCTGCCTGAACTGCCAGAATCACAAGTGAAGAAGTAGCGATTATATTTCAGTTTTTTTTTTCATGCCTTTCGTGACCTATACTGACATTTGACGCCATAGCCATCGCTCGAATGTTGAAACCGAAACTGGAATAGTTAAGAAATGAAATTCGATTATAAACTATTTAGCAGCCGTAGGTGAAAACCATGGGGTTATCCATATATACTAACGTCTTACGCATCATTACAACGAAGAAAACACGCAACCAAAAATCTGATGCCTATACCCCTTTAAACAGCTTACCAGTTAATATTTCACGTGTTTTCTGACATCTGCCAGCACTGGTATCACTATGCCGCAAAAGTTAACTTTATACCACTAAAAGTCAGTTTTCAAAAATTAGTGGCGGGTTTTACTTAACACTCCGATATATAGGAGCAAGTTATATTCTGTGCATTGCTCTAAAACGTGACTGACAGTGTGAATGTGGTCTACTGTCGAGTACCCTTTATGAAAACCAACCTACTCTCTTGGTTTTCTCTTGGCGCGGTTCTGCGAATTTTGCGATTCGTCATTTAGGGTGGTGGTTACCTTCAACGTTGAAAGCCAGCGACGTGGATTCCACAGCGTCCACCACGTCACCGTCCAACATGCGGATGCCTGGAAGAAGCGCAGGTTTTGCGTCATCTTATATACTCACAGCGACAGCGAGAAAGGATCGAAGCCGTGCAGGATTGGCTTGCCCGCTTGAGCCACTATATAGCTTCCAGTCCCATCTGCATTTCAGGTAGCTTTGGTTGCCAGCCAATAACAGCCTAAAAATTTCATATGGCCCACGCAGATGCTCAAGGAAGCGTACTCGCGTTTTGAAAAAAAAATCAGTGCTAACTGTCCGATTTCTTTCTTTTCCGAAACGCCGTGTTTAAGTTCAAAACACGTTCACTTCGCTGATTCTTAAAATCTCGGGTGACGCTTATTTGGAAAGATCCGCTTCTCCGCCGACGTTTCCGCCCAGCAAGTGAATGAAGCGAAAAAATTAAGCCACCTCGCAACCTACCGCAGCGGTGGCCTAGTTGTTTGAGCATGCGCCTCACACGCGGGATGTCCTGGGTTCGATCCCTACCCTAGTGCCCCCGGGTACCCACCAGTGATGCAATGGGTACAAGCTTTCTCCTGGTCTGGTGCTCGTCTTATTTTGGGTGAAATACTTGGGAAATGGATCTTCAACCCCACGTTGAGCAGAGGAAAATACCTTGTGCATGGCGCTCTTTGGCTGCAGATGCCCTTGCTCCGTAAAAATCCATCATCATCATCATTACGCAACTAATCTTCCGTAGATATGGCAACTGTAGAAATGACGTTTACCAGGCTTATCATGCGGGGGCCAACCTTCACTTATTACCTTTCAATGCACTTTGGCTGCTGATTTCTTTTTTTTTAAATCCTATTCAAGAACGCGCTCGATTATGCAACACATTTACGACTGTCTACGGTCTTCCCTGTCAGCCGCAT
Organism: Amblyomma americanum; assembly: GCF_052857255.1. Classification (NCBI taxonomy): domain Eukaryota; kingdom Metazoa; phylum Arthropoda; class Arachnida; order Ixodida; family Ixodidae; genus Amblyomma; species Amblyomma americanum. The sequence continues at coordinate 182,380,566 of NC_135500.1, forward strand.
GCATTGGTGGCGGGCGCAGCGACAGCAACAGGCGCAGCAAGCGGACCCCCCGCACCTCCGATGCGTGCCTCGTAGGCCACTCCGACGCCGCAGTTGCGGTTGTTGGCCGTCATGGCCACCTCCCCTGCGCAGCGGGTCCCGTGGCTGCGAGAGACAGACGCCGCCTGGTTACCTATACGCTCGGAAGGGTGTTGATACTCCAGTTTCAGCACAGCCAGACAAAACACGCAGGGAGTAAGATAAAAGCGCTGTTAACAACTGCAGATTTTAATTCCACGCCAGAGAATTTGCAGTATGCTGCAGACACATATGTAATGCAACCCCACAGCAAACGCCGGGTTAACAAAGGGGGGACTCTATATGCACTAAATATATTTATTCTGTGTCAGCTTTTATTTTGCCCTGGTGTGCTTTGCGCACGCTTCTGTAGCCCTGTATAAATTGTGTGTCCTTCAAATAACATCTTGAGTTGTTGGTAGAGTCTTCTTTTTTGTATATGCCTTCTGTCTCCCCCTTGGTGCATTGTCAAGTTGCGCTTCATGCATTGTCAGGGTGGCGTACAGTGCGATTCAACAGCGTGGACACAGAAAGGACGGGATGAACACAACGGTGGCTTTTGACTTGTGTGTTCATTGTGAAAGAAACACAAATAGCAACGAAGGGAAGAGAGAGAAGGAAAAAATAGAAACCATTGTAGAGGTGCGGGCATAAGTAAACCCAAGACACTATTCCGCTTTAAGTGCAATCATGAATTCCATATCGGAAATGAAGAAATATTGTTTTTCAATGACAAACCCCACTAGTGTCGACTACCAGCAGGCATCTGACACAGCTGGAAATTTCGAACACAAATAAGCCTTAATGGGAGTAAAAATGGAGTAAATAGTTCTCTACTGCACTCTCTTTTAGGGGCCAGGTATGCTACCAAAGTCCTAGAGATTTTGATCACTAAATATAGGAAATGCTCACTCTTGGCAACGGAGGCATATTCGCATTGCAAAGCGTAGCAACTTGATGCAGTTAGCAATGGGAGGAGGCTTTTAAACGCAGCACCAGAGGTCCTGAGGTTAGCAAATATAGGAGGTTGTAACTTTGGTTAAAATCTTCGTAACTGCTATAGGACTTCTTTTGTTTTGAAGAGGACATTTCTTTTCGCTGACAATCTTAAGTATTCCGCAATTTTAGCGATGAAAATCTACCCCAGGGCTTGGGCAGCATACCCTGCTGGGAGGGCGCTGGAGAACAGTTTGCTGCCCTTCTATTGCTGTATAGGCTAATTTGTGTTTAGAGTGTAGGCAATGCGTGAAAAAATGATAGGATGCAATTGCATGCTCCGTTTACTTTTGTACGCACCTGTACAAACCATAATTAAAGACAATTAGTCCACGTGTCAAAGATGAGCGGGAGGCTGTAAATCTCCCTGGATAAGTAATATATTTCAGTTGCCTATCAACGAAACTGACGGGGCTCGACACATGAGTCTTTAGGCAATTCGATGTGACACGCCACCTGACAGTTGCCACGCCAAATGGCGTGTTAAGCAGACTACGCCAGCGTTGCAAACGCCGACGACGGCTATGACGCGGAATTCAGGAATGGGCTCCCAAGAGGTGCGCTCTAATATAAATCCGTGATATCAATTGATATTGCAGAGAACCACGTGCCGTTAACTTATTCCAAGAAACTGATGGCCTGATCTGAGTCCTTGATGAGGAACGGATCATCTACGTCCAATAATTTTAGGTTGTTTTCTAGAAAGCTCGAAATAGTGTAAATATTTCATGTTCTTATTTCTTTCGTTATTTCATATATTATGCAGGCAGTATTCACTATGGTACCTGTGAATTTCGTTTCGTGAGAACGTGAATATTTCCGGAGAAAAAAATTATAAACGACGTCGGGGCAGAGGTACCGTTTTCGCGCACAGTAGTAGTAGTAGTAGTAAGTGGTTTATTAAAATAATAATAAAAAAGAGGGAAAAGGGTTTTGCTAGCCCGGGCATCTTCCATCCATACCGAAGCACCTGAGCTGGGGCAGCGGAAATAAAGGCTGTTTCTCAGCTTTGGAATGGCGCACAAATCATGATATACAAGCCACGATGCATACATTTTGCATCCTGAAAGTGTAGGTGAGAAAGAGTATATCTGGTTTATTTCCGCCGAAGAGAGGAACTTACAGCAAAGTGAGCACCAAAGGGAGAGGACAAGCGCTTGTTGCGTGTTTCAACTGATCGAGCCTTTATTCAATTGAACACTCGGATAAAGGTGCCTTGCCTCATTGTGAGCCTTTGGCACGCCCGTGCTGCGATTACCCTGCAGTTAAGGCGTTCGGCTGCTGAGCACGAGAAAGTGGGCTCGAATCCTGGTCGACACACTCGCATTTCGACGGAGATGAAACACAAAAATGCGCCCTTGTGCTGTGCGATGTCAGTTGCACGTCAAAGAACTCCAAATTGTTACGGAGCCTTCCGCCACACGGCGCCTCTCTCTCTCTCTCTCTCTCTCTCTCTCTCTCTCTCTCTCTCTCTCTCTCTCTCTCTCTCTCTCTCTCTCTCTCTCTCTCTCTCTCTCTCTCTCTCTCTCTCTCTCTCTCTCTCACTCCGTTGTTTTTTACCCTCTTTCGCCACCCCTATCACGGCGTGGTTCGGGTTTCTGCCGAGAAATGAGACAGTTACTGCGCCTTTCGTTTCCTCAAAAACCAACTATTACCGTATACTAGGCGTGGGACGAACGGTGAATCGAGTTGCAAGCGCCTTTGATCAGAAGGGCCATTTGCAGATTGTTTTAATTAAGCGCACGCTGTTTGATCGGACACCCCCTTGGCGTATGTGTGATTTCTGAGATATACATAGCTGTATTCGGTGTTTGGATAAAATCGCATTCGATCCTTAATGTAGGTGTTTTGGTGCTCATAACTTCCTAACAGACACTCTCGTAACACCACTTAATCTCCACCAATGGTACCCGTCATTCTACAAGCCACAGTGCCCAAACTGTGGAGAAATAGTTACGGCTTTCTTTATGGTGTGGGCATGCCAATTCAACCCCGCTATTGACAGACTTCATAATCCCAATTCGGAGCAGTAGGAGGTCATTCTGCACAGCGAGGACCGCGACCAGCAAAGAGGACTGGTTCGTAGGCCCCATGCTGCGGCGCAGGCCAATGGGCCGCCGGAAAATGCGAACCACCCAAGACAATCAATCAATCAATCAATCAATCAATCAATCAATCAATCAATCAATCAATCAATCAATCAATCAATCAATCAATCAATCAATCAATCAATCAATCAATCAAACAATCAATCAATCAATCAATCGATCAATTCCTAAATGTTGTTGATAGTTTTGGTGTGCTGCCGGTATGGAGATACGAAAGTTGGCGCAGTGGATGCACCGGATGTTTTTTTTTTTAGTACATGATTTTTTTCCTTTGAAAGCCGTGAAAGATACGCCATTGAGGTCTGTGCAGGTGACGTATGCGGCAAGGCGGGCATTACGCCCGTGATAAAGGGTAGTTAAACTGTGACTTACTAACTAAACTTTTAAATCTTTTGCTTTATTGCACGATATTATATTGCGGAATTAGTGGTCATGAAAATCGAACGTTCGGACCCAGTTTTTTAAATTTTTATTCGACATCGTGGTTCTATCTATCGAGCGTGAATAATGCGCGAAGCACGAGCTGTTGCAGAAACTTACGCGTGACTTGCGCCGGAAGTAATAAAAACACCAGGATAAAATAAAACCGAGCGCCGGCTATCGTTGTATACCGGTACATATAAAGGTGACTTCCCACGACGAATACGAAAAAGGCCCAAATTCGTAGGAAACTTGATCGGGGAAAACAATATGCCTCTGAAATCTTCCAACTCCAAAGCGCCGTTCGGTCGCAGCAAAAGGCAGGAAAGCCAGACGCAGAATGGGGGCGTCGCGCTCACTTGTTCAGGTCCTGCGGATCGTAGCGCGGGAACGGGTCTCTGTCGTCGTCGTTGAAGTCGTAGCTGGCCTCGGGCGCCTGCGTCACGGTCGAGACCCGCGTCTCGCCCTCACGTCACCGAGCGGTTAGGAGAGGCGTCCACTTACATAGTTCTGCACCAGGTCCGTGTGGTTCCACTCGAGGCCTGCGGATGATGAAACGACACCCATGAGATGCAGCGTGGCACTCACTCGGATCGTGTGCGCCTTGAAGCGCGAGCAGTTGGGTCCAGCATGCGCCTACAAACAAGAGCTTGCTGGTGGCGCTTCATGCTTCTACAGCGAAAGCTGTTATTCGGAGCCCTTCCCGGCGGATTCAGCACGCAGACTGTCAACGCGCGCTCTCACGTGTCATCACGTGACCAGCGCCGCCCGCGTGACCAGAGCCAGGCAAGTCGCCACAAATTATGTAGGTCTTGGATTTTCTGTGCGTATCAGCCATCGACAAAAGAAAGGCCGAAACACGACAACAGCTTCTGCTGAGTTTAGCGCGTTACCCAGCTGAACGTAACACCTCGGCAATTTTTTTTCTTCTTTAGAGCATCAGTTTCGCTGTATAGTTTCGTTAATTGACACGAATAACGCAAGCAGAGGTTGATGCTTGATAGTAGCACCGGCTGAATTTTATCGCAAAAGAGGACAAGCGCCTACAGGGGTGACAAGTGATTATAAAATATAAGCGATGATAGCAGGTTATAACGCATGCAACAGTACTGTACAAACATAACGTGGCAGTAGGTTGATTTGGAGTTCAGTGATGAGCCTGAGATGCAGGGACCAAACCCTTGCCTCAGCGGCCGCGTGCTGCTCGAACTTGCACGCTAAAGTGCACGCTAAAGAACTTCGTGTGGTCCAAATTCATCCAGCGCCTTCCAGTGAGGCGTACCTCAAGCAGTGCATAATCAGGCAGTAAAACCCCACATGCCATACCAATATCTGCAAGGTATCTGTAAGGAAGTAACATACAAACAGGAAAGAAAAAAGTAAAAACAAGACTCGTATGTCTTATCTCTACCGTCAGATATCTGACACCAAGAATAATAAGACAGCCACATACACAATGAGAATTGCAATAATAAGCACATTATTATTATTATTATTATTATTATTATTATTATTATTATTATTATTATTATTATTATTATTATTATTATTATTATTATTATTAGAATAGTGCCTCTAATCGTCCTACAGAATTCTGGCGATACGTTCGCAAGCGTTCGAATAAATCTGATAGTCATATTCACTTAGTTGACTCTCATGGGAATGAAATTCAGAATGTCGCTGACGGCTTTGCTCAACACTTTTCCTCCGTGTACAAATCTCCACGTTGCGACTCCGTGTGCCCTCCAGCTGGCGCACATAATTCCGTTCTTCTCGACGAGAAGTTAGTAAGTGAGAGTCTTAAGTGTTTGAAACCATATTTGTCCCCTGGACCTGATGGCATTCCAGCCGCCATAATAAAAGCCTTCAATAGTACCTTCGTCCCTGTTTTAACCACGATATTAATAACTGTTTGAAAAATTCTGCCTTTCCTCGCGTGTGGAAAACGGCGCGTGTTTTCCCTGTCTTCAAATCAGGAAACAAATCTGATGTTTCGAACTACCGCCCCATTTCTCTTCTTTGTGCAACCTCTAAGCTTTTTGAATTAGCTTTGCACAAAGTACTTTCCTTCCACCTCAAAAATGTAATCATTCATAATCAGCATGGTTTCATAAAAGGTCGTTCTACTACAACTAACCTTGTGACTTTTATGACGTATACATCAGCTGAAGTCCTTCAGAGGAGTCAGGTAGACGCTGTGTACTGTGATTTGAGCAAAGCTTTCGACGTTGTTACTCACTCATTACTTCTTCAAAAGCTTCTGCTGTTTGAGATCGACGTTTCAATTGTAGCCCTCCTACGCAACTATCTTCTTGATCGGTCCTGCTTTGTCAGTGTAAATGGACAGACCTCATTTGTTTACACTCCAACCAGCGGAGTCCCTCAGGGCTCGGTATTAGGCCCGCTTCTGTTCTCTGTTTTTATCAATGACGTTTCCTCCGTGGTCAAAAACTCCTCATTTCTCCTTTATGCGGACGATATAAAAATGTTCAAGGCAATACATACTCTTCACGATTGCTTGTCATTGCAATCTGACATATCCGCCTTCTCTGATTGGTGCTTGAAGAATGGGCTCACTCTCAATTCATCTAAAACCAAGGTTGTCTCCTTTACGCGTAAAACGCACAGTCTTCTCTACTCTTATTCTGTGAATGGTAGGCCGCTGCCCAGGGTTGATGAAATTAATGACCTCGGCGTACTTTTCGACCGTAGCCTCAGCTTCTCCTCTCATACAAAACGCATTGCTCTACGGGCTATGCGTACACTCGGCTTCATCTGCAGGCTTTCGAGAGAGTTTCGATCCCCACTTCCTTTCTTAAAGCTCTACCTCTCCATATGCTTGCCGCTTTTGGAATATGCGTCTGTTGTTTGGAACGGCACTTGCCAGTCGAACTGTGAAAAAATCGATAGAGTTCAGCTAAAGTTTTTACGCATATTTCAACATCGGTTTTCTTGCAAAACTTCCAGCTCTCGTCCCAGACAGAGTAACTCACTGCAGCTTCCTTCTCTTAGCTGCCGTCGCGTGAGGGCAGATATAATTTTCTTGTATAAACTTCTTCATGGTCACATTCTATGCCCTCAGCTCCTAGCGCGTATCCTTTTGCGTGTACCGCGAAAGAGCATAAGGGAATTCAGACCATTCCAAGTTTCTGCGCTCCTGCACTCCCTCTCCCCTCTGGACAGAATGCAAAAGTTGTTTAATTCTCTTTGTCCTCACCTAGATATATTCGAAAATTCTCTCCCTTCCTTTATATTGGATGTCCGTGACGTTCCACTTTGAGCACTCTTTTTCTCATACATAACTTTCCCTTTCATGCATTTTGTCTTTACTACACTTGTGCGTTTGCACCGGTATTATATTGTTTTTTTCTCTCCTTAATTGTTCATCACGTGTACTTGTTGTCATTAATATTATTTCTTTAATACTGTATACTCACGCCTGATTGTCTGTAACGCGTTCACTAATTACGTTTCTTATTGTGTATGATTGTATTTCTAGTTTGTATTTCAGAGGTTTCATATTCGTTCATATTAGTATTGGCTTTATTCTTGTTTGTATTTTGCTATATGCTGTACTTGGCTGTTATCGGTCGTTCATTCTCTTTGTTTATTGTTTCATTAGTTATTTATATGTCTGTTGCCTGTTCTAGCTGTTTTCATTTACCGCTGTTTTCGCTTTTTTGCTTCATGCTTGCTGTCACGCCTAGTTTATGTCTTTTTTTTCTATCACCTTGACTGCTGCATTACCTCCCCTGAGTGTCTTCCTTTGTAGTGAAATAAATTTACATTTTGTGCGTGTGAATGGTGTACCAGCACCAAGGCCTTTGGGTTGTTCCTGGGCACCGAAAAATAAAGATTGATTGATTATTATTATTATTATTATTATTATTATTATTATTATTATTATTATTATTATTATTATTATTATTATTATTATTATTATTATTATTATTATTATTATTATTATTATTATTATTATTATCATCATCATCATCATCATCATCATCATCATTTGGCCTCAAAACATGAGGAAGCACGCAAGGAAGAAAAATGAAAAGGAAAGGAACCCGACAGCGGCGGCCGCGTTTCGATGGAGGCGAAACGCTAACGCGCCCGCATGCTGTGCGATGTCAGTGCACGTTAAAGATCCCCAGGTGTTCGAAATTATTCCGGAGCCCTCCACTACGGTACCTCTTTCTTCCTTTCGTCTTTCACTCCCTCCTTTATCCCTTCCCTTACGGCGCGGTTCAGGTGTCCAACGATATATGAGATAGATACTGCGCCATTTCCTTTCCCCCCAAGAAACCAACCAAAACCAAAGGAACACTTTGACACACAAAGAGGTGGCTCGCGACATGGTTGCTGACGTCAAGAAACGTTAAAAAGTACATTGTTCTTGAAACCAAATTTTGAAGTTGGTTTCAAGCCACTGGAATGAAACCGCAATGGCTTCCCGTTTCAGCCGGGGAGTTCTGCGACCGTGCTGTGCCGTCACTACCAAGCTGTGCCCCCTCCCCTTTAGAGACAAAAAGTATGGTGGAGCTGCCATAAAAAAAAAAAAACGTAAACCAATAAGCTCCTGCCTGTGCCACTACTCCCCTTTAGAGACAGCACGCACCATAACTGCCCCTTACGTACCCGAGATGGAAATATTTACTGCGCGGGCACTCTAATCAGGGAATGGGCTATGCAGGCGCCAGCCAGTGCTTCACTGATTAGAGCTCGCTAAGAAGATTGAAAATGAATGGGAAAGGGCAGACTGATTATCCGCCGGCTTCGAGACCTCATATTAATCTCGGCGTGTGCTGCGTCGGAGTGACGAACTGAGCGGCACGCTACGTTGATTTTGGGCTCGACGGAATGGAAGAGCTACAAGGAATAGATGAAAAATGGATGGAAAGCGGTTTACAGCAGAAGGGTAATCTAATCCAGGATTAGTTTTATAATTTTGGATTCCGCTGCACGGGAAACTTGGCTGCGCTGGCCGGGAGCGCTGCGTATTGTCCCCCATATCGAAAAGCTTCCTCTTTGCAGGACAAATAACTGTAGCCGATGAGTGAGAGCCTCAGAGACCGACTGTCTGTCTCGCTCAAATTGAGCACCATCTTTATAAAGATGTTGCGGCAGAGAGACATCATAGAAACAGGACCTTCGAGAATAATTAATTTAATAATTAATCTCGCAGTAATTTGTGTCGTAGGTGCATGAAGTTGGGCTAGTTAGTTTTTCCCTGAAGTGGAGAAGGAGGAGAGGCAGAAAGGTTGCCATTGAAGTGAATTTAGCGCAAACGGGAAACAATAAGTCTCCCGTTTTTTGTGCGTTCTGCTGTTTGTCCTTGTCTCCCGTTTTGGGGCTAAATTCGCTGCAGTTTGCGTTGTCGCTAAAGTTGCACACTGTATTGAGCGTCTCATTAGTCAGCTTTCCGAAAATAAGCTGTAGTGTCTCCTTGCAAACGGCAGTCGCATGCTTTAAGCTAAAATAAATGTATCTTGCGATTCCTGTTCCCGGCACTGCCGCCATGTTGCGCGAGTGAACCATGTCCTGCATTTACATTCCTTCCGTCGATGAGGGTGGAGAACGCCTCGGTGTTTCCGCCTTAGCGATATGTCTGCGCCTTCTGGTTATGGGGAGCTGCGCGTCATTCGGGAAAGGCAAAGGCGCCGGCAATTACTCGGGCTGCCGCGGAAGGCGCCAATTCGCGGGCAGTCCGGTGGCTGGCCGCGACAGCTCCGCGGGGTGGAGCCGTTACGAAACACGCGCCGCTGTCCAGCCTGCAATGTAAACAACGCCGCCGCTGCCACGCGTGCAGCGGCCGCAGCTTTCCTCGTACACACAAAGCGCCGCGCCTCACTCACGCGGATTCGTTCGGCGCGGCCACAAAAGGCCTCAGCGTGCGGTGAACGGGACGGTGAAGCCGCGCTGCTGCTTGGCATGTGTCCTTTCAGCCGGACCTGCGCGGCCGTAACGTGCGGAGGGGGCTGACAGCTGCAACGAGACCTCTTGGTCAGATTGACCACTTGCTCAGTAAGGCCACGTTCGGGCTCCCTGCTGGCGCGTGCTAAAGATAGCTAGGTTACGACTCGCAGGTTGCGAGAACCCGGACTTGCGTCGAGGACAAAAACCTTGGGGCACTGGCAAGAAAGAATTGCAAATAACAAGCCCCTGTCAGTGCCACTGCCACAAAAACCGCGCCAGTTTAGTGACCGAAAAGAGAGCACCCATGTGCCTCACGTTGACCAGCAAAACAGCTGCTGCTTGCGCTTGATTGCCGCCGGTTCGCCTCCACCGAGTTGCTTTCCTTTATTTCAATCCTCGTGATGCGTTCCGCATTGCATAACCCGATTGTACAGCCCGTTTAGTCTTTGTATTATAGTATACTGTATCGGGGTTATACATTTCAGTTTAAGCCGAAAAGCACCGATATAAGTACGTCGAATTGAATTTTCGAAATTCATTTTTAACCGAAAAAAAAGATCAGTATCGTTAACAAGCGAACCACAGCTTGCCGCCTGTTGAGTACCCGTTACACTCAGCCAAAGAAGAAAATTAACAAAATACGGAAGCCAAGGGAGTGACGAGGCGATGTTACCGCTGGAACAAATAACGCAGTTGAGCGTCATCGGCTACATTACACGTCTCTGCAGACACGGAGGCTCCACCCCTCTGCCAAACGTCTTCTGCTACCGCAGTGCTCTTCACCTTCATCGCCTGCTCAAGGCAGTTGCTTGGTTAAGTAGGTTTCTGCACTGCGTGTATAAGCATTATGCATAAACGGCATGAAAAAGTGCCCTGCTCCGTCTCAACGGGACAACAGCAGTTTTATCGATGCAGTCTGCAGTCTACGCACAAATCCGTAATGCTCAGCCCTCTCGCTAAATCCAGCCCAATAACCAGACGACAACATAAGAATCCGGTGTTTGAAATTAACTTCAACTTCCGTTTTTTTTTGTCTGCCGGTTCCATCGTTTAACTTCCGCATCTTTCTTTAAGGGCAATATCATTTCCCTTTTCTAAAGCCAGAGCTGTATGCACGACAATTTGTGCGTTAATTACTGGTAAATCAACAGCTCGTGCTAACACCCGCGCTACAGCAGCGGTGAGGGCGGACGCCTATATCTTAAGGCTCCATCTTAGTCTGCTCGTACTGAAAAAATGACCAAAATGTACTCTAAGTAATTTCTGACCGCACTAGAATACCACATTTTATGTGACCAAAAAAAAAATAACGACTAACATCTTCGTAGAAAGTATTTTCCGGAAAAAAACGTAAAAACTGCGTTCTGAAGTAAACACTGAAAAATTCCGCCGAAGATTTAAAAAAAAATAGAAACCGGAAAGTCCAACCCGTAATTATATCATTCGATTCGGCTCCTGCCGCCAAACTGCCGGCACCCCGTCGCGTTCCCCATTTCGTTCCCCGGCAATGGAGCTCTCGTACAACGCTGTCTGGCAACTGTGCTTTCTGCCGATACGTGCTGGCAATGCGGGTGAATACGGTAGACCGACATTAGCTTTGCACCATCGCCTAGGCTGGTGTCTTCACCGGGCGTGTCTTGGTTTCCCGCTGCGTCCTCAACGGCGCGTATCAAGTAGCCAAGTCGTTGATCAAGGCATCAGTGGACCAGACCGACAACCTCGTTATCAACCCATGAGTGCAGGGCGACACGCAGATACAGATCAAATAAAATCGAATTAAATCTCTATTCTAACGTCACGGATGATGAGGGCGTTGGACAACGAGCCCCAGTATTATTTTGACTGTATACGCTCGCGGCTCCTTCTTACATGGCAGCATGACATTATTAAAGTAATATTTTTGTTGCGATATACAGGTACAGAAATGTGGAATACAAATATAAATACGGATGTCAGTTAAGAGAAACCAAGCAACGCAGTGCGGTTCTGTGGAAACATTATATAGACGTTGCAAGAAAGATAATGCACTGCATAGCGCTTGTGTGTTAAATTACAAGTGGAAAATATATAAAATTAATAAACTATGCCGGTTTAGTAAATTACAAGGTGCGAAAATACAGTTCGAAACTGACACATCCAAACAAAGAAAAAAAACTGCTATATATATTTGTTTAGGTGTGAGGTAGAAAGTGACAGTCCATGATTTTCCCGTAATTTCGGAATTTCCCAGGTTTCAACATGTACGGTAATACGAATATTTTTTTTTTGAGATTTAGGTTGGTAATGTATTCCAAACGATTAGCTGTACTTGTATAAATCTATAAATAAATAATCATAATTATAGTCACACCTCTTAATAACAAAACAGTTTATAATTAAATAATGTATATAAAGAAGGAATAGCCATTCCCTTTGGTAGCTCCCCTATAACCACACGTATTTGATATCTCATTTTTACGAAGCAAAAGTTTCCTACAACAGTATATAACGAACCTATGATGAACCCTTCCGGCCGTTTCGCGCTGAGTACGCCGATTTTTTACTGTGCCCAACACTTACACACCGACTCGATATGGCAAACAAATCACCGCGCATAACCACTTCCGTCGAGCATTGGACAAGACACGCGGAAAGCTTATGCCACATCAAGCTGGGCCTGCGTGGAGGGCTTGTCTGGACATTTCGTTAGCTTCAATGCACGGTTTGAAGCTAGCACTCCCTTCTTTATCGAAAATTGAGCAAGCGGCCCACTGGACGATGGCACGCTGCGCTGAGCGCACAGTACGCTGCGCCATGCTGCGCCTAAACAGAATTACCGAAGTCTTTGGAGTTCCCTCGTTTTCCGGCCTCCTCGTTGCACACGGCCAACTGCGAGCACGCTCCAGGTAGTTCTCTGGTTTCACGCACAATTTTGTTTTTGTTTTGCAAGCAGTGCTCTTGGTGTGCTTGACGGTGTCGACGTCCCGCCGGTCTCACAGTGGCAAGCGGAGGAGAAAGAAAGCGCAAAACAAGTTCCGTCGACCAGAAGGCGGTCATCATCAAAGCCTTTAGCCTGGCGTATGCATTCTTCACAATACATTTCTGACATGCGGTGAAGTGTTGTCGCCTGAGTGCTTGTTAGCTGTGCGGCGAAGCCAACCAAAACGGTTATCGGCTACAGCATCTATAAAAGGGACCTTGGTGTAATGATAATTATACTGAGGTCCGTTTTAATAATAATTGGTTTTTGAAGAAAGGAAAATGGCGCAGTATCTGTCTCATATATCGTTGGACACCTGAACCGCGCCGTAAGGGAAGGGATAAAGGAGGGAGTGAAAGAAGAGAGGAAGAGAGAGGTGCCGTAGTGGAGGGCTCCGGAATAATTTCGACCACCTGGGGATCTTTAACGTGCACTGACATCGCACAGCACACGGGCGCCTTAGCGTTTTTCCTCCATAAAAACGCAGCCGTTTTCTAGATGCTGAACCGATACCAGTTTTGGTTGGCTTCGCCGGACAGCTCACAAGCACTCAGGCGACAACACTTCACCGCATGCCAGATAAGCTTTGTGAAGAATGCGTGCGCCAGGCTGAGTGCTTTGAAGAGGTCTCTCAATGATCTCTACGAAATTATTCCGCCAAGACCCGTTTTCTAGGCGCTGAAGCACTACGGGGCGTGGACGAAACTGGCGCGCGTTGGAGACGCTGACGTATATTCGTCCGCGTGGCTCTGCGCGTGTATTGAAGGCTCCCGCAATCGGCGGCAGCGTTGCCATGCGGCAGTTGCAACTAAGATCTCGTAGCGCTATAACAAATAAACGGCAATAGCGAAGAAATCTCGGGGCCCCTTCGGCTTCGCTATAACGAGGTTCAACCGTATTGCTATTATTTCTTTTCACACCGGCTTCGTAGCCCCTTGACAAGGGGGCGTTTTAAATGTGCAGTATAGATGAAGTAGATTTAGTGCTGCTAAAAGCGGTTCTGCGTGACTGTCGAAAGCCGTACCGATGATCGTGTGATTTGCTTTCTTTTGTAGAATGTGACGTTTACCAACATCAGAACCTTCAGTAAGGCTCCATGTTAAATTGCAATTGTTTATATGGAACAAAAAGAGTGAAATATATATTAGATGCTTTACGCTTTCCACTCACAAGTTTTAGGTCACATGTTAATCAATGAATACGACAAGGCACTTGACTGCTTGAATAACATATAGAACCGAAAAAAAAGCTGTTCAGGCAATCAGGAAAAATTTCTGGCTGATAGAATTTTGCCAGAAGAGACAAACAAAGGCTGCCAGGAAGCCTCTGAAAAGGTACAGCTTCAGTCTGTAGCAAAATTGTCAAGAAAAAATCAGAATGGGTCTGAGCTATGTGTGTGTGCGTGTCCTCTTCACTTTGTCCTCGTTTCTTTGGCACAGTTTTGAAGATGAACGATTGGCACCAGCAAGCCCGCCAGAAAACACTCCTTGAATCGGCTCATGTACAGCTACGTTATCGATATTAGTTCCATTCACTGTCTCTCTAACCCTGTCATTTCTCCCTATCACTCCCCTCTGTTACTTCACCTTCTTGCCTACTCGGTGCCCCTTTATTTCTGCTGGTCGCAGCTCAGTTTCTTCAGTATCCGATCGCAAATGACGCGCCCGGCAAAAATCTTTTCTTTCCTTTTATTTTGTTTAGTAAATAACGACGTACTACTACAATTACTACTACTTAAAGCGGATAGCTCTTGAAGTTAACGTTTTTCAGACCTAAAAAAAACGGCTTTGAGATTGCTCATATTTTTCAGTGAATTCACGAAACTCAACAATGATAATTTTGTGAGTGCTTGGTTGACATATTTAACTACGTCTGCTGGATTTGACCCGGTAAGAGGCGTAGTGTAATAATCAGAATCGATGACGAACTTCACTTCATTGATGAAGTTAACCAGGCCACTAACATAGACAAAACAACAAAGGTCCCAAGATAACCTTGGTACCCCGCGCAAATTGCCAGTAATATTATCGGCGCGAGAGCCGCCTTTGATCACTAGGTTGTTTGCATCGCATGACAACCGGTGTAGCGAACGCCGCATTTTTCGCATGGCAGCAGTATCGCGTGGACAATGGGCACCACAGACGGAAGGCTACCCTGTATCAAACACGTTCCAGCGTCACACTGTTTTACAGCGGCTGCTTTAGGCCTCGTAGCCGACCCTGCCCCACGCCTGAAAAATAATCGCAGGAGAGCAGTTAGGAGAAGCGACACTTTTAGGAACCATGGAGAGACTTTGGATGTATCGAAATACCCGCTGAACGGGAGTTCGATAAACGCGTAAAGTAGTGCTATAATTTTGAGTGCTATTATAAAGGGGATGTTCTGACTGTTCGAAATAAACAATAATTCGTTTCATCCGGGTTTAACCTATCGGGGATCGACGATATTACGTAGGGGCGGAAGCGAGGTGCGGGGACACGAGTAGACTTTGCAATTCAACAATTGAAATAACTAACAGAACGTCCAAGTATAAGACGTAACAAGATGTCAGATATAGCACGCAACAACGGATAAATTATCACACGCAAGAACAAGACCAAAATAAAGCGCATGCAAAGTCTAAGCAGACGATACATGGCGCACAAAGGATTTTAAGCGTCGCCGTAGGCACGCGAGAGCTCCTGAAAGTTTGTTGGGCGGTGTTGATTGGCTATTTGTGACGGAAGGTAATTCCACTCAGTGTTGCTGTGCGGGGTTTGGAAGAGTGCGCACAAAGTGACGAGGAGGACTGACCGTCGTCCATGATGGTGACCACGACGCCCCTTCCGGTGAAGCCCATGTCCCACACCTTGGTCACCCGGTGGTCCAGCTCGGGTAGGTCCGGCGACGAGCGCGTGTCGTGCTGCGAGAGAGAAGGGAAGAGGAGGAGAGGGTGCCCCCCGCGCGAGAGAGAGGAGGAGGATGATGATGATGATGAAAACGTCTATTTAAAGCCACGATGAATTAGATTAAGGGAAGGCTGATCGGGTTCCTAGTCCGGGACACCGTTGGTAAAAGCCGCTGCCCGTGCTCTGCGAGGGCTCGCTGTTCCTCGAGGTCCCAGCTGGACAGGGCCGCCTACCAGCCCTCCCACGTTGGCTGATTTATTACGTCAATACTGTTATTTTCCTGACAAGCCCATACCATATGGCATAAGTTTGCCTTCTGGCCACAAAATTTGCACTGTGCCGAAAAGGACTCGGGCTCAATGGCGTGAAGCGTAGCTGGATAATTAAACGACATAGTTTGTAGCCTTCGAAGGTGACATTCTTCTGATTTAATAAGACCCTTAACGGGCCTCGGGTGTGTCTGCCTTTCAAGGCGCAAGTCCTGTAATATCTCTGAATATGTCGTTAAATCAGCAAGGGGTGACGTAGAAGGATTCCGGGGAAGAAAAGCTCGGGCCGCAGCATGTGCGCGCTCGTTTCCTTCAACCCCCTGGTGACCTGGTACCCACATTAGCTCCTTCCGTGCAGCTGAAGTCCTACATTGACGCACAATTTTGCAGGCTAGCGGCGTGATTCTGCCACGAATATAGTTTCTATACGCCACCTGGGAATCTGTAACTATATATTGCGATGCGGAGTGCTTTGCGGCTATAGGGCTATCGCTACTTCCTCCATAGCTTGTGTATCTCTGTTACGAACTGAAAGCCCGTCCACGACCTGCATTTGGTGCACCATTGAGATTGCTGATATCCCCTCCACAGGACCCACAGCGTCCACGAAGACGGCTCCTTCTTCTCTTGAATAGCACTCGTTCATCTTCTTGCTCCTCGCCACTCGCCTAGCATGAGGAGAGCGAGAGATGAGAGCGCCCACTCACGATGTACCACTGGCGGTTCCAGAGCGGGTCGTTGAAGCGCAGCGCCTCCCAGTCCTCCTCCTCCACCAGAGTCCGCTTTTCGCGCGGCCGCACCAGCTGCTGCTCGGCCCACAGCACCTGCGCACGCGCACGCTTCCTGACGCTCAAGCAGACGAGGTGCAGCAAATTAGCCTTAAGATAGAAAAAGGCATTGCCTTCGGCTACAGCCAGAGCTTCTCGCTTTTACAGCGAAAGCCGTAACTTGTTCGTTCAGTCTGCGATCACGTGACCAGTTATCGAAAGTATCGTTAATGCGATAGCAATAAAAGCCTCATTGGGAAAGAAATGTTTCGTCACTCATAAAATTTGCCCATTGGCTGGGAGCAAGGGACGTCATCAGACCGGATAAACCCCATCGTCTGGACGTCGCCAGGGCGGAAGTGACGTCATATACGGTAAAGGCACCAGCAGTTTCTAGCGTTATCGCATGGCCAACACACAAGATAATTAGGCGTCCCTGTGAATTTTTTTATTCAAACTGCTGCACAGATAAGGCACTGTCTCAGGTTCAAGCGGTGTTCGCCGCAGTGGCTATGGCACTCTGCTGTTGTACGTAAGGTCGTGGGATGGCATGGGATGACATGGAAGTCACGGCGGCTGCATTTCAGAGCAGACGGAACGAAAAATAAAAGCGTCCATCTGCTGCGCGATTTTGGTGCACGTTCAAAGAACCGCAAGCAGCCGAAATCCATCAGAACTTCTCCTCCACGGTGTCCCTCACAGTTTGCACGCAGCGTCGGTGCTATGTGGGGGTTTACACCCACACAGCACCATTTCCAAAAGTGCGAAACACAGAGAGATGTCCACGAACCCTCGAGTCCTGCGTCAACTGTCGCGTGAAGGTCCGCGCCGATCGCCTGGAGCGCTCCGGCTGGTCCGCCTTGCGCAGCAGGTACGTGTCTTCCAGGCCCCGGAGCTGCACGTGATGACAGAGGGAAAAGTATGGTGCGTGTCTGCCAACCAGAAGCACTTTAAACATAACATTTACAAAAGTTTCAATTGATCTTGAGCTTCGTAACTTTATCCGCTGGTGGTGTCGCCAGTGACTTTCCTATTCCTGAGCTCTATAACTGGTTCTAATGCTTCTATTTATTACCTAATCTGGGTACTCTTTACTTGGTGCTCAGTTTTAGTAAAGTCCGTTTTTTGCAGCTTCTACAAAAAAAAAAACTTTGAAAACACTTGTTTCATTCTTGTAAAGCTTCGATGAAGTACGCTGACAGACGGCGCGCAGAAAGGCCAACAGAGCGTGGCGAACCGTAGAAAAGCGAACCGGTTCCAAAGCAAACCGCCTCGTGGCTATGCCTATTGAGCTACCACAACGATCGAAACGGGCGCATGGTCCCGTGCATGGCTCTGGTCACGTGATGGCACGTGACCTCACGTGACTATTCACGTGACAGTCAAGTGACCAGAATATGACGGTCGCTGTAAAAAAAAATTGAAACGGGATCCCACTCAATAGGATCTCCAAGTTCCTGATTTTAACTCCGTCCAAAAATTCAATATGGGGCGCGCTAAATGGCGTCAGACGTTGCCGCATGCGATGAGCACCGACTTCTCACCATGACGAGCGCGTGCCCGAAGACTGCGTACAGCGATGCCAACCACTCTCTGCGAGCTTTGGGAAGGAAAATGACAGGATTAGCGCTAAGACACACGAAGCGAGCAGTGAGGGGCAGGGAACAAACAGGACTTAATGACATCCGAGTCGAAATCGTGAAGAAATGGGCATGCACAGGGCATGCAATGACAAGGCGAGGTAACCGATGGCCGTTGGGATAACGGAGTGGATTCCAAGAGAAGCCAAGCGTAGCAGGGGCGGCGAAAGTTACGTGTGTTGATGAGATTAGAAAGTTTGCGAGGATAAGGTGGCCGCAGCTGGCACGTGATCTGGTTAATTAGATGGATATGGGGGAGGCCTTTGTCCTGCAGTGGGAGCAGCCAGGCTGATGATGATGGTGATGATGCCAACTACATGTTTGTTTCGAGTTAAGCCTTTCTGGAAGGCAGAGTTAGCTCATATTTCTGTTGATTTTGTTGAAGTCGCTGCAAGACTGCACTTGTGTGCGCTCATTATCTACCATAAAACACTCCTAGACTGCGTGAACCCGTGTAATTTTTTCTTCATTTCCGAGCTCGCCACAAGCGTATTGAGTTATGTGCAAAATCGCAGCCTGAACGGCATGAACACGTGACTGTTTTCAAAGCCTAAGAGGTATTTCTAGCGGCGCTGATGAGCAACGTTCGCACCCTGTCGAAGCGAGCAACGCATGCATTGCTCAGGATCCCGTGGGGCACACCTTCCCGCCGCGTTGTTCGGGCGCCATCAATCTTGTTGCGCACCGCCGCGGAGCGCCGTGGGGATAAATTGATCTCTTCGCTGTTAGCGCAGTGCTGTATACTGCGAAGCACGCAAGCTTGCATAGCGGAGTGGATTTTGCACCTGTCAGCTGAAGCTTGTTTACTTGTCTGCAATTTTCATCGCGTATACTTTTCTTTTTCTTGCTTATTCGATGTTCAGAGTGTTCTGGGGCGCTCTTGTATACCTTGCTCCAGACCGCAACAGGTGTTGATATCCGAGAATCTGCAATACGGCGCAGTAATCTTGCTAGCTTAGTCCAATCGAAAAAAAAAAAACGAAAGCCTGAAAGAGATGCGGGGTGGTATGTGCAGTTTATGTACCGGGTGCTTCTTTTTTAAGCGTAGTAGAACAGCGCTAAACGATATGGGGAGGCCAGACGACACGCCGAATTTATTATTGAAAAATCGCATTCGAAAATTTTCACACCCTTCGGTTCAAATTCGTGAAATTTACATTGAAAAGGACTCTGTGACTACCGTTTTCAAGAGAACGGCGGTGAGGCTAGCCTCTGAGATTAGCGCCGTAAAAGCTTTGTTGATGCAAGCAGTTTACTTGCGAAATTGAACGGTGATGGCGACGCTTGTACTTAGTTTTGTCCTTTCGTGCTTATGAAAGCTCGGTGTTCAGTGAAAGCAGCGTCTTTTTTATAATGATGCGGTATTTTATCGATACAGGTCAACTTTAATTTGTCCTCAGAGCCCTTTTAAAACTGATGCTTACAAACATGCTTCAAAATTTGTTCCAAACTCAGTTTTTAGTTCAACCTTTCCTTCAAAAGCTTCAAAAATGGTAAGCGTTTGCGTTTGAGCACGTTCTATTATGATCGATGTTTTAATTTATTTGATACGGTTTTTCATCAGATTGCCGCAGTAGTTTACAGCTTTTGAGGTTAGCTTATTTGACCAGGTGAACCTGTTCTTCAAAAGTATATTAGTGCATAATAACCAACCTAAGCATGCATGTGTTGTTCTCAATGAATTTCTATATGAACTGTTCTAATCACACCGCAATTGAACAGAATGAAACATTCTGTATTCTCTTCAGCCGTGCTCACTTATATTCGCACCTATGACCTAGGAAAAATGAACGTATAGCGAAAGTGTGTTCGATAGCAGCTTTTTCAATACGCACTCCAACAGCGCTTCAACTAACTTGAATTTCTCGTTTTCCACTATGCAGACCAGCAGAATGAAACCTCGTCTTCAAGTTCCTGAATGTCTGGGGAATCGACAGGAACTACAATCCAGAAAGGCGCTTTTGCTAGAGGGCAGCCAGATTTCTAAGTTATAAAGAAAGCCCGCAACAAGTGCGGGGATTCGTAGGTACAATCGTCCCTCCTGTGCTCGTGACGCGATTGGTTGCTGCGTCCATAAGACCGCGTGCCCGAGCTCGCTGTATCAGATTGCGGCAACGGCGGCCGCAATTCGGTGGAGGCGAAATGCAAAAAAAAAAAAAAATCGAATCCCGGATTACCGCTTGTCCGGCGCAGTCGCTTTAGCGCCGAGCTAACCAGGTCGAATGGTCCAAGCACTAGAAGTGTTAACGCTGTTAGCCCAGTGTGCACAGAGAATCACCAAATGTGTTTTCTTTTATGGT
Organism: Amblyomma americanum; assembly: GCF_052857255.1. Lineage (NCBI taxonomy): Eukaryota > Metazoa > Arthropoda > Arachnida > Ixodida > Ixodidae > Amblyomma > Amblyomma americanum. Next base: position 182,400,886 of record NC_135500.1, read on the forward strand.
TGCGCTTGGGCGCATGCTGTACTTTCTGATATCAGAATGAAAGGACGAAAGATGACGACGATTTAGCTGCTGACAAGTGCTGTATACCATTATTCTCTTTCTGATTGATCCTTTAAAATTTAGTTATTCAACCAACACCGCTTTGTTTTCACGATTTTCCTTCCGATTTCCTCAAGATCTCTCAAAATTCGTGTTTTTTTTTCTCTCAGATTCCTCTACATTTATGCGCCGCTTGAGATAAACCTGGATGAGTTTTCTCGTGTTTGGATCTGCACCAAACCCTGGCCGATTCCCCACCGTGGGTATGTGCCATCGTTTTTGAGGCAACAACAACAACATATACAACAACACGGTGCAGATGCCGCTAAAAACAAACAAAAAAACGCTCAGGTAACCGAGCTGCTCCATTCCCGCCGTCGCTGGTTTGAACCTCGCTCGGTACACTTTTCGGGAGAAAATTATCAGAATCTTTTGAAAAGGTTCAGATTTATGCTTGGCCTCAGGCTCGCCGCGTTTCTGGACGATGTTCACTCGAGTTTGATGAGAATGAGAGCTAGGACCATGCCATGCTTAAAACGCCCTAAGGTGGTCGAAATTAATCCGGAGCACTACATTAAGATGATTCTTTGTACCCTCTTTCACCCCCTCCTTCACCGCTTCCGTATTGTCACAGTTCGGGTGTGCACCCTCGCTCTCCAACGTCACCGTTGAGGAGTCCGACGCAGTAGCCAGTGTTGATTTTCGCTGCCTTAGCTTGTAGCGCTACATTTTATAAGAGGCGAAAGACGTTTGTGCAGCAGATACTGATCTGTTAGCACTCGATATTAACAAGAGGAAGGCAGGCGTATATTGGTTGCAAATGAACGCTGCCACGAAAAGAAATCGAGAAGAAGCCAGTCATGCCTGCGCACATTAGATGGTAGCATCTAGCACCCTGTATTCGCGCGGATCTTGTTTGCTGGAAGAGTATATTCTGGCGAAAGTGCATAAAAAAAGTCCATTTGTAGCAGAACGTAGCAGGTTTAGCGCAGTGGAGCAGGTTGGCGAAACTGTCGCGGCATTCTCGCTAGTTTTTGTTGCATCTCCCCTCAGAGCATGAAATAAGTGCTCGTGATCCTTCATTAACCTCTCGCTGGGCAATTTAGGCAATGTTTATGGAACGCTGACTAATAGCGTTGAAACGTTGGTGCAGCGCGAAGAAATATGTTCAAGACAAAAGAAGTGCATTTAAAGCGTCTTCTTCATGCACTCCCCCGGAGGTAATTTTCAGTTGCTTGCGCACTAATGATGCACTGGCATGATCAATGAGTTACAAGGCATAGCAGAACGGTGGGTCTAAAAATTAACACGCAGAAAACCAAAGTGATGTTCAAGAGTCTAGGCAAGGGGAGGTGCTGGAAGTGGTAAAGGAATACATTCCTTAGGGCAGGTGGTTACAGCTGATCCCGATCATGAGAGGGAAATCACTAGAATAAGAATGGGGTGGAGCGCATATGGCAGGTTCTCTCAGTCCATGAATGGCAGTTTACCAATATCCCTCAATCGGTACTCACCTGCGGGGCAGAAACGTGGAGGCTAACGGAAAGGATTCAGCTTAAGTTAAGGACAACGCAGCGAGCTATGGAAAGAACAATGATAGGTGTAGCGTTAAGAGACCAGAATCGGGCACAGTGGGTGAGGGAGCAAGCGCGTGTTAATGTCATCCTAGTCGAAGTAAAGAGGAAGAGATGGGCTTGGGCAGGGCATGTACTGCGAAGGCAAGATAACCGCTGGTCCTTAAGGGTAATGGAGTGAATTCCAAGAGAAGGCAAGCGTAGCAGGGAGCAGCAGAAAGTTAGGTGGGTGGATGAGGTTAAGAAGTTTGCGGGGATACGGTTGCCGCAGCTGGCAAAAGATGGCGTTAATTGGAGAGACGTAGGAGAGGCCTTTTCCCTGCAGTGGGCGTAATCAGGCTGATGATAATGATGATAGGGTACCGCGTTCCAGAGAGGCTACACTACGTCGCCATTCACTGCAAAATGATGGCAACCTGTCTTTTCTGGTAAGGGCGTCAGAAGTTTGCATCGACTAGCGGGAAAGTTTCTAGGTCCGAATTTCTCGGCGATAAATGCGCCTTTTGCTGCCGGAAAAATGTTGACAACCAGAAAGAGCCAGAGAGTTTTTAATGAAGTAGCAATAAAAGCCTCATCGGAGAAAAACCCGGCTGAAAATTCGCTAATAGGTTGACGGGGTGTGTAACGTCATGAAGCCACGTGCTGAGCTGTCAGGTGCACTGGCAGTTGGCAGGTGCGCTTGGTTGTGTGCAGACAGCTCCGCGTGTCAGGTTGGAATGGAGCCACAATCAACGCCGCGTGTGTCTACCGCAGCGGAAAAGTGGAGGGGGCGACCGCGGAAGTGTATCGCTGAAGATGGAGTATCGGCGGCTGCACATGCTCGGCCTATACGCGGAGAGCAGAGGAGGAGAAGCAGGCCGAGCAGTCTTCAGACTTTAACGCTATCGTATTGTCGATATGTCATGTAATAAAGTGTCCCCTTGATTTTTATTTCGGACAATATTTGGGCGGAGTTGTCCTCACATTGCCTCTAAAAATAGCATTACCGCAACGTGTCTGTATGATGTAAAGAGACGCTAGAGAGCAAATGGCATTCAAGACATTTCATTTCTTTTTTGAAACCAAAACATTAGATTGAATACGTCTTAAAATATGCACAAATGCTTCATGAACATAACATGTATACATCATAAATTGTGAATTGTGGGGTTTAACGTCACGAAGCGATAATTGGGTTATGAAGGACGCCGTAGTTCAGGGCTATAGGTTGATTTAGATCATCTGGGGGCGTTTTTGCATTCCATCTTCATCCGAATGCGGTCGTCATGTCTGAGATCGAACTTGAAACCTCGGGATCAGCAGCCGAACGCCGAATTCACTCACTCAAAAAAAATCACATCTTAATCAGAAACTCGGAGCCTCCTTAATCAGCTAATCATCACAAACTCAACTTAAAGGTTATCAAAAATATCTGATGAGTGGGATGTATAAACACATCGTAGATTTTTTAAGGGCCCGATGTTGGCCACCGCATGCGATTACCGGTCACCGGGATAACACGGTCGTGCAATCTCGGCGATATTTATCGGTGGTCAACGGAAGGGCCCGCCGATGGTATAGAACAGAATCAGCTCGCGTGATACCCAACAAAAATATTTTCATGCCCCCGATAATCAAAAGCATCTAGAACATTTTCACAGAAAATCCCCCTGTGAGCCTCTTAAAGAGACGCCCGGTATATCCTCCTGTCGCCTGGTGTCACCGATATTTTTTTTTTCAGACGTTTAGGACATAATCATTTGAGTCGCAAAACACGATTGAAATATATTCTGCTGCTTTTCGGACTTGTGGTTGCGTGCGTGAAGAGGTGGGAAGCACAACGAATTTGGCCATACTCGCTATAGATAGCAGCACAGGCACAAATTGTAGCCGGGAAAAAGCTTTTCATGGCTCTAAACTAACCTCCTTCCGCTGTAAAATATATTGGACAAATTTTTCATTGCCGAGCCTTGGGGGGATATCAATCACGGAAAGGGTATTCGCTGCGACTAGCCATCCCTTCGTTTCGCCAGCCTCTTCAGTTACCATATGGCCGAAACGGGAAAGCAGCCCCGTTCAGATGCGGGCGTGTGTGACGCAAGCGTGACGTTACTTAATTCCGCCGCACCAGCACACGCCGTCCACGCAGCATGCAGGAACACTTAACAAGTTCCGCTTTCAATGTGCGAGTAACTTTATTTTTAACAGGCCCACATTAATAAAATTTTACAATAACTACCACACGTGATATAATTTATTTCAAATCCAAGAAAGGAATTAGACGGGCCAATTGGTACATGACACACAAAATTAGCAGTGTGCTGCACGTTAAACGACACTTGATATAGGTTGCAAGTTCTCCCATAGTGCACAAGCATACTTGTTTTTTAAACATATATATATATATATATATATATATATATATATATATATATATATATATATATATATATATATATATATATATATATATATATATATATATATATATATATATATATATATATATATATATATATATATATATATATATATAGAAGGCCTCCTTGGAACACACGACGGGAGAGCTGAGTGGAGCTGTAGAAAGGCCGCTCGACGGACACTGAAGAAGAAGGGGGGGGGGGGGGGGGTGTTCGGCCATATATGTGAAATGCAGCCATATCAGGCCCCATCAAGCCAACAGTCAAAGACTGAGCGGGCAGCGAATTGGCGCCGCGTGCGAGCTGGTCTTCAATGCGCGCCGGCTTCGGCTTCTCTTCGAGAACGCTCGCGTCCCAGCGGTGGCGTCGCGCGCAGCTGACGCGGATCGGCTCGTGACGCAAGCCGGCTGAAAACACCCCACCCTTGTAAGCTTCGCTCGTGCTGTGCTCAAGACGGCTGTGGCTTTACTTTTCTTCTTTTTTTTTTCTTTTTATGCGGAACGGGCACGTCACCGCTGATCAGCTGACAGCGAGGACGCATTAAGAAAGTATAGGGGAGAAGTCGGAGCGCTTGTATGAGAAATCAAGCGGACCTAAGAGAAAGCGCGCGGGTACGCAGTAATTCTCTAACCCGTCGTTATTCTGGTGTGCGCAACCAAATAAACGCGTTTATTTCGAATACAGGTGATTCCCGTCTTTGACATGGAACGCATTGAAGGGGAAGAGGGCAGAGTGGGTCAGGGACCGAACAAGGGTTAGTGATATCATAGTCGAAACCAAGAGGAAGAAATGGGCTTGGGCATGGCATGTAATACGAAGGCAAGATAACCGCTGGTCCTTAAGAGAAACAGATTGCATTCCAAAGGAAGGGAAGAGTAGCAGAGGGCGGCGAAAAGTTAGGCGGGCGGATGGCATTAAGAAGTTTGCGGGGACAGGGTGGCAGCAGCTACCACGGGACAGGGCTAATTTGAGATATATGGGAGAGGCCTTTGCCCTGAAGTGGGCGTATTCAGGCTTGATGATGATGATTGAATAGACCCGGAGTATAAAACAATCATTGCGTCGAAGGTTCAGTGGCTTCCTCTTTCTGTGTCGAGCAAAAGAAGTCTTCGCCGTGAGGTACACGAAGCGAAGTATTTTCTTCACCCCATGGACACCAGCACAAGGCCAAGCGAAGGCCGAGTCCGCGAGAAAATGCCCTTCCAGGTTGTACACTGGTAACCGAATACGCAATACGATGGGTCTACATACTTTTCCACCGTAGGCTGTCGATGAGGTGGAGTAATATACGACACCGCTTAATTCCACATCTTTAAGCGTACACACGCACAAATAAAATCAGTCTAAGCTTGTCCCGGTATTGCAAGCGCACTCGATGTCTTCGCAGCGTGCATATTCGCGAACTGAGCTGCGTATATCTGTGTGATACTCGCATCTTAATACAACATAAAATGAGCTCTTTAAAACGAGCAAGAGGCTACAAAAGGAGTCAGAAAGAAGCTTCGTTATTTCGTCACTGCTTGATGGTTATGGTACACAGGAGCTGACTGGATTGCGAGTTAATAGGACCGATGCCGACTACGGTTGCATTCTCCAAGCTTGGAAGCAAATACTCCGCGCATAAGCTGACTGACTAGCCGGGAAAAAAAATCCTTCTCATCGGTCTGCGGCAGATATCGTATGCCAGCCGGTGAACACGGTCGGCCTTTATTCTCAACTTGCAAGAAAATGGCCACGTGATGTCGAGGTTTCTGATTTCTGTGCTGAGACATATATCACTGCTACTGCTACTGGTACTGTTAAGCAGCGATGATGAGTATTGCATGAGCTCCGGAGAATCCTTCGCAGCGCAGCTGTCAGTGCTGCAAGAGCGGAGAGGATGTAACAGCGCTTGGGACGGGACAAAAAGAACGATACACACGTTCTGTCTCGTTTTGTTTTCGTTTCGTATTAAGCGCGGTTACATCATCTCCCTTGGTTAGTACCAACCAGCTCGCATCAGCCCTCTGCTGCAAGAGCGGTCCTCTCCTGTCTTCCTGCATTCGCGTTCTGTGTTTCATCTCGCTGCTTTGGGAGATACTGTTTATAAATGAGCTAAATATAAAATAGCATTTATATCACGGGGATTCGACACGAAGACTGCAATCATGGAGCTGTGAAGCGTCGAAATAATGGCGTATTTTGTAAAAGCGCGCGTTTATTCTGGGCGCTTTTTCTACGCCCCGCAAGACGCGCGCGAGGCCCATATTCTTGCCGCTTACGCAAGCTGATAGCAGTCGCGGCAGCGCTGAATGTTGGACACGCGCGTCTTCCGGCGAGCACTTCAGCTATGGTTACTTCAGAGCGCGACAAAACAGTTGCGCAATAACGCTATGCAACAAAAATCAAGACATTTAGGCATATCTGTGCATTTTGCACCTTTCTAACTAGTTCTTTTCTTGTTCAACGCTTTAAAACTAAGTTAATCAATTTTAGCGCAAAATTTAATTAGGGTGAATTGATACTCACGAAATAAAAAACCGATTTGGTTCCATTCACGCAACCCGTACTAGTTTTTTTTTTCTTACGTATCGTTGGCTCACGTTAGTCGGGACTCCCTGCATATGTTGTGGTGAAGTGTATACAACTCAAGACAGCGATGGCGACAAGCACTGGATGGAAGTTCAAATCGGAGAAGACGACGATGAATGAACAAACGGTTCGAAAGAACGAAGCGTGTTTGTGTCTGCTACATACATATTATTTTCGTGTCTCAGCACCTTGCCTCTGCATTTACAAGACATACGCTGTTGCATGGTGCATCTGCTATAGCCTATCTCTTTCCTCGGTGTGCTGCAAAGATCGAGCGGGCTCGGTCCCGGAAAGCGCGGAAACCCCATCTGTTTCACTTTTTTCGTCCGAGTTCGAATTTTTAGATGCCGCCCTTAAATAATCTTTATTAACTTTTTTGTTTTTGTTTTGGTTGCCGCTTGCTCATGTGTGCTCGCTGTGATGGTCGCTTAGATTTCTTTACCTTTCCTGCCCTCCTCCTTCTTTTTTTTCAGTGAAACGTCGCCATATAAAGGCGCTGCCTGGTTTCAATAAAATTAATTGTGAGTTAGCGCTTTGTGTCTCGTCCTTGTCTTTTCGTGGTTTGCATGCTCTGGCGCTATTTTCTTCGAATCAAGTATGCACCAACTCGCCCAAAAAGAAGTGTTAGTGTTAAGGCGCTGAATATTTTACTCCAACCTTTCAGCACACGCACGTCTTGGATTCCGGTAAACGTGCGCAATCGCACCCTTTTGTCCTCGCATCAGCCGAATAGTCTGCGGCAAACCCCTTCAGAGATGCGCTCATGATACCGGCAGTGCAGCTCGTGATATTGGCAGCGGGAACACACCCCACCAATCCAAGTGTAAAGATGTCCAGCGCGCGCTCTCATTCTTTCCGCGTCATTCGGGGGCCAAGCGGCTTGAAATACGCGGTTCTCGCGACAGCGCAATGTGCGCCTCGACACCTCAATTCATGCTGTAGTTCTGCACGCCCCCGAAGTTCGCAGTTCGTGCGTGTCATCGAGGAGAGCAGAGATTTCGTTAGCCGGGTCCCGTTCCTGGCGCCCTGTCCTAAATTGTTGTGAAGATGAAATAACCAAAAAGGACAATTCTGGCCTAGATACACCTCTCCTCTACGCTCTTCGGGCACCAGTACGGAGTCGCAGTGCCGAGCTCTTGTTTTGTGCCAGACGAACGAGCTCGATGTCGGCAGTTTTATCGTTCTCACGACGGGAATCAACGGTGAAGCGGACAGATTATCTCCGAGATCCCTTCCACCCGCTCTCCGTATACAGTCATCGCAATGAACAATCATATCGAAAGTTTTTGTTTTGCTTAGCTCTGTCCGTGCCTCTGGGAATCACGTGCCTGGACGACCCAATCTAAGCGGGATTAATCTCAAGAGCCAGCTGGTCTCCCCGGTCCACACACCACGCCGTGCGAACGACTGCCGCGTCTCCTCTCCATCTTGGAATAAGACACAGGGCTCGGCGCGGATTTTGTGTGTCCTGCCCGCTCTTGGAACTAAAAGGAAATCTTAGCGTGCCTCCTGCTTCCTACGGATTGTTGAGTCGGCTTTGCCACACTTTGTTCCTTGTTGCGGCGAAGCCAATGTAACGAGAAACAGACGAAAATTGTGTCTTCAGATGGCAACAGCCGTCTAGACCTCGATGAAACCAGGCCATTTTAATATCCGTAGTAAAAAAAAAAAAAAAAGATAATTCATACTCGACATTTTTTGCTCAGCCCCAATGGTTTCTTGAGAGGCCAAGCTGATTTATTTTGTGGCCACTCGCTTACAATCAGGTCGAAGGCAAGTTTTCTTGAAACTTCCTCCCTCTTTCCAACTCTCGCAGAATTTTTTAGATTAATTTAGAAAAAGTATTTAAATGCTGTTTTCTTGAAAGAATTCAAATTTTTCTGTCGATGGGATGATTGATGGTTGAAAGTATAAAAACACACAAATGGGGCGCGCGAAGTCTGTCTCAGATGGTATGAGACGAAAATATATTATCTAAGAGAAATTAACGTAACTAAAAAAAAACGGCCAGCTTCGGGCATGTGCAAGCTCATCAAGGTTAATCAAGCGCCGTTAACTATGAAAGCTTAGGTTTCTACTATCATGGTGGCTACAAAGAATGGAATAAAACGTCGCATATAATTCAACGAAAGTTGTACGGGGAGTAGTTTGCGTAACATTATGTGGTATATAAGGGAGATATTAGAAGCGTATAGCATGAAATCCCAAGAACACGGTGAATACGTCAGCGCCATGTCATTTTCTCTCACGGATAAGGAGATGAAAATTCTCCGTTCACACAACCGTCGCCAAGCAAGAAACTTATCCAGAAACTGAAAACATAGAGCCTCACAAAGAAAAACGTCGCCGACTAATCCCCATTTACTTATACGGCTTCAGCGGGCGTTTTTATCTCACGTTATTATACGTTTTCTCTGTTTTTAATTTGTTCCACATGTTCCACGTTACCGCTACCATGGGCGGAGTGCAGCAGCTGGCTGCTAGTTGCGCTTTGGTGTCTGTATTTCGTCCCTTCCTTCATATTGTCCTGTCAATTCCTAAGCAGCGCACAAACTTCTTTACTAACATAATCGTATAATTCCCACGACAACCGGAATTAACGGTCCAAGATGGGCGTTCGCCCTAATCCTGGGGTTGCTAAGACTCATCTTGAGTCGTTGTCCACTGCACTAACTAAGAATTTGAGAATGCAGGTGTACAACGAGCTGCTCGACGTCACCCCGCAGGACGAAAAAAAAGAAAGAATAAGCTTCTATAAGACGTCGTCCCTCTTCGCACGTAAAAAGGCTTAGGCCCCGGCTCAAGCGAGGTTCACCTCTTCCCGCTAGTGTTCCCTATTACCGGGTTCCCACATGCGCTATGCCCACAGTCAGTTATGAGCCAGCTGTCGACGACGGTAACGCTCCTGCGACGCATAGCAGAAAGAGGGCATTGAAGATTCAATCCTTGACAGCCCAAATGACCACGGGGCGGGAAGTATGCCTCTCTTCGTTTTCAACAAGAGGACTTGTCTTCGCTGGGGTGCAAGACGTGGCGTGCAGAAGCAACTGGGCGTTCCAGTGTGAGACATCGTATAACAGACGATGGTGAACGCGTAAGAATGCATCGAGTTCCCTCACATTTCCGCCGCCCTCAATTACCGATACGCTTGCTACAAATCAAAACAATGGGCGGATCACCTCGCGCCAATCACAAAATCACGGTTCGGTACCCTTTAGATGCCGTCGCAACGTCCGCTTTGACACTGTTGGCACAGAAGTACCATTCACATGCAACTACGTTCCGACTTCCAAAACAGCAATTCATGACGCCGCAAATTTCAAGGAAGTTTCCACCAGGCGCATCTGCAGCCCCTTCCCTGCACACATGCCCGGACCTCGAGAGACACCAGCGGGTGTTTACACGGCCAGGGTGCTCACCGGTCCGGCGTTGGTGTAGCCAAGCTCGTAGGCCAACTGGTCGGCGGCCCGGTGTCCACCGCGCACACGCACGGCCCAGGCATTCAGGTAGTGTCCCGCCCGCAGCGCCATGACGAGCTCCGTCAGCAAGAGGGTAAGTTGCAGCAGCGCTCGCATCGTGGCGGGGATGCTCTGAGCGGCGGCCGGGCAGCGGCCGGGCAGCGTGCCAGGGAGCCGCGCCAGAGGCGGGCCCGTCACGTGCTTCGGCGGCCAACGCGCGGACCGCCTTCGCGGCTCCCCGGACCGCCTACGGGGCGACTCTGGTCTTGAGCGCGGTGACGTACGTTCGTCCAAGCTTTGCGTCACGAGCGTGCGTAAGCTGTCGGCGCATTTGTGACAACGCTGCGTTTTCGAAACATGGTTTACATCGAAAATCTCCGCCGTCCCACTCGCATTGCTGCGGCGAAGGTCTAATCCTTAGAGCCTGTCCGCGGGTTTTCCACTACGCGGGTGCAACCTTATGCTGTCGTCTGCAAGATTCTTTTCCAATAATTTATCTTGAGTGTCGCGGTCGGTCGGTGGCAAAAACTGATTGGTTTATAGAGATGTTTCAATAACGTTTGTTATGATTAAAAAAAAAAAAAGATGCCTGCTCTTTTCCTGGTGTCGTGGTTGTAGTCTAGGAAACCGGAGCAGAACGGGGCAACCTGGCGCCGGTGAATACGTTTAAAAAAGCGAGAGAAAGAATTCCCAGAAATAGTAAATAAATTAGTTCGTTTGTTCGAAAGCTGCCACTTTGTCAGCCTTAAGTGGCTTCGGGAACAGCAAGAACTCTGAAAACGGGATCAGGCCCCGCCGTATTTTATTTTTATTTTTCATTTACATATCGTTGGGTTCGGATCCCATCGGCGCCATGTAGTAGTTTTTTCATCTGCTTTTTTAATCAATTGTCTTTCAGCGAAAAAAAAATTACACAAATACTTTCCATTGATCAGCGCCACAAATTAAAAGAAAAACATTCCCCTATGCTCCTTGGTTTCGGTGCCTGCTGGCTCCCCTCGTATGTTTATAATTATGGTTTCACACACTTCGTTACTGGCTTATCTCGAATATACCTATGAAGAATGGGATGGCCTCGTTTTTATACAAAAGAAGGGCATATATGCATAGGGGCATGTATCGCTCCGTTTGTGCTTAGACGAGCACGACTGAGCACTCAAAGAACGCCTCCCATGGACTTAAAAGTTACCAAAGTGTTTCGTTCTGTTGATGATCACCGACTTTGACAGTGCACATTTTTATGGGAAGAGCTATAAAGTAGCAAGCGCTACTTGGCAGCTTTTGTGTTTATGTTATGTTCATGTGTTGTGTACATTGGATTTTTTTTCAACCATGCGTTGCTAGTAGAACTGTATAATTAATCTTGTTGATGTGTGAAAAAAACGGGTTTATATTTTCTTTTTCGTCGGGAGTGCTCTGTAAAACATGTTTATTTTGTTTATCACCCGTTTCCAAACAGTGTCACTTTGTTTTTTTCTTCATCTGTATACATGAGTGTCGACCGCTACTTGCCACAGGGTGGCGTGACCGCGTCAAGCAGTTTCCTGCCTTTATTCACGTCCCCAAAGACAATTATGTATTATTGTCTTGAATAAATTAAAAAAAAAACTTGTCAACCGAGGCAGCGTTACTTCTTGTTTCAAGAATGCCTCAAATAAATCATGTTGTCACAGGACTGGGCACAGTTTTTTTTTTTGTCGGGCCAAAAGGCTTGCCGCATCAGGATACTCACTTCATGCTCTGGCATCAGTGGCGGAGAGTTCGCTAAAGTACTTGAAAGGTGGCGCAACACAGCCGCTTAGTCCCGCTTGTAGTCCAAAAATAGAGCGTCTGTCATATTCTATCCCCATGCCCTTTCACATAATTTGAAAAGGATTGAAAAAGGACATGCAGAATAGAGGCGTTTCCGGCTCCCGTACGTTTGGAAAAATTGTGCGCACGTGTAGAAAACCCCGCGAAAACTGTTCCCAACTGCCCAAAAATGCAATAAAAAAGTTTGTGGTCTGCCAATAATAATAATAATTGGTTTTTGGGGGTAAAGGAAATGGCGCAGTATCTGTCTCATATATCGTTGGACACCTGAACCGCGCCGTAAGGGAAGGGATAAAGGAGGGAGTGACAGAAGAAAGGAAGAATAGGTGCCGTAGTGGAAGGCTCCGGAATAACTTCGACCACCTGGGTATCTTTAACGTGCACTGACATCGCACAGCACACGGGCGCCTTAGCGTTTTTCCTCCATAAAAACGCAGCCGCCGCGGTCGGGTTCGAACCCGGGAACTCCGGATCAGTAGTCGAGCGCCCTAACCACTGAGCCACCGCGGCGGGGCATGGTCTGCCAGGAGAACCTAGTTTGCTCGACCCATTTGCCTTGTCGCGTCTTGTTTATTTACTTACAGGATACTGCATGCTAAGTCCACAAGCAGGAGTTTCTTCAAATATAAATAGCTTAGTTAAAAGCTCCTTGTATCAATCTGCTGGCCCGAAAGACGCGGGTTCGATCCCGGCCGCGGCGGTCGAATTTCGATGGAGGCGAAATTCTAGAGGCCTGTGTGCTGTGCGATGTCAGTGCACGTTAAAGATCCCCAGGTGGTCGAAATTTCCGGAGCCCTGCACTACGGCGTCCCTCATAGCCTGAGTCGCTTTGGGACGTAAAACCCCCTTAAACTAAACCTAAACCAAACCTTGTATGAATCATGCTATCAATGCCGGCCATTTCCATTCACATATACAGAGCGTTTCATGTAACTTGAACCAAGGACTTAAGAGTGCCGCACCAGGGCTGGTCGAAACCAAATACATAGTTTCTCGTCGTGCGGCGCACTCCTTAGAATATTTTTAAAATCCCGCTTAATTAGTTAATTACCTTAGATTAATCGTGCAACAATTAATATTCGCATTAGGGTAACTTACGTTTCGTTAAGTTGTAGAGGAAGTAATGAAACAACCGATACAGTTTTTTGTAGCAACATATTTTCTACGTGGTCCTTTTTTCCAGCATCTAAAGAAAGCCCGCGAAATACGAAAAGAAAAACACGTGATTGCGCTCTTGCGCTACCGTGAACGAAGCGTGCGTGCTGTCTGTCTGAAAAACTTGATTTAAGATATACTACAGGGAGGGAGTTTGAGGAGGCCCGAAAGGGGCCACTTCTCACAATTGATCACTAGGTGGGCTCCTCATTACAGGAGCCGAGTGGCAACAGCCGCACTGGCTCAGTCCACCAGGGCCTTCTGGCTCGCCAGGTCGGAGCAGCCGAGCAAGGCTGCCTCCCAGTCCTCCCGGATGGGGTTGGGTTTCGGGGCAAGGTTCGGGGTTGACTGGCATGCCCACACCATGTGTAAGATGTCCGAAGACTTCTCCGCACAGTGCGAGCACTTTCCTGCACATGCAGGATCAAAGTGCTTTAAAATCCGGAAACTGCCGGACAAAGCAGGTGTTTTGGTATAAAGACAGAGGAATGTGCGTTCCTCCGCCTCTGTAAGGCCCTTACAGTGCTTAGGATAAATTGCGTGGTCGAATTGGTATAACTGAGTGTTTTCTCGAAATGTGAGGGCCGGATTGGGTTCGGGATCCGTTTCGGAAGGGCCTGAAGGCGTTGCCCGGAGAGTGAGAGCGCGGGCGGCGGCGTCTGCCGTTTCACTGCCTCCGAGGCCCGCGTGAGCAAAAGCTCACTGTCTCGAAGTGAGCGGCCGACGCCGCTCTCAGCGTAGTCTTGAAAGTGCGTCAGCGCATTCTTCCTGAACATGGAAAGCGCGCGCTGTGATCTGCGATGAGTGATAAGCATGTCATCGACAACCAATTCGGACCTGGAGCTTCTACAGAACCATCGCATTGGCAATACAAAAAAAAAGGAAAGGAAAGCAGCGGAGTGTCGTACGTATTTCAAGGTGGTCTGTCTTTTTTTAAATCATTTTTCAGGTCGTCAAACTGTGCGGCGGCCGCTCACTTGGGCACGGTCAGCGCGCACGTTTCGTTAGTTCAAAACACGGTTGGGAGCGCTGGAATATTGTAGCCCATGAGCGCAGGCACGTGTTTTTTTGTTTTTCATAGTTCACGGGCTTCCTTTACACGCCGGAAAAAAGACCGGGTAGGAGATACGTTGCTGAAAAAAAAAAAAAAAACTGGATCGGCTGTTTCTTAACCTCTCTACAACTTAAGGGAACACACGTGATATTAAAGTAAATAATAGAAAATTTGAATAATTAATCTTAGCTAATTAACAAATTAAGCCGAATTAAAAAAAAATTCTGAGGAGCGCTACACGACGGGAAAGAATATGTAGCTGGTTTCGTCCAGCTCCGGTGAGCTCCTTTATTTTTCATACTTGCTTCATGTTACGTGAAACACCCTGTATATGCAATAATGTGTTCTTAAACTTACACAAATGATTTAACTTAGCTCGATCTAATTCACCTCACATGTGTAATTCCTCTAGAAACTGGTGCAGATATAAGATTGCAAGAGCCCTCTCCGCAGCTATCAGTAAATGCCCTTGAGTTGGCGACTTCAATGACTAAATTTATCATTTTCACGGTTTGCGAGTTCATCAATTCAGAGAACAGAAACTGTTTGCAGTGATCGGTACTCTTCGAACTTCGGAACCTAAAGCCTCACAGGTTGAGGTCTGGCTTGTATTGACTTTTAGTTCATTCGTACTGGCAGTATTGCCTCCTGAGAAGCACTACAGCTGATACAAACGTAACGACTTTTAGAATCCTCCAGGAAAAATCTCTCTCTCTCTCTCTCTGCGCGACCCTCGTCTTCATCTGTAAATATTCATCATCATTACGCTTCTTCATCTTCGGAGGAGTGGCCGCCATACTTGCCAGTGGCAATAAAAGCTCGCTTCGTCCACTCTCTCACAGCACACACACGCGCGCGCGCGCACGCACGTACACACACACAAACGCACGCGCGAGTGTGTGTAACAAGGGTCACGTCAAAATACAAAGAGAATATAGACACATGACGAACAAGGGGGGGGGGGGGGTAGCGAGAAGTCGCGACAGGGTGACAAAGGCAACGAAGGCCTGTGTCCTTCCATTTTCTGCCGAAATTCTGCATGCACTGGCGCCCCCTCTGCTCCTAACCGATAGGGCCACGGCGTTCCGCTCCGACCGTGCGCGCGGCTGTTCTGCAACAGACGACGGCGCTCGCGGCTCATGACGTCACTCAGGCTGCTTCATCATGGCCGTCGCTGCCAGGGGACGGGCTTTGAGCCGGTAACTTCTAATTGCAAACTTCTAGCTCAAATGCGAGCGTAGAGCCCTACTTAATCTTAAGTGCGCATAACAACGGTGTGGCTAGTACGCGCAATGCATACGATTTGCTGGTAGATCATGTCATGACCCTTTGACGCCAAGCTGCGGCGCAGAGAAACGCAATCTCGCTACTTCCACAACAGCGGGCGTCGCGATGAGATAATCGCTGTAGCGCACAATGCACAGCGCTGCCGCCAACAACCCGATCTTCGCCGTGATTGCAGAGCCTTCGATGGACTGCCTGTCGAGGCGGTTCTTTACAGAGCTGAATGCCCTTCGGATGGAATGTGCGCCTCACATTCGCCCTGCAGTTCGCCGCGGCTCCCGCACGATGTTCACCCGAGTTAGCCGAGAACGGGTGCCGAAGTGCTTAAAATAAGTTTTAGCCAGCGTACAAACTGCCAACATGGTATTTGCATTAATATAAGGGTCAAAAATAAGACGATAGCAGAACAATAATAATCACAAAAGTGTACAAAATAAATGTGGTCACAGAATTAAGGTAAATTTAAGGGGGAGGGCGGCGAGAGGAATGCATGACGTTGCTGCTAAGCGTAGGGCAAGGGACCTAAGATACATTTCATTGACAGCAGAATTTGTGGGAGGATCTATATTTTAAACTGCTCCTCTCAACAAGCTGAGCATTCAAACAAAATATGCTGCACAGCTTTACATCAGCCAGTACACGGATGGTTAATGATATCCTAGTCGAAGTCAAGAAGAATAAATGAGCATGGGCAGGGCATATAATGCAAAGGCAAACTAACCGATGGTCATTAGGGGTAACGAACTGGATTTCAAGAGAAAGCAAGCATAGTAGGGGGCGGTAGAAAGTTAGGTGGCCAGATGAGATTATTAAGTTCAGAGGGACGGGATGGCTGCAGCTGGCACAGGACAGGGTTAATTGGAGAGATATGGGAGAGGCCTTTGTTTTTCAGTAGGCATAGTCAGGATGATGAGTGGTGGAGAGACCAGGTGGCAAGCGCAGACACAGAAACCATAACAGAAAATTGGAGACCTTTCTTAGGTAGTCAGTCTGCCAATCATCATCTACCTGCTAATTGCAAGCGAAGTCCCAATTAAAGCTACTTGCCATACAGTGGGCAGGTCTCCAGCCAAAGGTAGTTTGCACCATAGACGGCTTGGCCTGAAGATGCAGCCACAATCAAGTATGCGCTGAACAAGCTCCTAGAGTTTGACGCACAAATGAAAAGCCAAAATGCAATTTTATTAATGTCAGCAATGCTTCGCTGGCTGTGAAACTTAAAACAATGCCATTGCCTGGTGTTGGCCCATGCGTGACGTGCTTGGCATCACAAAGTCATCAAAATCCTGCCAGTAGTTTTCCCTTTGGTCTTTGGAATCTTGTCTCTGGTTGTTCCTTGGACCTTGTCTTTGTCCTTGGCCATGGGAGCCTTGCCCCTCATTATAGTACCCTTGCTGCCTTCCATCAGTAGAATGTGACCGATGATGCTGGAAGGGATGGAATTTTCCACCACGGAACCTGCCCCTCCAGTTGCCCCTCTTGGCCTTTGAGTGAGACTCTGCTGGTACGGCGTTGGTGGCATTCCTGATCACCTGTAGAGCAACCAGTCACAGGGGTACGTGACTGATCTATTTCAGCCACTAAGTGGCATACAAAACATATTGAACACACTGTGATACCATTTGTGGCAGTCCTTTTGCTGCCATTGGAAGAGATGGTTACCCCCTCAGCCACTTGAGTTATGTCTGAAGCCACCACACTGAAAAACCAAATTTTGCCTATGCATGCATAGTATGTTGAGGTGAAATGTATTGTACTATGCACAGAATTTTACAGCAACAGCTGTGCGAAGAACATTTTCTGAAGTAGGTGGCACTACCATAGGTGTAGTATGTCGTAGCTGGAAACAGCCACATTCACCTTCTGGAGTGGGTGTTCTCTCCCATCCTTTCACAGGCGATCCAGATGAGTCAACAGCTACTGCCATGACTTCCTTCATTTTGGCTGTGGGGGACAAAATTTCTATCCTATGATGGATCGCGAACATGCTTTCTTGAAGTCACTTTATCAGCCTTGGTTTGACTACATTCCACAGCCAGTACAGGCTATAAAAAGGCGTGCCATTTGTAATATGCAAGAAAAAGGGGACATGGCAAGGTCTGCTACTTCCATCTCACTTGAACTAGAAAAGTAGATGTGAAATTATAGTCGTGAAAATGCATGCCAAAGAGGCTGGTCTACTAGCATTCTTCCGACACGCCTGTCGCTGGAGAGGAATGAAGCACAGCTCACCTCTGTCATAATTCTCTTATCACTGCCAAAAATGGCACTGAATGAGAGGTCAGCAGGAAGGATGCTCTCATTGGCGGTGTCCTCTCCAGACACATCATTAGTTCCCTTCTCAGCTTGCAAAATTTTTTTTTCCTTTTCAGTGAAGAAGCCATCACTGGAAACCAAAATTAAAAATGCGAGACAACAAGTTAAGCATTATAGTTTGGACCTCACCTGAAGCTATCTTGTGCCAGCTCATGTATGTCCAAGAACTATGATCATGCTGCTGGTCCCTCTTTACTCTTTCTACACCATTTTAAGCAGCATATGTATTTTTTTGTTTATGGCGCACTTCTCATCAACAACAGCATAGGTAATAAGAAAAGTTGTATGAACAGCATTCCTCACATCGGCAGAGCAGGTGGAACAGTGCAAAAAGCCCTCACTTATTCACTTGGGGTGTTGTATTGCATTTCGCCACAAAACTACATACTTTCTGCACTTCTATATCTGAACATACAATTCCAGGAAAGTAAATACACAAGCAGAAGTCCAGTTCCTCTTATGTTGCACTAAACAGCGTTCTGAAAAACTTCGTTTTTGCTTTATTTTGTAGGTTGGTTTTGTTATGGAGGTTTAACATCCCAAAGTGACTCAGGCTATGAGGGGCGCCGTGGTGAAGGGCTCTGGAAACTTCGACCTTCGACCACCTGGGGTTCTTTAGCGTACACTGACATCGCACAGCACACAGCCCCTAAAATTTCGTTTCCATCGAAATCCGGCTGCCGCGGCCGGGATCGAACCCGCGTCTTTCGGGCCAGCAGCCGGGTGCCATAACCACTGAGCCACCGTGGCGGCTTTTTATTTTGTTGAAACCCATGAATAAATAGTTTCAGTCACAGACAACATAGCTGTAAATTAAGCCCACAAAAATAAAAATACCCAGAGACTCTTTGCTTTCACGAGACTTCTGCTGCAGGGTGATGATGTGCCTCACCATACCGCTTGCTCTAGCGGAAGTGCATGCTTCGCTTCTTTCCTTGTGGTGTGTTGGTGATAACGGTTCCCCTTTTTTGAAGGTCCCATGTCTGCCCCACTCCTCAGTTTTGCATTCCTGTGACATCCATGGGTATGCACTTTTGCTCGTGATCTGTGGAATGTCATCCCGTTTTGTTGCGAGTGTTGTTAGGTTTGCGAGCAAACCACACATTTTCAAAGATCACTCTGTGTATTACTACGTTCGCCGATGGCAGAACGGCAAGCCACCGCGCTACTGGCTGAAAGGCACTCCTCGCATTGGTTGTGTTTAAAATTGAGCGCAGAGAGTAGGAGGAGTTAATGAAAGGAGTGCCTTTCAGCGAGTCGCATGACAGCATGCCGCTCTGCCATCGGTGGAGTAATACATAGTAATACACAGAGTGATCTTCGAAAATGTGTGATTTGCTTGCGAACCGAACTACACTTGCAACAAGACGTGATGGCATACCATAGATCACACAAAAAGTGTAGATCACACAGGACCTTCGAGAAAGCGGAACCGTGATCATCGACGCACCACAAGGAAAAAAGCGAAGCGTACACTTCCGTCGGAGCAGGCAGTGGCACACATCACCCTGCGGCAGCAGTCTCGTGAAAGCAATGAGTCCTCAGGTATTTTTATTTCCGTGGGCTTAATTTGCAGCTATGTTATCTGCGACTGAAACTATTTATTCATGGAAACCCAAAACACAAAATAAAAGCGAGAACAAAGTTTTCCAGAAGGGTCTTTAGTGCACCTTTAACTGCCATTTGCATCAGTTAAATGTCGAAATAAATTTGATTGGCAAGACATCTGCAAAAGAACTAGTCACCAGAAGCAACTATAAGAAAAAGAGTTCAAAACTATAACAAGGGGCGCACCCTTGTCTTAAGTGAAAAAGAGCCAAAGCAGTTATCTAAGTGGCTCAAGAAAATAAGTTTCATGCCAAAAGCCTACAAGCATTGCACAAAACGGTAAGCGCCACAATCACAGTAACCCTGCAAGCATAGAGTACAAAAGACAACCCTTGTTGAGGTCACTTGCCTCTTGGGCAGTGTTTCGCCCCACGATATGGCAATGTGGGTCAGCACAACATTGGTACAGAGACGCACAGCCAAGGGCATCCAGTGAATTCCATCTTCAGCCCGGTGTTCAAGAAGCATGCGCAGGTGATAGTGAATATCCACGACATCAAAGCCAAACTTGTCAGCTGTCTACAGACAAACGAAGGAAGGCAAGGTGTGTCAACACTCTGCTGAAAAGGAGGGTGACTTAATATCATGTTGAATAGATGATATTTTCTTTTCACACAGAACTGATCAGTAGCTATCCAGGGTACATACATGGCCCAACCAAAGGAAAATGGGAGCATGCAGGAAGAGAAGTGACATATCTTAAACCTAAATTCCGGAGATGAAAATCTAGAACTCCTTGCTAAGCCCAAAATTTGGTAGATTTTGGGTATTTTGAAACTTCACCACAAAACGTATTTTTTTCCCCTTTTCGGGTCATTTTTAGTGAAGCAAAAATGTATGGTTGCCTGAGATGCAGCATTTTTTTTTCAGAGCCAATATATAAATGGTACACTGCATCAAGGAAATGCCTAATCAGTAAGCACCTTTTTGTTTTTGTTTCACATAATGCTTTCTCAACATACATTACCAATCCAGTCTGTGGTACTTCTGTACCATTGCGAGAGCTGCCAGACTTTACACCAGACTATGTACACATTCTACCAGCGAAAAGAGGCATTCCATGTCATGGCAGCCATTTTGAGAGCATATATGCATTAAAGCAGCACTGCATAGAATTGCACAATGCTGGATACAATCAACTATACCAAGCTGACACTAGGTCAATACTAACATTCTGGTGACCCCTTTTCACAAGCACCATTACAACCCATCTTGAACTGAAGCTAAGACGAGAATTGTATAAAAAAGGTTTACAATCACCAAGAATTAAATGACGGAACACTACTGAAACTGGCTCTTTTTCATGCGGTACTTTCAGTTGCTTCCAGTGGCCAATTGTGACGTTGGGAAGGTGGATTTTGAGTAAACAAGAATTACTCCAATTTTAAGAAATTTGCTCGTTATTATTAATTAGCAGCAAACAATATTCAGACAGGCTTCAGATGTGCAATACTAAAAAGATGCGAATGAAAGTATTTTACCTCCCGGCAGAAGTAGTTAGCCTCATGGACATGATATCGCAGGGAGTATTTGAGGAACTCTAACTGTGGTATGAGAAATCCCCCACGCACATCTTGAGCAAGTGGGGCTGTTGTCAGCCACATGACCAAGGTGTCTGACGAAAGATGATGCTTAAGCTCTGAAAAAAACTGGTGCAAATTCTTCTTGTAGTCTTTTACACCATCAGGTCCCCAGCTGCACAAAAGAAGTAAAGTGCTTCAGTGGGCATCTGAACGCGATAAATTCATAGGGCATATGAAATGTGAACATCAACTGTTGTTCCACATAAACCAAAAACAGTAAAAAAATAGAGAACAGCACAGTATTCTTTTAGTTTCAAACAACAAAAATAGACAACGCTGCCCTTCTTTTCAGTAGTGGCAAATTCAATCATTCTATTCAGTAGTGGAAATCAGTAGTGGCCAATTCAATAATTTTATTAAACCTGTTGCAACACACTGTCTATAAATGGTATATAAAAGGTGTTTAAAACCACGTGCATTCATACATACAGTAATCACTAACCGTGTTATGTCCCAAAGACAAGAGCCAACCATGATAACATCTGGAGGGCTGACATCCATTCTTGCTATGATGGATTTGACATAATCACTGTAGATCCTAGTAAGAAAGTAGAAGCTAATGATTGTATTATGCATTTTGAAGACCCTCTCTTCTAGGTAATCACGGCCATTAGTCTTTTCACCATGACAAACTAGGATGTCCCCAAAGCAGCTTTTTTCCATCTGCAAAAAAAAAAAATCAATATGTGTACAAATGGCCAGCACAGAAATTAAAGAAGTTGTTTTCAACCAAAGAACAAAAATTGCCAGACTGTACTGAATAAATCAGAACGGCAATGAAGCATGCTGCCTAATTTTCGAAAAAGTAAGCAAAGATTCTGGTATGTTGGGTCGTCCTGACGCTGTACGCGAACTGCGAGACGCCAAAATTGTGGACCCCAGATTAATTTCGACCATCTGGGATTCCTTAACGCAGTGACATCGCCCAGCACAGGGGCGCTTCCACCTTGATCGAAATACGACCGCAGTGTCCGCGATTCGGACACGTGGCCTTGAACTCGGAAAACCAAAGTCGCTCAGCCACCGCAGCGGGCTAGTAACAGCAGCAACAACAGTGCGCAAGACGAGGCTTGGAATGTCCTGCGCTTGCATTTCATGTGAGTGCTAATTCAGCCGGTTCATGAGCAGTGCCCATATATTACGGCATGAGAGAGCTCGCCGCTATCAGATGTGGCCAGTTTGAACACGTGTGCAACAGCTTCAAATAAGACGGAGAAAATTGCGGATTTTTCAGCGGAACAGGTGACCGCCACTCGACGGGTATTCCTGCTAAGTCTACTGTCTTCGCTCAAGCACCTGCAAAGCACTGCGATACTTTTGCAACCGGTTAAATTAACCTTTGATCTAGACATGCGCATTTGGCACGATAGGATGAACAGAAGACATCTACCCACCTTTGTCTTGAGTTTCTG
The DNA here is from genome assembly GCF_052857255.1 of Amblyomma americanum. Classification (NCBI taxonomy): domain Eukaryota; kingdom Metazoa; phylum Arthropoda; class Arachnida; order Ixodida; family Ixodidae; genus Amblyomma; species Amblyomma americanum. The sequence goes on from NC_135500.1 coordinate 182,423,151, forward strand.
GTTGGAGATCAGCTGATTGAACTGGTAAAGGCACAACAAGTCTTTGTACATTGCTCTGACATCTAGAACAACAAAGTTGACTCTCAGTGCGCGCACAGATGCACCTGTCGCTGCTGCGCTACACAGCAATACAAGCATGTATGTACATAAACATAAAAAAGAACGCCAATACTTACTCGAGCACCCCAACAGTGCCACGCGTTTTCCTTCCAGCAAGGAGCGGACATCGCCACTCGAAAATACACTCGGCATGTTCGCAGGAACAAGAGCTTTAAGTTCCGACACTGCACGAGCACGAGCACGAGCTTCTTAACTGGTCTTCTGCAACAGAGTCTTCAAATTACCCGCTAAGAGCCTCGCTTCTTTCTCATTACCAGAATGCACGCGCTCGAACGGCAGTTTCTTCGCTGGTAGCAGGGGCAAGACAGCTAATGAAGTTCACCTTGTTCAGCTTCACGCAACACCAACAACTGTCAAAAACTTGTCATGGCGAATGACACGAAAACAAGGAACTGTCATACAGCCGTTCAAAAAGTTTCAGTTTCGATTCTTGTTGCGGACATAACCTAGTTGATCACGTGGGGCATAATCTTTTCGATTCTCACCGCTAAAACTTTGACGCTGTCCTCGCTAGCGATGTTTGTAAATAGAACATTTTTTAACTAATTTATTGCTAACATTGCTTAGTATTGCATAAAACTAGTTTTACTTTATAAAATTTATTTTGTTTGTAAAGCTTTACAAATAAACTGCTGCATGACGAAAGTGGGCATACTGGTGACGTCAAATCACCCGATCGGTGCCGTGCTTTCCATTGGTCGAGTTCTCGTGGTCTCATGTCGGAAGTGTAAGCGGTGTGCTGTGCGCTTTGGTGCTGACTTGCGTCCGTGAAAAAATATTTCAATTAAGTTGATTTATCTGAGGTATTATTGCATCTCGCAAGGGAACGCGAGAAATACAATGCCATGGACTCCACATCCCCTTCGGACATCGATGGTGCGTATCGTTGTCACTCGGGGAGCATCTCTGCACTGTCTTTTGATCAAGACGGTGTTAGAGTGCGAGCCTTTCGTGGCGTTATTGGAGAACTGGAAAACTTGTAGCAAACACACGATACGCGGCGAGTGAGGCATGTTTGGTTAGTTGCTATGCCAATCGTTGTTTGGGTACTTCGCGTTGCTGGTGCTAGTTTGATGCATGTTTGTTTCATCACTGTTATCTTGCTGCGTTTCTGTTCATTAATGTTGGAAGGAATTTAGGCCGGATGTTTTTAGAATGAGCTGCAACATTGTATATGTGATACGTGTCGTCAGTGTAATAAAAACCAAGTAACCTGCTATTAAAAGTTTCGGGTTAAGTATAAACAGAACCATGCACTAAAGGACTCTAGCTGCTAGTAAGTACTATTTACATCGCATCTTGAACAAATGGAGCGCTGCAATGCGAGTAGACAGCACCACCTTCGTTCTGCGCAGCTCATTGTTGTGGCGGGAATATTCGCCGATTACGGTGCGTGTGCGCCCTGTAAGCATCTGCCGGAGCATGCACACTGCACTGAGCTCTGCTTGTGCTCACAGAAGAAAACATTATCGCATTTTTATTTTATTTATTTAAATAGGATCTGCTGTACTGCACAGAGGAATTACTCTTGAAGAGTGATTTTGATGTAATACCGGAGTCCCAACGTACTCTGTGTTTCTGTAGAGTTGTCATCTAACGTCAGCACTGCAGTGAATGAGTGCATCAAACAATCATATGAGTACAAAGGGCCTATGCTTTTCCTTTCCCTCTACCAGTGGTCAGCCCCAGCTTTTGCTAACGGAGCCAGGGAGCGACGTTGTTTGCCTTGGATGTCACCGGCGGCCGCGCTGCCAATGAGGAAGGGGCAAAATAAAGAAAAAAGAAAGCTTAGATACGACCCCGTTTGTTACTGTTGAAAAGTACCTGTTCTCATGACAGTCTTTGGGTTCAATTTATGGGACTTTTTTTTTTCTTTTTGTAAACAAATATGGAATTCGGAAATTCTCTTCATTCCAGACATGTTCAACTTGATGCCCGAGTCCCTCATCGGGTCCTCTGAGCTTTTTGACAATGATCTTTTGGGAAGCCTGCCGATGCTGCCGGATGACCCGGCACTCATGGGCATCAAAGAGGAGGACTTGGACCTTGAATTTTTCGAGGGAGAAACACCCCTGACTGATGGACTGGTGACCAACCCCAACTCATACTTGACAAGTGAACAAGGGGTGCCTACCATCCTCCATGTGACAGCACCCATCCAGGAACCCCCCAAGCGTACGCTGGTCGTGCAACCACAGAAGGTGCATTTGCCTTCGGGCTTGTCACAAGTACCTGTTCACATTCTAATAGATGAAGAGCACACCACAGAATTTCTTATGAAATGTTAGGGTGCAGGCAACCTGAGCATCTTCGAATGAAGTTGTCAGGCTGGAGGATAAATGGCCAGCGAGAGGTTCTCTACCATTTGGCTTGGTTAAAAAAAAAAAAACTGGTACAAGAGGTCAAGTTCTGTAGACGGGCATTCTGAACGTCTTCTTATAGTAAGCATGCTATACTTGCCAATGCAGCATCATGTTGTGCACGTTTTGAGGGTCTCAAAACATACTGCCGCAAACCTTTGTAAAATTTGTTTCTTTATGCTCAGAGCCATTGGCAAGCCACTTTATCATTTTGTTTGTGACACGAGATGCAACTAAATTTATCTGGGAGAATGGTAGTCATTCAAATCTGCTTCTCTGATAAGCAGATTTGCAGATTCTCTGAGGCCTTATCTGAGAAGTTCTTTGTCAGCTTTAAATTGAGTGCTACTAAGAGTGGCGAGGATTCAGTTCTTTGACGATCGCCGAGCTGCTTTAATTCTTTGTGGGCGTATGTCAGCCCAGTAAAGAGTTGTTTCAGTGCCACTCTGATCTGCTCCTTCATTCATCGGTGTTGTCACCACCTTGTGACATTATTATCTTACTAAATTGAAACACAGCTCTGAGCCACCCTTTTCATGAGGTGAATTACCACATTTGCTCGCATAGTAATGCACTTTTTCTCAGAAAGTCTCTGAAAATTTGTGAATGCATTCATGACGCAGAGTAAAATACTCAGAAAGAAAAAATTTGAAGCAGTAGAAACTGGATGAAAAGTGCACTTATTGAATAAATAAATGATCCATCCAGCTCAACTTATCTTCAAAAAAAAAACAATTACAATTTTACGTGCTAGAGGACATAGTCAATAACTTTTATCTTAAATCCGCAGGTTTAATTAACTTAGTGGCCCGTAGTGCTCTCTAAAGACAGGGCAACGAGAGTTCACTCTAGCACAACTCTCAGTATTCAGCGCGAAGTCTAACCTCAACAAGTTTATGCAATCCGTAATATGGCAGAAACAACCAGACTTGGTTTCTTTTGGTTGCATGTTTCCTTGCCAAGCAGTTTTATTGGCTGTTCGTTCTGTATGGTGAGATATAGTAGTCTGGACATTCGAAAAATTGTGCTTTATATTATTGCATAGTTGCCTTGGCGCTTCAAAAAGGGCTCCTGCTAGCTTTCGCTATCATCATCAGTAGATTGCATGCTAAAATATGGCATGCACTTTCATTGTGTGAGGGGGGAAAAAATTGCACTTTTTCATAACGCGAGTAAATAGGGTAAAATCGGATTTTCTGCGAGTCGGGTTAGTGCATAGAATGTGCAGTCAGCTTCTTTATTTTTCTTGCCTGAGATGGTTTATATTTCCCGAAACGTAAGGCACGAAGTGAATCCTGGGATCTGCATAGCTTAAGCCTGGTGCTGGAGGCTTCCACTGTGGTGTTAACGGGTAGCCGTGTTGTACTCAACAGGTGTGCATCCCAGCAGCAACAACGGCAGTGGCGCACAACCAGCCCGCCGCAGTAGCAGCAACGGCTGCTGCTGCTGCTGCCCCCACCCGGCAGCCCCAGAAGGTGACAGTGGTACGGCCGTTTTCACACCAGGCGGTGGCACCACGGGTGGCCACGCTGCAGCCCAACCCCATGCCCTCTGTGGCCGAACTCTTGGCCGCACTGAAGGAGCAGCAGACTCAGCAGCAGCAACGTATCAGCCGCCTTTCACAGCTGCCCACCCAAAAGGTGACGTCCTCCCCCCCCCAACCATTGTCATCTAGCGCATCTCCTTATTTTTAGCTTGCGTGTGGCTTCTGTTGTGGAAGTTCTTTTCTCTCTGCTGCTGAAGGTTAAGGCTGGCACTTGTGAAAGGGCACATAAACGTGGTCTTCTGCTCTCTCGTGCGTTTCAGCTGAATGATTGCTGTTTTATGATTGCTGTTTTAGTTTAGCCTGCCATTTACACTGTTACAAACTAAAGCATCTTTGTTGACTGGAATCTCTATTGGAAGTGGAAGTGGGAAAGTAAAAAAGGCACTGCACGGTGCTTTGTGATCTGTGAGGAGCAGTGCACAGGCTGCATTTAATATAGCAGGCTCACAACATTAAGAGGAGGTGAATCCTTAGAAATTAAGAAGGCACAACTTTAGTGGTGATCCAATTAATTTCTGCTAGTTGTTTGAAGTATTTGACTTCAAAGTAAGGTATTTTTTTTTGTGGGCTTCCATCTTTGTATTTATGGAAGTCTTGAGTTTAAGCCTGAAAAAAATGTAATTTTACTTTATACTTTTAGCAGTGACTGTGCTGTACGTACTGCCTCTTGTCTGTAGATGTATATTGACATGTGCAGTTGAGGCTGTGCATGACCAGGGCATTTGTAGTTGAACAGAGCTGCAGCTACAGTTTTGCCCATTCTTGAAAAATATGGTATTGCAGTGTTAGCAGTGAGCTCGAATGCATATGTGGGCCTTTCATGGCATGCAGCTATGCTACCAGGATCTGTGCAGTCAAGAAGTACCACACATTTTTGACAGTACCCTTTATATGGAAACACCTGAGAGGGGGGCTGACACAAATTCTTCTACCACTAGAAGGGCCGTGGCGTTCCTTTTCATGCTCACGAGGATTACTGCAGCCGCGCATTTTATTTGTTGAATTGTGCAAAGCGAGACTGACTAAAACTATTGGACCTATCCAAATCAACATCACTATGGCATTGTTCTTACTTGTGAATTGTGGGATGGCACGTCAAACCCTTGTGGACAGTCAGTCGTGCAGCTTGTGTCTATCACTGGCTCGTTGATCCTCATGACTTGCACACCCCTCCGGTGCCACCTTTCCACATGGAGCTTGTTGCTCCTACTGAATTTCCCTGATTGGGGATTTGGCCAATGCTTGATTAGGACACAATGATTGCGATCCCATTGCTTTGTCTGCCAAAGTTTTGTGCATGCTACTGCAAAAAGAAGCAACAAGTTGAAATCTTAGCATTGCTGTTCCTTGCCAATTCTGTTCGATGGTGCAGGTACAGCAGATGCTGCTGCAGCAGTTGGTGAAGGACAACACGTGTACAGCCAACACAGCTGGCAGCATCCTGGCCTACACTCCGCTCTCACCTGCACCTATGGTCGCGACAGCTCCCCAAGCAGCCCCTCTCTTGGCTGCCACTTCTGCCACGGGTATCCCGCTTGTTTTGGAAGCTGACAAGCTGAGCAGGTGTGTGTGTATGATGCGGAACAGCTAACACAGTGATTGTAGATGAAAGCAGGTATTTGTTATGCAAAGGCCATATTTGAGATCATAAATGAGCTCTTGAATGCAGCTCTTGACAGCTTCCCTCAGTCAAGTTACAGCCACTGACCAATAATTGGGAGACAGTGGAACCTCACTGTAGTAAACTTACATATAGTAAAAGCACGGGTATTCACAATATTCAATTCATGAATTGACACCGCAACGCCGCAAGCTAGTCTAGAAGGACCAGCACGCGGAACCACATTGTTTGCTGTGTTCCATGAGTGCTTCACGAGTGCATTCAAACATTGTCAGTTTTCCTCCTAAAATTTATCTTAGAATCGCTGTTAGGGCATATTTGTATGCTAACGCAATAGAAGAGCTGCTAAGTGTCTGAGTTGTCTGGTGACAGCAATGCAGAAAGCATGAGAAAGAAAGTTCCCACACTGTAGTGGAACGCTTGCAGGGATATGACAACTTGCCATATTTACTCGTGTAATAGACCCACTTGCATGATGAAACCACCCCCCACTTTTGTCAATTTTTTTTTTTAGCCGTCAGCAGGGTAGAGCTTGGCAGCGTGCCAAGATTCTGTGTGTGGATAACATCACGGCATGTTTATATTTTTGCCAAGTGTTCCTGTGGGGATGGCTCACTGTGCAAACTTGGCAGATCGCCAAGACGTTGTAAGTGAGTGCTGCCCGCAGTGACTTGCTGGGTGCACTGCTGTGCATCCAGCTGCTCTAGTGTATGCTTAGAAAGCCGGTGAGCACTCCAGCAAAATTGAGGAGCATAGCAGTTTAAACAAGAATGCTATAAACATCCTCTATATTGAAATGCTATGAGGAAACTAGACCTTCAGGCCCCAAAGCAATTTGGCGAACTCAAAATCGTAAGCGAAAAGCCTAATTCCTCTCAAACCATAGTTAACGCTTAAACATTCACATTAGGCATTCATCTGTAACTGTCCCATAAGTTTTTTTTTAACTTCACATAAAAAGTTACACCTGGCCTTCAGGGTTGTTGTTCAACATGTCTTTATATTGACGTGATCGGCCGGCGCCGTCGACTACCACAAAATCGTCGGATTGCACCGTGATACAGCAAACACCTTTCGAAGCACGTGATGCTAAACACTGGCAATATGAACACGGCTGACCTCGTGCTTTCGTTGATGGATGGACGGGCGGAAAGGCTGATGGATAGGTGGACAGATAGACGTGTGATATGAAGTTTTGACTCACAAAAAAAATCTGTCGAAACTTTTTTTCCCACTTAATGAACTCTCCCCCCAAATTGATGCCAATTTTTTCTGGAAAAGAAAGTAGAAAAAAACGAAGAGTTGTATCATAGGGGCCTTATTCATTGCATGCCTTTCATTCACTGCTTACGAAAAAACCTAGTACAGGGTGCACTTAATTTCTCTGAGAAAACAGTTCCATTGTTATTTGGGTCCCACTGGCTTCAAAAAATTGGCGGTGGTTTAGCTTTGGTTAAACCTGGAGTGACGCGATAGCTACAGCTGGCCGAGTGGAACTTGGTCACGTGACCAACCACGTGGCAGCGCAGCCACAGGGTGGCGGCGCCGCCTCGCTGAAGGCTCGAAATGCTACCGTAATGTAGCTGTCGCTACAAAATGTAATCAGTGACTGTAGTTAAGTACGGAAAACTGAATGTTTCTTGTTGTAGCTGCCCAGCAGTTCCGCCTTCGCTGTCTGTTTATGAGTGAATCAAAGCCTTCACTGTCCTGTAGCATGTGCATTTGCAATGAGTCACAGTTGTGTTTGAACAAATGAATGATTTTCACATTTCTTGTTTGCGTTCCAGAGTGGTAACAGTCAAACCACCTAACAAGGGGGAGAAGCGCAATGCCCATAACGCTATTGAACGACGTTACCGAAGCAGCATCAATGACAAGATTGTTGAACTTAAGAACATAGTTGTTGGACCCGAAGCAAAGGTAGGTGTCCTGTTAGGTTGTGCCCCCCTGTGATACATTAGGAGCAGCTGCATGCTGCACATGGTGTCAACACAACACTTCTCATTGTTGCTTCTCTTGGCAGTTGAACAAGTCCGCCGTTCTGAGGAAGGCCATAGACTACTTGCGTTACCTCCAAAATGTCAATACCAAGCTGAAGCAGGAAAACCTTGTGCTTAAGATGGCTGTCCAACAGACAGGTGCCACAGGTAAGCCTAGTACAAACCTCACCTCTCTTGTATCTGCCTGCTCAAGTTGCAGCCTCTGTTCAGTTCATAGTTCTGACTAGTTTTACTGTGCCAATACTTGATGGAGAACCTTATTTTGTTCCTGTAGTCTAGGTAAGGTCCCAGCTGTCCGGTTTCTCAGTCTGCTCAGTCTGACTGGGTGGCTTTGATCATGCTGTGAGAGGGTTTTGGCCTGCAGTAGTATTAAACTTCAGGAACTGCGCTGGTCTGCTTGTAATCCAGTGGCTGATGTGCTGCTGGACCAGAAGGCCCTGGTTGCCGAAGCAAGCCAGGAGGCCATGACTCCACCGTCTTCGGACATGAGTTCTCCGGACCATGCGCTGGAGGACACGAGCAGCTCGGAGCCACCCTCACCACCCCAGAGTCCGCTGGAGTCCAAGTTTCCCTTGCGGGGTGCCATGATGCATACATCACGCATGACCCTCTGCATCTTCACGTTTGCATTCTTTGCACTCAACCCCTTCGGCTGGCTGCTGGCAGGTCGGCAGGGCGATGCCTACACACTGTCCTCCTCGGCTGCAGCAGGCCGTTCCATTCTTTCGGAGGAAGGCGACTCTGGTGAGTGATGATGCCCAGCACACGCATGCGAATTTTAAACTCTTCCCACAAGCGTTGACCAGCACTAGCGACGATGTCCGAGAAGGGCTCTTCACAGAAAGTTTTGCTGTGGGAAGGTGCTGTGGAAACTGTTGCCTTTTGCGTGTTTAGAGACATAGACAGTGCAGTTGAATTTTCTGTAGCATGATCTGGTAGTGGCATTTTGCTCTATCACTGGTGAAATGTAATACAATGCAAGACACAAGCAACTCTGATGAGGAAGTTTAAGACAGCCCGACGCCTACCATAGGAGAAATTGCATGTGCTCTAGACCTGCATCTCCTGTTTGCCCAAGTACAGGGCCCAGTAGAACAGTTGGGGCCCAGTTTAAGTGCCTTCAAGGCTGCATTTGTGGCTGTGAGGTTGCCTCAGGCCTATGTTAGTGAAAGCTTCAGCATGTGCCTTCCTTCCTTCATTGAATGCCTCGGGCCTCATCCTTTACCAGGTCTTTTGGCACATGGTAGCCTTGGTTGCTTATGTGCCTAAAATGCAGTACAACCTTTACCTGGCCAGGCGTATATTCCAGCTGTTTTCGTTTAAGGCGTACTGATGTTTTGCACTTAGTATTTCCACGGTCTAGTGAGGTACGCCATTATGAGGTTTCACAGTACGTATATGGTTAAGCATATTGCAAGCATACTAGCGTTGTTTGTAAAATGCCGTTGTATTTCTTATCCTCTGTCGTTGATCACATGGCGGCAGACAAGCATTTATAGTTGCCACATTTTTCTTTGCTGGCAATGGCTGGAAGAGCTCAAGCCATTGGCATGCTGTTTGCTTTTCTTTCTCACCTTCTGTTGCTCTGTAGGAAAGTGTCTCAGTCACTTAAATGTGTTGCCAAGCATGACTGGCATTATTTGAGTTTAGCAAAACATGCATTGGAATATAGATCTGACCATGTTGGTTTTGATTTTTACTTTTAAGTCCTTACATGGGCTCTTTTATGCTTTGGCTTTTCAGAAAGCACGTGGTTCGGTGTCTCCCCCATGTCCCTGCTGGGATGGTTACTAAATATTCTGGTGACTGTGGCCTGTCTGGGGCGGCTATTGCTCTACGGTGACGGCCTGGCCCAGGCCCAGGGCAAAGCTAGCGCGGCCTTTTGGAGGCACCGCAAGCAGGCTGACGCCGACCTGGCCCAAGGGCGCCCTCGGCGTGCGGCTGAGCAGCTGGCGGCCTGCCTGGGTGCCCTGGGCCAGTCTTCCAGCTGGAGCCTGCCTGAGGCCCTCTGCGCGGTGGGCTGGCAGACCCTGCGGCAGCTGCTGCAGTCGGCCCGTGTGGGCCTCTGGCTAGAACGCCGAGCCACGGGCGGATGGCAACTGGATGCCACGCAGCGTGCACGCACGGCCGCCCATCTGGCACTGGTTCACCACCAGCTCAGCGAGCTGCACCTGCTGGGTGAGGGCCATTTCACAATGCATGTTGCACTGGATAGGAGCGCAGAAGCTCTCGGAACACCTCTTCCACCATGAGGAGGCCTGGAAGTGGGAACTTTGTAATTGTTCTGGCCGATGTTTGGCTGAAATTATTGATGTGGCTGTAAGATCATGGCTGTTGTGCAATCCAGGCTATTATACATCCTAAATAAAATGGGTGAGGTGCATTCCAAAGTCAACACAAAGGATCGTGGGGAGACCATCTGTTGCCGCTGCTTCTGGTGTGTACTTTCTCTTCCTGCTCGCATGCTTCATTGCAGTCGCAATGCTAATATAATTTATTCTACTAATTTAATTGTGATGTGGCATCACTGATGCTACTGCATCATCGCAAGACCAACACAATGTCGCCTGTACTCTGATTTGTGGCGTGTTCTCACGTAAAATGCAACGTGTAGTGGAACCAAAATAATTCAAATGGGATGAAGCTCTCTGTGGGCACGCCATGCAATGGGTTGAGACGTGTGATGTGCGCTTTGGCATGTATGGATCATTTGCTAGTTTAATACGTGTTAAACTCATTCAAACGAATGTGAAACTGACTGCGATGCATATGTGCAAGAGCCAGCCTACAGTGACATTTTAACCATGACCGCACACGCTTACTTATAAGGATTGTCTACTTCTGTGCTCAGGTCACACACATGCAGCACATGCTGGTCATGCAACGATGCGGTAAATGAGTGATGTCGCAGCACAAATAAATTGGTGAATAAATAACATTCCTTCAGCATGTCCGGTGATCGCAATGAAATGGACAAGCAGTGGGAGAGAGCACAAGAGGAATGGTGGAGTAGCACATTTTTATGTATTTTGGCCGTTTTTGAGAACGGCTAATTAGAGGATGGTTGAGCTGTTCCGTGCTAGTTTCCAAGTGCTGTTGTGGCCCACTGGGTGCAGGTCACGTGTCCTCCTGGGGGCGCTGGCAAGGTGTGGCCCATGCCCTGGCTTCTGTCAACTGGGCCCAGGTGGCAGGTGCGGAAAGACTGGGTCCTCGCCTCCTCTGCGACATTTACTTGGGGGCTGCAATGCGTCTGCTTGACTGCTGCCACGTGCGACTCCTGTTTGCCCCTGTGAGCACCTTTGCGGCTTTGGTGGTCTTCCTTGTTGAGAAGCAGGTGGTGGGCCAGCATCCCTTCTGATGGGTCTGAGTTGCATTGCATCGAGTGAATGCTGTCTGCACACGTGCTGCCTGTTCCAGCATGATGTGCAAGGGAGGCTAGTGTGGGTCGGCATGTGTGAATATAGCGTGGAGTGAGAGCCTAAGCGAAGGTTACAGATGAAAGGAATTCAGAACTAGGCATTCATCTTTCTCAGTCGGTGCAGTTGTTGCTCATGGCTGTAGCTGTGCTGTTCACCTTTAATAGGTGTGTGGGGTGCTGTCCCGGAAAACATTTTTATTCTGGACGTCAACTTGAATGTCATGTGCTTAAAATGCAGTACGTCTTTTTCTTTTCCCATTCCCATTCTTGTTCAGTATTACAGTAAACTCTCATTAATTCAAACTTCAAGGGACCGGTAAAAATGTTCGAATTATCCAAAAGCTCAAATTATCGAATGGCTCAGAAAATAGCCAAAAATTGCTGACAGCATAGTAGATTTATCCGGTAAAAGACTGGGTAAGAGTTTCCTGTTTTTAAGATGAGAACAGCGCGACTGTTTTTCGGGTTTCTATCAGTGCTTTATTGCATGCATGCTGTCGGGAGTACCGAAGCAGGACTGCTCCGTAATCATAAGGGCCTCCTGCATCTGTCACGGTGCAGCGTGGTAGAGTTCCACCGCTGCCTTGTCAGACCTATCATAAAAGGCACAGTCATGTGTGAGTAGGCTTCACCACACGAACAGCTGCGTGTCACGTTTTAAGCACGCAGTTTCGGCGCACTAGAAGAACGAAACCACATGGACGCAAGTGAAGGAACCGATGCCCAAGCAGCGAAGAAAAAAAAGGAGGTGGGGGGAGAAAACACCAGCAGTGGGCCAGTCAGCCAGCATCCGAAAAAGTGCTCGGCTGTCTTAGGTGCTGCTGGCTGATGCTGGCTGATCGAGCCACCGTCGTTGGACGCTGGCGTGAAGCTCAGAAAAGTGAAACCGAAACTACGCGGTCAGATTTTTCTCTAATTCAGGGCTGCCTGTTTGTTGTCACGCCTGCCATTGCGCATGTGAAAGAGCTGCGGAGCGAGCGACTGTGCAACTTGGAGCTCAGGTTTTGAGTAGGGCTATTTCGACGATCTCTTGCCACACTGATCATGCCTTAATGTGGCCTCGCTTTGGGAGCCCATTCGAATTAACCAGTGCAAGACCTGTAGTGTCCGAATTAGCGAGCATCTGACACCAGAAACTTGCATGGCGTTGGCGTGGTCGAGCCAGCACTTCGAATACTAATCTGGATTTTCGAATAAACGAGGTTTTACTGTAGTAACCTCTCTCATCCTCTCGTTACTTTGTCTACTGTTTGCATGTAGTTTGTACATTTGGAATCTTATTCCTTTCTGCCGCCGTTTCCAGAGGATTCTTCTCTTCCGTGCCCGCCGTGTCTGGTCCTCACCGAATGCGGTGCCTGCTGAGTTGAAGTGGGTCTTTGAGGAGAATGGCCGCAGTTTCCTTCTCAGCCGAGAGTGGATTCCACTGCAGGGGCCATCAGAGGATGCGATGACTCGTAGGGCAGACAGCTGTGAGTGTTTCTCATTTGAGATGCATTGCACCAGCTGCTTTAATTATCTCGTCACTTTTACAGGAATAATCTCCGCAACCAAACCTGAACTGTCAAGCAACATAGGCTAGAGCAACTTGTGCTGTGAAGGCTTGCCCACTTTATTCATGATGCCTGTGTTGCACTTGTTTATTCATTCATTCATGTACTGCATATAGGGCTGTATGGCTTTTGCTGAGGTTAACCCAGCATTTGGGAATGTTGGTTCAAGTGTGTTCGATAAGGCTGTTTTTGTGATGCCCATGCCAGGAGATTCCTTCTTAGGAAGCACAAAAATGTGGTAAACTGGCAGCAGGCTGAAAGCTGTGCCTCCCAATGGGCAGCAGTTGATGTTTTAATCTGGTTTCTTGAGATGTTCATTGTCCAAACTATATCCAGACTTTATGACATCATCCTGACAATTGCTGCCACTTCTAGCGTAAAAAAAAATGACCTTGAAACCCAAAAACATCTCAACACTGAGGACGTTTGCAAGTGATTGCAGCTATTGGGAAGTTTGGCATGATTTCCGAAGAGGACTTGCGAAACCATTATCTTAACTGTCGCACCAAAATTCATTGCTTCGTAGCATAGTTGTTAATTACCTACTTTGAAACTGTGTTCTTTGACTAAATTCTTCATGGTGTAAGAAGTCTAAAAGTGCATAGTACTTTAGAAATAGCACGAAATATTTATGGGTCATCAGTGACCCATAAATATTGTGCGCTCATAAATAATGGGCACATTAAGGAAAGGTTTCGGAGGCTTCACCTTGAATCATGCCACATCCGGCACACAAAAGAACATAAACCGGCTCCAGGATCTCTGCCCTCAATCTGCTAGAATGGTTTATGTCACGTGACCACAAAAGAAACGTGAGGTTTGCTGCCTTTAGTCATGTCTGAATAAGGGACCGAGTTGGTTCCGACAGGATACGTTGGGATTTCCTTTCTAACCGGTGGTTGGTGCCACAGCCTCTTTCTGTGTTACAAACCCGTTCATACGGGCTCCCATCAAAAGATTGATCACATTCAAGAGGGTGCTTGCTGGCTTGCAGGCTCCTTGCTTGCGGCTGTTTCACAGCTGTACCGGGAACGCGTGCTGCACAGAGCCGTTGCTGCACTTGCTGCTTCAGGGAGACCAAGGTTTGTGTGAACTATTTCAGTTCCTTTTGCGTTACCATCAGTGTGTCAGATTGCTGCAGGGACTTGAAATTTTGGTCTACAGCAGCACAGAAGTATACGGGCAAACGAAAGAAAGTGGATACAACACAAGTTCTTGTTGGGAGCTGAATTTTATTTGCATTCTTCATGGATATGTGCACAGGGATACCAGCAGTACAATGCAGAGAAAGACTACAGGCCAAAACTGTGCCCACCTCTCCGGCTCAGTTGCTTGCTTTTTGGGCCGTGGGGGGGGCACTGGCTCCCCCAAGCAGAAGAATAGAGGGGAGATTGGAAATGAGTGACAGGGCAGCATCTCCAGCTAGCTGCACCCCCACCTCCTTCACCTACGAGCATCCTCGCATTTTTTGGAAAGCCATCCACAGCCCCCTCGCGACTGATATCGAAAAGGCAGATGTCGCTGCAGGGCATGATTTGTGCAAAAGACCAGCGCTGGTGGTCGCCACGACGCTTGGGAATGGGAATTTGTTATAATGTTTAAATTATCTGCTCCTTTTGTAGACATGCACGTTCAGCAGCATTTACTCTACATAATGCACGCATTTGATATCCACTTTCAAAACCGCTCCAAAGTCCTTTTAATTAGCGGATAAAGGCAGCTTTGGTTTCTAGCTGCTCAAGTCTTTACAAGCAGTGAAGGGTGTTGAAAGTGTTGTCATGAATTGTTGTGTTGCAAGTCAGGATTTATGCCTGTTTTCTTCGTCTGTGTGCGCTGCTGTTGTCCAGTAGAAAAGTGACCCACTGGCCTAACAGTGTCTGTTGAGCACGTGCTAGCCACAGCACTTGCGTGCCACTTGTTGGTGCACTTGATGCTGCTTGTGTAAGCGGCTGTGGAAGTGCTTTTCTTTTGTACCCCACTGTAGCCGAGGTGGGCCCGATGCTCTGCACCTGGTGGAGCTGCTGGAGGGTGCCAGCGAGGGTGGTGTCAGTGCCATGGGTGCTGTTGAGCGGGATGAACTTGCCCTGTGGTGGGCGGCGCTGCTTCGAGTGGCACTGCTCTGGGCACGTGGTGAGCAGGCCCTTCAGGAGTGCGTCCAGGCTGAGGCTGCTCTGCGCATTGTGCACGACCACACGTGAGCACTGATATTCTTATGGAAACTGGCAGTTGCGGGGAGTAGAGGTGAAATTATAACCTGTATGCTACAGATGTGCTATGTACCAGGAGGTTTGTGCAAGCAGGTCATTGCATTAGGTTGAAGCACTTGTTCACCAAGCAGGTTTATCACTCGAGCTTTAGATAAATTGTGGAAATTTAAATATTTCATTATTTAAATATCAATGTTTAGACTTTTATAATGTCTCTTGCTGCATTTCTATTTATAGTTGTTATCACTCCCTTCTGTAATGCATCCAGACCCGTGTATCGAGTGAGATGAATTCAATAATCGCCTTGTTAATCTGTTGCTGCTTTCCGAACCTTTTTTATGTGAACAGTGTCAACATAGTATGTCATAATGGAAAACTTCCTCTTCCTGGTGAGCAGAAAGAATAGTATCCACTTGGCTTGAGTCTCAGAGTCATGTGGGACATTTGAGGGCTCCTGAAAATGGGCTGACTGTCATTATGCCATCAAAGTGGTCTTGGGGGCAGGTGCACTTACTGGCAGGAGGAGGAGGGAAGGGGGGATTTGCTAGCATATCTACTGCTGCCTTTTCATTCTCCTGGGGAAAGACAAAAAGTTCAAGATTTCTGGTTCGTTGCAGCTTTTGCATTATGCATGGCATGTTGGGTTACAGAGTGGTGGAGCATGGACGTTATTGTTCTCATCCTGCAGGGACCCACTGCCCCGGGCGGTGGCCTCTGCCATGATGGCACGCAAGGGGCTCCTGGCTGCGCAGCAGCCATCTGCGCGTGATACCCTCAACGCTTGCAACCGGGCCAGCACACGCTTGTGGGATTGCGCCAGCCATCCCAGGCATCTGGCCAGTGCTACTTCGCAGGCAAGTGCTTTTCTGCCTTGTATATTTGCACGTCCTTTACTGACATCTAAAATGACCACACACGAAGGGACTCTGACAGGACAGAAATCGCCTTATTTGTGTTCGCTTCAAAATTTTTCCGCTTTGTTTCCCTCAGTTTATTCAAACTCTCGACTTCACCGAAAAAGATTCCATGGTCACCAGTTAAAAGCGAATAACAGTGTAGCCCAACCTTCAGGATTGGGGAAAAAAAATGTGTCTTCACACATTGCAGTCTACTTGCGAAATTGGCTGGTGATGGCGGCACGTGTACTTTATTTCTTGTAGTCTTTTCTAGCTCATAAAAGCTCAGGTTTCAGTGAAAGAAGCATCTTTGCACGTTTGAATATGTTAATCTGTCCTCAGTGTCTGTTTAATTTGTTGTCGGTGACCACCGCATTTGAGTGTGTGTAAAATCCTGAATGCAGTGCCTGCCATTGTGGCATTTTGATGTGGAGCTATATATGCTGCAAGCTCACCGAAGGAGGATGCCAAAGTGAAGAGTGCCTGCTTTTGCAGTGCATTGTAGTTGCATTGCATGCCTAGTGCAAACAGTGCAGTGCTTCTGCAGTGCAATTGCAAGGCCAGTGCCACGTCATCGCTCCACGTTGTTGCACTTCTGACAACACGCTGTTTATTGCTGACAAGATTTTGCCATTTGCTTGCCATTTTTTGCATGTTTGCTATAACGAGGTTCGGCTAGGCGAGAGCCTTTATAAGCTCATGACTCGCCAGCGAGGCAAAAAGTGTCACACTATAGCTGTAAATCGAACTGATGACGTCATCAGTGGTGTAGTATGTCTTAGCTGTATGTATAGGGCACTAACTGTGCTTAGTTAATCTGTAATTAGTCAAATAGTAATGAGTCAATTAGTGATTAATTAATTGGCTAATTAATAAATGAGTGGTAGTAGTGGTTGGTGTAGTATGTCGTAACTGGTAATTCAGTATACGATAATGCACTGCGCATGCGCAAGTTACCAGCAGACAATGCACCTA